>NC_068379.1:7055935-7394685 GCF_023724105.1 Carassius gibelio | reverse complement strand
AATATACTGACAATCTGGAACCGCTTTACATATGTACTGTCAGATCATGCAGTCCTCTAGTTTTAGAAAGGCTTCAGCAACTCAATTAATGCTCACACTCACTCCTGCACACTCTGTAATGTAATTATGCAGCTAACAAAAGGAGCATACTCACTTTTGCTGGTTCATTTTTTCTCTCCCACAATCATTGCTCAATGACTATATTACTATATTTTTGCCAGTCCTTTCAGTTTGTCTTTAAAGTATGTTAAAGGGATAGTTCACCTAAAAAATTAAAATTACCCCATGATTTACTCACCCTTAAGCCATCCTAGGTTTATGACTTTCTTCTTTCAGATGAATACAATCAGAGTAACATTAAAAATGTCCTGGCATTTCCAAGCTTCATATAATGGTAGTGAATGGGGATCGATATTTTGAAGCAAAATAAAGTGCATACATCCATCATAAAAAGTGCTCCACACGGCTCCTGGTGTCAGTGAATTAAAGTGATGAGTTTGTGTAAGAAAAATATCTGTATTTAAAACTTTATAAACAGTAATCTATATGCACACATACTGAAGTAAATGTAAGTCTTTAGTTATTTTAATTGTGATGATTTTGGCTCACATTGAACAAAAAACCCACCAATTTCAACAAATTAGAATACTTCATAAGACCAATAAAAAAATTGTTTAGTGAATTGTTGGCCTTCTAAAAATTAAAGTTAATTTACTGGCCATTTACTCAGTATTTGGTAGGGGCTCCTTTTGCTTTAACTACTGCCTCAATTTGGCGCGGCTTAGAGGTGATCAGTTTGTGGCACTGCTGAGGTGGTCTGGAAGCCCAGGTTTCTTTGACAGTGGCCTTCAGCTCATCTGCATTTGTTGGTCTCTTGTTTCTCATCTTCCTCTTGACAGTACACCATAGATTCTCTCTGGGGTTCAAGTCTGGTGAGTTTGCTGGCCAGTCAAGCACACCAACACCATGGTCATTTAACCAACTTTTGGTGATTTTGGCAGTGTGGGCAGGTGCCAAATCCTGCTGGAAAATGAAACCAGCATCTTCAAAATGCTGGTCAGTAGAAGGAACCATGAAGTGCTCCAAAATTTCTTGGTGAACGGGTGCAGTGTCTTTGGTTTTCAAAAACACAATGGACCAACACCAGCAGATGTCATTGCAGCTGAAATCATCACAGACTGTGGAAACGTAACATTGGACTTCAAGCAATTTGGGCTATGAGCTTCTCCAGCCTTCCTCCAGACTCTAGGACCTTGATTTCCAAATGAAATACAAAAATTGCTCTTATCTGAAAAAAGGGCTTTGGACCAATGGGCAACAGTCCAGTTCTTCTACTCCTTAGCCCTGGTAAGATGCCTCTGACGTTATCTGTGGTTCAGCAAATCTCTTGACACGTCTGTGTGTGGTGGCTCTTGATGCTTTGACCCCAGTCTCAGTCCATTCCTTGTGAAGTTCACTCAAATTCTTGAATTGATTTTGCTTGACAATCCTCATAAGGCTGTGATTCTCTCGGTTGGTTGTGCATCTTTTTCTTCCAAACTTTTTCCTTCCACTCAAATTTCTGTTAACATGCTTGGATACAGCACTCTGTGAACAGCCAGCTTCTTTGGCAATGAATGTTTGTGGCTTACCCTCTTTGTGAAGGGTGTCAATGATTGTCTTCTGGACAGCTGTCAGATCAGCAGTCTTCCCCATGATTGTCTAGCCTAGTGAACCAAACTGAGAGACCATTTTGAAGGTTCAGGAAACCTTTGCAGGTGATTTGAGTTGATTAGCTGATTGGCATGTCTATTCTAATTTGTTGAGAATGGGTTTTTGTTAAATGTGAGCCAAAATCATCACAAATAAAAGAAACAAAGACTTCAACTACTTCAGTCTGTGTGCATTGAATTTATTTAATACACAAGTTTCTCAACTTGAGTTGAATTCCTTAAATTAACTTGTCCCACTTTATATTAGGTGGCCTTAACTACTATGTACTTACATAAAAAAATAAGTACAATGTACTTATTGTGTTCATTTTGTATTGTAAAACACTTTTGCTGCTATTGAGGTGGGATAGGGGTAAGGTTAGGGAGAGGGTTGGTGGTATGGGTAAGTTTAAGGGTGGGTTAAGGTGTAAAGTATGGGTCAAAAGTGTATTTATAAACGTAATTACAGAATTTAAATACATATGTAATTACATGTAGTTTTTTTTTTTAAATATAAGTACAATGTAAAAACATGTACACAATAAGTACATTGTACTAAATTATTAATTAAAATGTAAGTACATAGTAATTAAGGCCACTTAATATAAAGTGGGTCCAATTAACTTGTCCATGACATTCTAATTTATTGAGAAGCACCTGTAACTCTGACTGTATTCGTCTGAAAAAAGAAAGTCATATAAAGCTAAAATGAGATGGGTGAACGATCCCTTTAATGCATGGAAAAACAGCACTTTCTGACCTTTTTAACTGATCAGAATTTCTTAATATATGGTTTGTCTTCTTATGTATTAAGCCTTTAAAGCCTACTGTATCATATTTTATTCACATATTTTTAAGGCCTCTGTACTAATCAACACGATCAAAAAAATTGCTGTTGTATAGAAACAGTACATGCCTTCTGCTTTCTCAATTGATAGCTCAAACTTTAAACAAGTGAAAAGTGATTTTTATAAAGTAAAGGTAGGAATAACTTTTATATTGTTAGCAATATTACAATATGAACATCTACTGGACTGAATCAGCTTAGGTTTACACACACACACACACACACATAACATTTTAATAGTTGTGTTTGAGTCCCTCAAATGTCCTCAGTCTGAAAAGATGTATTTCAAAATCATACAGTCCCTGCTGGAAAGGGTTCAAATATGCAAAGATGCTGAAAAACTGAAGAATCTGCAGGACCTTAAAGATTTTTCTGAAGAACAGTTCTCAGTTTAACTGTTCAGAACAAACAAGGGACTCATGCACAACCATCACAAAACAGAAAGACAGTCGAGGATCATCAGGTAACAGAACACCGTATTAAGAACCAAGGGTTCCCAAACTTTTGAGTGGGGTTATTTTAATAATTTCAGCATTTTTTTTTTGTCTTGTGGACTAAATATTAATATCTTTTATGTACAATATCTTACTCAGGACAGTACTAAATAAAAAATAACATGCATTTAGTATGATCTCTCTTATTTTTTGAAAATTACTCGCATTTTCACAGATTCTGCAAAGGGTGCCTAAACTTTCGAGCCCCACTGTATATATATATGTGTGTGTGTGTGTGTGTGTGTGTGTGTGTGTGTGTGTGTGTGTGTGTGTGTGTGTATGTATTGTGTAAACATTCAATAAACTGTTTTCATAAAAAAGACTATTTTTCATATGCCAGGCTTCACAGGGTTAATAACATCAGCACTCAAGCTGCACGAACAAAACCTGATGATCATGTCCTCCTGCAGAGATTATTTCCAGCTATAAATAAAACAAGACTTAGATGTTCAAAGTGAGAACTGAACATAATATTAAAAATCTCAATTAACTGTAATAATTTATCAATAAATGTTGAATACTACAACATCAAATGTTGTACCTGTTAATAGTATCTAATGGAGCTCACCTGAGCTAACAATGAATAGTTGTATTACTAATGTTAAAGATTAATAAATACTGTAAAAATGTCTCGATGACAGTTAATGGTAGTTAATACATCTACCATTGTTAACTGATATGTAAAATAATATTATTGTAAAGGTTTACCATTTAACTTAAAACAACAACAACAAGACAACCTAAGGGCAGCGGAGTGTTCTGACTGTAAACACACCATCATCTGTGTTTCCAGACGAGGGTTTTGTTCGATTGAAGTTGTTCGATTGAAGGCTTTGAAGGTGAGGATTTATTCCTCTGTGTCCTACTGTTTCATTGTTAGATTAAAGGGGTTATATTCTGCTCTTTTATAGCATTTTATGTCTGTTAATAATGTCAGCAAGGGTTTCTTGCACCAACACAGTAATAATTTGGTTTGAATTGATCATTTTCCACCCACTGACTGAATTAAACAGGCTGTTTTTGGTGTGAAAGCTTTGTTTCAATAAAATGTTCTGGATGAACTGAGAGCTTTGAACATTGCAGTTTTTCTACATAGTATGTTAAACTACTTATGTCAAAATAGCAAGCAAAATCCAGATTTCCGTGATATGATCCCCGATGGTTGAGTGTCAGATCTACTCTGAGTCAGGAGTGAATACAGCTCCTCTGGCTCTTGCATTGAAGCTCCACCACTAACTGGAACTAGGTCAATATTCCACCAATCACATGCTCCCATCTTTGCTTGTGTTGAATCATCTTACCAGTCATAGGTTTCTAATCTAACAAGCCACCAATTTTAAAATCTCCAACTAATTTGCCCCCACTTTGGAAATGTCATACCAATCACAGTCTAGAAGTGTGTGTGTTTCAGAGAGACATACATCCAAAGCTACAGACTGTTTGGCCCAAGACTTCTTCACTTGGTCATACATAATGGTGTTATTGATTCCCAGTCCACAGAATATCACAAATGCCTAAGGAGAGAGAAAGAGACTATGTAGTCACAAATACAGTTATTCCTGTAACACACTTTAACACATCATGTGCCTCATCACTCAGTCACCCGCTCAGACTTTACATGATCATCATGTTTCAGTTTCTGCTGTTCCCCAGTGCTTCCAGTTCCCAATAAAACCACTTACAGTTTACTGTGGAATATCTAGCAGCAATGAAATTTCACAAACTGACTAATTGTAAAGGTGGCATCCTAATACAGTATAGCCCTTGAATTCTGAACTCTTCAGAATGACCCATTTTGTAAATGCAAACTGGATGACAAGGTGCCCCAATACTTTTGTCCATATAGTGCATAGAAAACAAAATACAGATGCTTTATTCATGCCAAAATCAATTTAAGAATTTATTTTACAAATACACCTTTATATTGTATGGATAATATATATTATTGTAATATATAATATGTATTTTATGCATAAACATTATTTTGTCACATATTAAATTATGAATACGTGTACTATTATTAACAATAAATATTAACTGTTAACACTGCTAATTCTGACTATTCTGATTATAAATATTTTAATATTGTTAATATAATATAATATAATATTGTTAATTTTACGATATTATTCAATATATTGTAAGATAATATAATAAGTAAGATGGGTTCCACACATAAACATCTGAGCCAACTTTTAATATTCAATATTATATCATCATATTATAAAAACAATTTTATTCTTAGTTCATTTGGAGAAGACACATCAGCCATAATTCTCCCAAACTGCTCTGAGACCCTTTCAGTTAACTAATTATGTGATTTTGTATGTGTGTGTGATGTGAATCCTTTGAAGTGAATCTTTTGGTCTGCAGTACAGTTCACTTACATCATGCTTGATGATCGCAAAACACTCATAAAGAGATCTCATAGATGTCATACCTCAAACAGCCTCTGATCTGCATCATCAAATGGTTTTCCATCTAACCTGTTCAAGACCTGAGCCACACCTAAAACATACACGAAGACAGTGAGATTGCATGTTGTGTTTCATGACCCATATCGGATCCTTAAAAGCAGAGTAATGCACAGCAGTCATTGATGATGGATTCAGGAGTTAAGAATCTCTTCCTCGCCCCACCCCCATTCTCTCTCTCTCTCTCTCTCTCTTTCTACATTGCTAATTAAACAGTGTGCTGTTGTTTTAGTATGTAATTAGAATGATTGATCCTTTAAAGTGCAAACCCCACCCCTCACCCCCCGTTCACACACCTAACACTACCCCCCATCCTCACCATCTTATTACAGTCAATCAGAAACATACTCACTTTGGACATCTTGTACATGTTTTTTTATAAAAAAAAAAAAAAAAAACAGTCAACAAAGAAGTGTCTTTAAAAATGCTCTTTTGTGTGGATATATTATATATTCATACAAAAGGAGGAAATGTTAAAAAGCAGCAGGTTGATATTGCTTCTCATTCTCATTTACTTTAATTGTGTAGTGCACATGTTTATAGTAGATCATCCGGGTATTTCTTCCATGCATATTACAAAAACAGTAGTATGCTGAATGTCATTCAGAATCTGAACATACTCAAGGATTAAAAAAAAAAAACTAGAGTATTTATATGGATATAAATTATAACTATGGACAGTGTGGTTTCTGCACGAAATTTTTTTAGTTTCTGCACTAAATCTTTCTCTCCTCTCATTGTGCTGACATGCCTCCACACTGGCTTTATACATGATTTAAGAGAAAGGAAAACTGGTTCTGAAATTACAGCAGTGATGAAGAAAGGGAGAAAGAGAGGGAGAGAGAAATCTTTTGAATGAAGACATCCTTGACTTCTGCTTCTACTGGCTGTTTGTGTTCATAATGACTTTCCGTCCCTGACAGAGTCCTCCCACACACACACATCCACCCACACACTGTGCTTGTGCAGCATTAGCACACACACACACACACACTGATATGACCCCCACATTTAAACACACATGATCATGCATAAACATGTTTGTCCTCCATTTATTCACACACATCACTGAACTCTAGCACACAACATGTACAACACAGCAGAGCAGGGAACATCATACTATACTGTATGTAGTGAAAAAACAGTGGTTAACTGGAAAACTTACCTATGATTTGGTGGTTACTGTTCCAGATAGGGACACACAGGACAGATCTAATATGGAAGCCAGAAAACTGATCTGCCTGAAAAGAGCACAAACAAACACTTGTCACCATATCAAAAACCAAATGATCTGAATGTAAGGATGTGAGAAGTGAGCAAAAATATGAGATCATCTGAAGACATGGTGTTATATAATCTTGTGCTGCTGGCATTTTGAAGACACACAAGAGCCGACAGAGGTCCAAGGTCTTATGCAGAGCAGAAGTCTCTCTCATCTTTAATCATGCTGTTTTATGGAAGATTCTGGGTTAAAGACAACTCTTTCTGTAGCATCTGTAATATGCTGTTATTACCACCAAATATAATTTTGACTAGTCCCTCAATTCTAAAATTAAAATGCATATTGTTACATCCACAACACTGCAACAATATATAGTGTGAAACTTAGAATAGACCTGTTATTATGTTAAAATTCTGGTATGATTGTTATGATACTAACTGGATTCTAAGTGTGTAAACCTTTAAAGGTGCAGTAAGTCGAAATCAACACCCCAACAAACAATTTATGATGCGTGTTCTTTCCAGCAGTTTAAACTGTAGAGCATGGCTTTAGCAAGATCATGGGTTGGATTACTAACAAAATTCACATGCATGAACTTTCATTTCACATGAAATATAAAATCATGCTTTCAATGCTGCATATATTTCTGCAAATAAAAGCATCCAAATGCATAAATGTAAATACCCTTAGAAAATAGTTGAATTATGTACACACATCCCAAAACAACTCAGAGTGTCAAAATTTTACAGCCATGTTCATGACCCTAATGGGAAATAGTCACACAATTTCAAGAGAAGAAAAAAAATTCCTAGATTAATCAGTATTTCTGACCCAGAATAAAGGCTGGTGTGTTAGAATTGCTTATAAAACTTGTTTGTGTAAAAATAAAAATAAATTCTGTGACTGACATTCATATTAACTAAAACAAGGGAAGAAGTTAGCACAGTATGGCCACAATATACCTAAAATAAGGGAACAAATGAATAAGCTAGGGCTGGATGATATGGCCAAAAATTATCAAGATATATTTCTTAATTTCGGTTTATACAATATAATTCCAATATCGATATGAACTATATATATATATATATATATATATATATATATATATAAGCCTCAGAATAACTGCCAAAAACACCCACAATGGATGTCTGTACCTACAAACTTCTAAAAAAAAAAATGAAAATGATACCTCCTCCTTTAAAACTATATATTTAAGAATTAAAAACGGCACAAATAAATAAGTGTTCAACTTTTATTTGTATTTAGCCTTCATACAAACAAGAAATGTGAAATCATCAAATAAACATAAGACTCTCAAGATTCACCTTATTGATATTAATATCTTTAACTTTAAACTCTAACATAGGCTGATTGTTCTTTGTTCTTTTGTGAAACAAAAGTGCTTTAGCTAGGATAAAGAATATGAGAAGTGCTCAGAGTTGCTGCAGAAAACAGAAAAAAAAGAGAGCAACAACAACAAAAAACATGTTACCGCAGGCTTATTATTGAACATGTAAATTCTTTCTCTACCAGCAGGAGGCACCTCTGGAGCAGCAGAAACAGTGGTTTCTACAGTACCACAAGTGTCACTTAAGAATGAATGAATGATTAATTAATTAAATAATGTTAATAATAAAAAACTTTTGAAAATGACAAATACCGTATTTTCCGCACTATAAGTCGCACTTTTTTTCATAGTTTGGCTGGTCCTGCGACTTATAGTCAGGTGCGACTTATCTATCAAAATTAATTTGATATGAACCAAGAGAAAACATTACCGACTATAGCCACCAGAGGTGCTCCTGTAGTCTACACTGAGAGCATAGAACGCCCTCTCGTGGCTGTAGACGGTAATGTTTTCTCTTGGTTCTTGGTTCTAAATAAATGCGACTTATAGTCCAGTGCAACTTATATATGTTTTTTTCCTCATCATGACGCATTTTGGACTGATGTGACTTATACTTAGGTGTGACTTATAGTCCGAAAAATACGGTAAATACATATTTCTTAATAACCATTTATTTAATGTTAGTCGAATGTACCAATATTTTATTTGAATTTTTTGGTCTATGTGATAATTGGTTTATTTATATATAATTTTATTTTATAAATAATAATATATTCTAATTGGCACTCATAGTTCTCAATGGTTAAACACTGTTTAAAAGGAGCAGCTGCACCCAGGAAATATATTATTAACACATAACCATTTGCCCAGAATAAAACTTTATAGATGATTTGTCAATGACAAACAATATATTTTATATATAATTTAACAAAGAACATGTCTGCTTTTAAACCCTCTGGTGCACTTGCCCCATTATCTTCTATTGTAAAAACCATTAACATTTTTTTTTAAGTTACAACGATAATAAAGTTATGTTGTTTTTAGCAAAAACTCCATCAGCCACGCTTACGTACTTTGATAGGCTACAATATCTGCTACTGAATTTACATATACTCAGCTTATTTTTCTATTCCAATTGTATCATTTATTTCTGTAGCTCAAGTGGTAGAGCATTGCGTCAGCAAGCACAAGGTTGGGGAATCGTATCCCAGGGAACACATATTAGGAAAAATTGTTAGACTGAATGCAATGAAAGTCGCTTTGGATAAAAACGTCTGCTAAATGCATACATTTAATTTAAATGTAATTAAATTTATTGCTGTTTAGGGATCTTACTTCAGCGTCGAAGCGTGGGTCTTGGTAGGCATCGCTGATATTCACAGGAAGCCCAGTGGAGGCGACCAACTCTGCAATGCTGTTATTAATCAGCCAGTCAGAATAGGACGATTTTTCCATGCTGTCCTTGAAACTGTGGATAAGACAAAGAGGAGGTGACATGTGCTGCTATGTACAAACCCAAGACAACCAGTACTGTTACTATTGCTCATACGGTACTTTGGCTTAAAAAGGAGAGTACTAAAAACTGTTCTTACTATGAAAATAATAGAATATACTTTGTGAAGTGAATATAATGGTTTTGGACACTTTAATGTATATTTACAATTAAATCCTTTTACATCCTTTAAAGTAGGATGTAAGTAAATCTTTATAAGCAGTTTCATAATTACTTCTATTGTCTTCGATTTAGCGTACAGCTGAAAGTACTGACAAGTATTTATTACCTAAAACATATTTTAATGTCATTTTTCATAGTAATATATTTAAATATATCTGTAATTACACATTTGTAATATCAAGTATCAATTTAGTAAAACATTAACTTTAAATGTAGTACAAAGACTTTACAGTTAAGTTATTATAATCAAGTACATATGCTTTAGTTTGATGTCAACTAAAAGTGTACTTAAGTGTGTTAAGAAATATAGTCATGAAACTCTCTAAGTTTTTTCTCTATTAATATTTTCCTTTTATTTCATTCATATTTTATTATCTGCAAGTACATTTTTGAAAAGTATGCATACTTTTAAGATTTGAAGTATTGTACACTACAAGAAGTGCACAGTCAATGCAATTAATTGGGTTCAGGTCCATTTAACATATTCTTCCAAGTTTAAATTAATTCAATTAACTAGATTTCTCTTCAAAATCAGTGAAAAGGTCTGCAAATCTATTTCCAAGTAATCACCTGCTGCTAGAACTCAAGTTGGTGCTCTCTTCAATTACGCAAACGTAGGATGGTTCGGACCCAAAATTGCAATGTATAAAGAGACTTGCAGGGCAAGCAGGTGGAATTAAATGTAGGTTCGGACCAAGCGATCAAACATATATGTAGAAAGCCTCAGACACTTCAGCCCGGGAAAGGGCTGAGGGATGCTGAGGTCCACAGCGCGGCTGCTGCTCACACTGTCATTCCCTCTCCAGTAATTTACAGCTAACGAACTTTCCTCTGCTTTTTTAATAAGGCTCTATGGAGCCTGCAAAAGCAATGAGAAGCAAACGCTCCGATTCTCATAAACGCCCACGTGCAGTGGAGAGACAGGCCTGATTTAATCTATCTCACGTGGTACATTTCAGGCTCTTGTGCTCAAGGCTGAGAGAGTCTGATCAAACATCTTCCCTCATACTCTCGATCACACCCCAAAGATCACACTTGATTAGCGGCGCTGCGAGCTGCTGTCTGAGGAAATGTCGGATTCAAAGGGATGAATGGGAGTGTGTGAATGTGCAGTGCAGGGTGTAACCGAGCACACGAAATGTGCATGTGTGTTGTGAGTTGTGTCTCTCTCTCGTTTGGCCCCCGAGCTGTTTCAGAGCGCAGCAGAGGACAAATCATCCTTACATAATGGCTCCAGCTGTACCTTTAGAGAAGCCAACACAACACAGAGGATGAAATCACTAAATAAAACATAACTTTGAGAAATGCCTTGTGTATAATAGTAATATGTACTACTGATGCTGTATAATTTCAAAGCTTTGAAGCAGTGTGACATATTTTTGCATTTTGTTAGTCTGAATTTGATGATTATTCATTATATTCATTATTATATATATATATATATATATATATATATATATATATATATACACATATATTCAGCTTTTACAAGCTTCCTTAGTTTGTTGTTTGTATAATCCTTTAATGATAAGTGATTTTATGAAGTAAATGCACCTGTGAAAATGTAGACTTTAGCATACTTTTAAAAGCATACTTAAGGAAATAAAATACTATATGAAAGAAAACACTTCAGTGTGAACTGAATGTAATGTTTTCAGACACTTAACTGTAGCTGAATGAAAGCATATTCTAGTTTACATTTATAATAAAATGAAAAAGGACTAAATCTTTGTATGTAATGTCAAGTATTGTCTTTATGAAACTGTCTTTGAAATATGGTTGTCTTTGTCTTTGAACTTTGTCTTTGTCTTCTCTCTTTGAAGTATTGCTGAATGTACTAACAAGCATTTATGGTGAACAAAAATGTTTGTCATGTCATTTCTATTGAAACTTGAATGTTTTATTTAAATATATTTGTAATTAATTACATATTTGTATTGATGATATTGCAATTTAGTACATTTAAAAATACATTTGAAATGTAATATTGAATAACTCACTATAGTTAAAATTATAAAAAGTACTTTAAATTTGCTTTAGTTTGTTAGGGCATCTAAATAAGTGTACTTCTTTAAATCAAGACAAAAAATCATTCCAAATGTACTTTAAAGTAAAAAATATCATTTATAAAATAAATATAATTGGATATTCTTTTTTCAAAAACGTTTGTTAAGAAAGTCATGAAAGTGCACTCTCTTTAAGCATACTTAAGTGGCATTTTATAGTTCATCACAGGGTTAGTTCACCCATAAATGAAAAATAGCCCATAAATTACTCACCCTCGTTATATATGACTTTCTTCTTTAAGACGAATCTAGCCAGAGTTTTATTAAATTGGTCTTTGATCTTTCAAGCTGTTTAATGGCAGTCAGCTGGTGTGGCAGTGCATCAATCCAAAAGAAGTTTAATAAGAAGCACTCATCCATAATAAAAAGTGCCTCACATGGCTCAAGGGGGTGAACAAAGGCCTCTTGTAGCGAATTGATGCTTTTTGTAAGAAAAATATCCATATTCCAACAAACCAACTTTTGTTAACATTTGTAAAGGAAGCAAAGGTTCCTTACTTTAGCAAAGTAAAACCAGTCTACTCTTGGCATATATCGTAATCCTCTGACATTCTACTTTACTAATCCTCGTTTTGTACATCTAATTCATGACCGTTGTTTTGATCTCTCCCCTGCTTTTCCATGTGTGTCACTTCTGAGCGGCACATGTGCAAAGCTGACCTCCATATGTCATCCATCCAGAGCTGCTTCCGTGTACAACAGTGAGCACAAGCTAGATTCAAGTGAATATTACGTTTTAAATTTTGGATATTTTTCTTACAAAAATTAAACAAAAAAGACACTTTTTATTAAGGATAGGCACTTTTTTTAACTTCTTTTGGACTGAAGCACTGCAACACCCACTGAGTGCCATGTAACAATTTGAAAGATCAAAGACATTTTTAATATATATATATAACTCTGACTGGATTCATCTGAAAGAAGAGAGTCAAATACTGTACACAGGGTGAGTAATTTATGGGCTAATTTTCATTTTTCGGTGAACTAAACTTAATATTATATTATCATCTGCAAGTAAAGTTTTTTAAATTAAGATTTAAAGTACACTACAAGTACACAAGGGTGTTGTCAGGGTTCTTCCATGAAATCTTCAGGAGACATTTATAGGATCTTCAAAATGACATTTTTATTAACTGCCACACTCATATACAGTTCACAATAGTAGCCAAAAAATACGGGGAAACAAAATAAAAGAAAGAAAAAGGGAGAAAAACTAACTGATAAATAAAATGAACATGCTACTGAGTTCTGGGCCTCAGATGTTACTCCAGGGATCCCTCACCAGAACTGACTCAGCCCAAGACAAAATCACACCCTTTTAACAAACCAGAGCAAACCATTTTATAATTACAGGGGAACTCAAGTCTGTACATCAAACCTAAATGAAAAACAAAAGTATAATATACACACAAATAAACTCTAAACATTAAATTCCATTCACCATAAAGCAATAATAAAATAAAATGGAAAGAATGCCCTTTATTATGACAATCTTAACAAACAATCCAAACCCTTGTGGTACCCAAACTACATTTCCCATAATTCCTAACACAGGATATAAAGGACATCAGGAAATGCAGCGCTCTTTTAATTACACCTTGGTTCCATGCTGCAGTCATGGATCCCGGCAGAACCACGGGTAAGACTCTTTAAACTAAAAGAAAATAACCTATATCTTGTGTAGTTGTGTTTTTATTCAATCCCTAGCGTGCACTCTAGTAATGAATTATGTCGCTCTTTGATCTTCCATGAGACAACATGCACAACTAACACTAAATATTTGGGGTAAATATTAGGAAGACAAAATAAATACATAAAATTTATAAACAAACAATTAATCCCTTAAATTAATTTCTTCTTCAAAAGAAAATGAATTAGAAAATCTACAACAAAATAAACTAGCCCGATTCATAGTGCAAGTGTGGCCTTAGCCATCACAGGTGTGAATGCTTGCCTGGGAAAGCTGTTTTGCAAGTTTCGGGTCAGGTAAAGCAGACCAGAGACAGGACAGGAAAGCACAGAGAAAATCATATATGCATGTTGGGGCAGACCGAAAATCATATCTGACCCATTTGAATCCTGCACAGAATAGTCTACTTTATAGAGCTATGAAGGAGGTCAAATATTTCAAATGTTTAGACAGCCTTGGCATTTTAAACAGCATTAATGAAGAAAAGAGCCATCATGAATTCAACGAATTCGATGTGTTCCGGATAGCAGGTTATGCATCACAGATAAGCAAATGAATAACCTCAACACACCCAACTGTAAATGCACAATATGATCAAAGCTAAAGGTGTTCCAACAAACTATTAGAATTTTTTTCTTTTTTTTTGGACAGGCAGTGTAAAGTTGGCTTCAGCACATCCCAAAGACTTTTAATGGGGTTTAGGTCGGGATTATGTGGTTGCCAATCTTTCACAATTTGAGCCAGATGAATCTTGTCATTGTCATGCTGGAATAAGGACATGGGTACATCTTCTGACATGGTTGTTTGATAAATTAATATCTACACACTGCATCATTTATAACTATCACAATTATCACAAATAATTGTTACCAAACATACAACATGCCACAAACACATAAATTAAACAAGTTGATGATTCAGTCATGAAATCTTAAGTATTTGCTTATTTAAATCTAGGTGAGGCGGTGTGTATAAAGGTACAGTATTGTTCAAAATAATAGCAGTACAATGTGACTAACCATAATAATCAAGGTTTTTAGTATATTTTTTATTGCTATGTGGCAAACAAGTTACCAGTAGGTTCAGTAGATTGTCAGAAAACAAACGAGACCCAGCATTCATGATATGCACGCTCTTAAGGCTGTGCAATTGGGCAATTAGTTGAAAGGGGTGTGGTCAAAAAAATAGCAGTGTCTACCTTTGACTGTACAAACTCAAAACTATTTTGTACAAACATTTTTTTTTTCTGGGATTTAGCAATCCTGTGAATCACTAAACTAATATTTAGTTGTATGACCACAGTTTTTTAAAACTGCTTGACATCTGTGTGGCATGGAGTCAACCAACTTGTGGCACCTCTCAGCTGTTATTCCACTCCATGATTCTTTAACAACATTCCACAATTCATTCACATTTCTTGGTTTTGCTTCAGAAACAGCATTTTTGATATCACCCCACAAGTTCTCAATTGGATTAAGGTCTGGAGATTGGGCTGGCCACTCCATAACATTAATTTTGTTGGTTTGGAACCAAGACTTTGACCGTTTACTAGTGTGTTTTGGGTCATTGTCTTGTTGAAACAACCATTTCAAGGGCATGTCCTCTTCAGCATAGGGCAACATGACCTCTTCAAGTATTTTAACATATGCAAACTGATCCATGATCCCTGGTATGCGATAAATAGGCCCAACACCATAGTAGGAGAAACATGCCCATATCATGATGCTTGCACCTCCATGCTTCACTGTCTTCACTGTGTACTGTGGCTTGAATTCAGAGTTTGGGGGTCGTCTCACAAACTGCCTGTGGCCCTTGGACCCAAAAAGAACAATTTTACTCTCATCAGTCCACAAAATGTTCCTCCATTTCTCTTTAGGCCAGTTGATGTGTTCTTTGGCAAATTGTAACCTCTTCTGCACATGCCTTTTTTTTAACAGAGGGACTTTGCGGGGGATTCTTGAAAATAGATTAGCTTCACACAGACGTCTTCTAACTGTCACAGTACTTACAGGTAACTCCAGACTGTCTTTGATCATCCTGGAGGTGATCATTGGCTGAGCCTTTGCCATTCTGGTTATTCTTCTATCCATTTTGATGGTTGTCTTCCGTTTTCTTCCACGTCTCTCTGGTTTTGCTCTCCATTTTAAGGCATTGGAGATCATTTTAGCTGAACAGCCTATCATTTTTTGCACCTCTTTATAGGTTTTCCCCTCTCTAATCAACTTTTTAATCAAAGTACGCTGTTCTTCTGAACAATGTCTTGAACGACCCATTTTCCTCAGCTTTCAAATGCATGTTCAACAAGTGTTGGCTTCATCCTTAAATAGGGGCCACCTGATTCACACCTGTTTCTTCACTGCTATTATTTTGAACAATACTGTATATAGAAACAAATATAAAAGTAAATCAGACTATATAGTTATAAGTCTGAATAGATAAATGTAAATCGAGAATATGTAATAATTCTGAATATTTAAATGCAAATATATAGATGTAAAGCCGCGTTTCCACCGCAGGAACTTTACCCAGGAACTAGGGACTTGGTCCGGTACTTGGTGTGTTTCCACCGCAGGAACCAGGAACTAAATAAAAGTTCCGGGTAAAAAAATGCCCCCCAGAAAGTCCCTGCTGGCGAGGTGGTACTTTTTTAAAGTTCAGGAACTTTCGGGGGCGGGACTTTGGCGCTAAACATCCTGATTGGTTGAGTTGACGCAGCATTGGTTGAGTTCAACCACCATTTATTCGGATCAACATTTTCAAAATATTACTGTTATTGTGTCATGAAATGTAATTTTAAAAGTATTTCAGGCGAGAATGTAGTTGTTTAAAACTCAAATCTGTTGTTTATTTATAAAGACAGCGCCTATTTAAAAATGTGTTTCGCCGATCTCTGAGACGGTGAGCTCCACACGATCAGGGAGAGCTCAGTGATCATCTATCCGCCCAGAGGCAGCCTCACCTTGGATAGACCTTCTGATATGTGCCGCTGGCTCTGATGTGTCTTTAGTGGTTAAACATAACATATAATTCAGCTGCGGGGTAAATCTAACAGGTTTTCTTTGGTCTGTATTCAATTTATCTATATGTTAAAATGAAAATAAAAAAGGCAAGTCTATATAATATTTCGTTTCATTGTAATGGATGTATATAACGTTACACATATCCCTGAGCTAAGTACATTTCTGCAGCTGTTATTATGTTTAAATGAAAACGAAAGGAGGCAGTGGTATTTTATATCCTATTTCGTTTTATTGTAAATATACTGAGGGGAAAATAACAGTAGCCAAAGCCATCTGAGTTCACGCAGCATTGGTTGAGTTCAACCACCATTTATTTGGATCATTTTCAAATATTACTGTTATTGTGTCATGAAATGTAATTTTAAAAGTATTTCAGGCGAGAATGTAGTTGTTTAAAACGCAAATCTATGGTTTATTTATAAAGACCGTGCCTATTTAAAAAATGTGTTTCGCCGATCTCTGCGACGGTGAGCTCCACTCGATCAGCGAGAGCTCAGTCCTCATGTATCCGCCGAGATGCAGCCTCAAATCGGCTAGACCTTCTGATATGTGCCGCTGGCTCTGATGTGTCTTTAGTGGTTAAACATAACATATAATTCAGCTGCGGGGTAAATCTAACAGGTTTTCTTTGGTCTGTATTCAATTTATCTATATGTTAAAATGAAAATAAAAAAGGCAAATTTATATAATATTTCGTTTCATTGTAATGGCTGCATATACACATATCCCTGAACTAAGTACATTTCTGCAGCTGTTATTATGCTTAAATGAAAACCAAAGGAGGCAGTGGTATTTTATATCCCATTTCGTTTTATTGTAAATAGGAAAATTGCAGTAGCCAAGACGAGATGACTGAAGTTATCAAGTACGCTGCTGTTTATAGATTTACCGGACTTGCGTCGTCGCGGACATCACACTCCCGAGTCAAATGCACAAAGTCTGAACTAACTACCGAGGATGCACGTCCAAAATCAGCGTACTTTAAAAAAACAAACAAATCAGCAGTACTTTGTATTGAGAAACGCGCGCAGACCTACGTCACCAGTCTATTTGCCTAATCTACCCGGTACTTTACACCGCGGTGGAAACGCAGAAAGCAACAGGTCTGGGGGGAAAAAAGTTCCTGGGAAAAAAAGTTCCTGGTAAAAATGTTCCGGGTAATTTCGGTGGAAACGCGGCATTAGTCTAAATATATATAGATGTTGAGTTGATGCAGTGGTGCACTATTGAGCATTCAATATTTATGTAAATATTATACTTCTACTAATAACAGTGCTGGGTTAATATTAATCATGCTGTTTGCATTAGTTTAAACTAGGGATGCACGATAATATCGGCACAACATCGGTATCGGCCGATAAAAGCTTAAAATGACCATCATCGGTATCGGCCGATATGAATATTTCTGCCGATGAGCCAAACCGATATAGAGTGAAATAATTGACCTGTTTTTCAGGTGTTGTCACGGACAGAAGAGAGAGACAACAGGGAATACAGGTAAGTAGATGTTTAATGAGATATTGGAGATAGAAGCAGGTATTACGTGATCAGAACACTGAGGACAGACGGTGGCAGGTAAGCTGGATGATCAGACGGTAGGTTTTCAGACGATTCTTAGAATGGTTCAGGAAGTAGAGTCGGTGTTTCTCAGATGAGACCAGACAGAGAGTGAAAGGAGCTGAGGGCTTATGAAGTGGCAGTGATGAGCAGATGCAGGTGTGGTGACTTCAGTAATCTGGTGATAATGAGCGGATGGGCGGAGTCGGGTGATCGGACTCTGATGGTGTGGCAGGTGTTACTGGTGGCTCCGTGACAGTACCCCCCCCCCCCCTCTACGGGCGGCTCCTGACGCCCGCGTTACCCGTCGACGGGGTCGGCCTCGACCTCTCGGTGCAGGGCGGTTGGGATGGGAGTTGTGGAACTGGGTGAGGAGGGATGGGTCCAGGATGTCGTTCCTAGGGACCCAAGAGCGTTCTTCGGGGCCATATCCCTCCCAGTCTACCAGATATTCCAGGCGACGGCCCCGCCGATGGGAATCCAGGATGTCCTGCACACGGTGAATCGATTCTTCTACAGCGATTTCAGGAGGAGGGGGTACGTCAACACCATCAGGTCCTGGGGAAGGAGAAACAAGAGGATCAGTGAAGGGCTTTAACAGGGAGACATGAAATGATGGTGCGATCCGGTAGTGTGAGGAAAGGTGAAGACGGTAGGTGACCTCGTTGACCTGCCTCTCGATGGTGAAGGGACCTATGTAGCGGGGACTCAGCTTACGACAATGTAGGCGAAGACGGATGTCTCTGGTGGAGAGCCAGACCTTTTGACCAGGTTGGTACTGGGGTGTATCTCTCCTCTTGGTGTTGGCCTGGCTCTGGTGTCTTCGCACTGCCCGTTGGAGATGGATGTGTGCTGAGTCCCATACCCTCTCACTCGCTTCGAACCAGGTGTTGACCGCTGGGACTTCTGACGGCTCTCCTGACCAGGGGAAGAGAGGAGGCTGGTACCCGAGTATGCATGGTGAAATGGTGTTAGACCGGTGGTGTCTTGGCGTAGTGAATTCTGTGCATACTCGGCCCATGGGAGGTAGCGGCTCCAGCTTCCTTGGTTCTGGTGGCAGTAGGTTCGTAGGTACCTTCCGATCTCTTGAATCTTGCGCTCAGTCTGACCGTTGGATTGAGGATGGTACCCCGAAGATAGGCTGACTGAGACTCCAAGTAACCTGAAGAAAGCATGCCAGACTCGGGAGATGAATTGGGGACCTCTGTCGGATACAATGTCTTCTGGTAGACCAAAGTGACGGAATACATGGTGGAATTGTAGGTTGGCAGTCTCAAAGGCAGTGGGAAGACCTTTTAAGGGGATGAGTTTGCATGCCTTGGAGAAGCGGTCGACCACGACTAGGATACTGGTGTGAGAATCTGAAGGTGGGAGATCAGTCATGAAATCGACGCCCAGATGGGACCATGGAAGACGTGGTATGGATAGTGGTTTCAGCTTCCCTTCGGGGAGTCGTCGTGGGGTATTGGAGATGGCACAGACTGAGCACCCACGAACGTACTGGGAGACATCCTGCGCGATGGAGGGCCACCAGAACCGGTTACGAAGGAGTGAGAGGGTTCGGCGGGACCTCCCCTCAGGACCTCCCGGCGGAGCTGGCTCGGAGCGGGTGGCTTCCCGGATACGGTCTTCTGTAGCCCATTCGATGGGACTGACAATGATGGCTGGAGGGAGTATAGTTTCAGGAGGTGATACTTCGGGTTCAGGTGCATGAAGACGGGAGAGGGCGTCTGCTTTGCGGTTCTTGTCTCCTGGTCGATAGGTAACTCGGAAGTTGAAACGAGTGAAGAAGAGGGCCCATCGGGCTTGGCGAGGATTTAGACGTTTGGCTTCTTGAAGATATTTGAGGTTACGGTGGTCCGTAATGACTTCGACTTGATGGTGTGCTCCCTCCAGCCAGTGTCTCCATTCTTCGAAAGCCATCTTTATAGCCAGCAGTTCCCGATTACCGATGTCGTAATTACGCTCCGCCGGGGACAGTTTCTTGGAATAGAAGGCACATGGATGGAGTACTGGAGGCTTCCCCTGCTGTTGTGATAGAATCGCTCCCACTCCAGTCGATGAGGCGTCCACTTCGACTACGAAGGGGAGGTCTGGATTGGGATGGATCAGGATGGGAGCTGAACAGAAGGCGTTCTTCAGTTTTTGGATGGCTTGGATGGCAGTTGGGTTCCAGGACAGAGACTTGGGCCGATCCTTAACCCCTTTGCGTGCAAACATCGCTGACGGCCCCAGTTTATTATTGTTTCACTTTCACAGCACATTAAACATCACTGTCTTACTTCATCTGGACAAACTGTGCATCAATGGAAAGTTTAAAGACTCAAGCTTCGATATTTGACCAATATTTTGATAAAACATTGTTGCAGTGACAGATATTTAGTGATTTATGTCAGGAGTGCAAAATAATAAATCCGTATTATGCCACATTTTGAATAGAAATTCACAAGAGCGGTTTATTTGTGTTCACATAGACTCACTGAACAGCGTCAATAAGGATTTACAGACCAAAGATGCATATCTGCGGAGATATATGGATATATTTACTGATGTTTACTTCATATTTCTTCAGACAGAATCGTCATTTCTATTCATTTTCCACGGATTTACGCGATCAGATGATAAACAGCCTCTCCCAGCGATCTGTGTGTGCGTGCAGTAGTCACAGCTCGTGCGGTGTGTGACTCAGACTCTGATTGGGTCTTTCAAACGTCAATCTTAGAGTTTCATATCTGGACACCGCCCCATCGTGTCACATGCTTCCTGCACACTTCCTGGTAGTTATATGGCCAAAACAACACTGAAACACCTCTGTACACACGAAATATCCGAATAATAAACCGCGATTACGATAGTAAAGCTTGTTATGAGAATTTCTTGAGATCTGGGGCGTTTTTATAAAAAAAAATTGAAAATGTACATCGGAAATGCTAACTTGTGCAGCGATGAAAAAGGCTACAAATAACATATTTTTACAACAGTAAAGGACCAAATTCCACCCCTGATCGCTAAAGGAGGTTATTATAAACACTCGATCGGGGTTTAAAGTGAGTTTTGAGTAAAAGTGTACTAATAATTTCATAAATTGTCAGATGTAGCTTGATGCTAACGTTAGCACCAATGCTACTAATAGCAGGTGCTTTTCTTCTTCATAATGCATTTTTGTCTCAATAATTCACGTAAGGTCGTAAGAAAATGTTTTGTTGTATTTTTATAGTAAGACTTTTGATAAATAAGGGCTAAATGCAAAGAGAGACTGAAGTGAGATCGCTGCTTTGTTGCTTTGTAAAGCCTGAAAAACCACAATCAGTTTTTGATGGTGTCCACTTTCCTCTGGTCCATTTGAATTCCCTGTGGGCTGATGACATAGCCGAGGAAGTGAACAGTGGTACGGTGGAACTCACATTTCTCCAACTTCAGGAATAACTGATGATCTCGGAGTTTTTGCAGGACTTGACAGACATGGTGGTGGTGTTCAGATAGGTTCTTGGAGAAGATTAAGATGTCATCAATATAAACGATCACGAATTTAGTCAGGAACTCACGGAACACTTCGTTCATGAAGGCTTGGAATACGGATGGGGAGTTGGACAGCCCATACGGCATAACAAGATATTCATAGTGGCCAGATGGAGTAATGAAAGCTGTCTTCCACTCATCGCCTCTTCGGATGCGTATGAGATTATATGCACTTCTGAGGTCCAGTTTAGTGAAGATTTTGGCTCCACGAAGTTGTTCCAGAGCAGTCGGTACCAGAGGAAGGGGATAGCGGAATTTGACCATTTGTTCGTTGAGTGCTCGGTAGTCTATGCACAGCCTCAAGCCTCCGTCCTTCTTTCCCACAAAGAAGAAGCTGGATGCAGCAGGGGAAGTGGAAGGTCGAATGAACCGCTGTTGTAAGGCTTCCTTGATATACTCCTCCATGGCCCTCTGCTCCGGGATGGACAGTGGGTAGATCCGACCCTTGGGTAGTGTGGCTCCAGGCAGCAGGTCAATGGCACAGTCCCATGGCCGATGAGGTGGTAGCTGTGTCGCTTGTTGCTTGCTGAACACGTCCTGGAACGCCCGGTACTCAAGGGGAACCTCTGTTGGATGGTTGGACTCAGGACTTTCGATCGACGTGGAGTTAAGGCGAAGATGAGAGGAAGAGGGGGATTCATCAGGAGCAGGTTTCCGACTGCAGATTTTGATGACGGGTTGTAGACAGGATAAAGAGCAGGATTCACCCCATTGCGTAATTTCCCCAGTGGTCCAGTTGACTTGCGGGGAGTGTTCGGACATCCACGGGCGTCCCAGGATGATATCCGCGGTGGACCCTTCCAGCACCAGAAATGAAATCTCCTCCCGATGAAGACATCCAATGCGTAGTGAGACTATGGGGGATTGAAGACAGATTTGACCACGGCCCAGCGGTTTACCCAAGATGGTGTGGATCTTTAACTTCTTCGTGATCCTTCTCCTCGGGAGATTGAGCCTCTTGAGGAGTTTGTGGGAGATGAAGTTCCCTGAGGAGCCGGTGTCAATGAGGGCATACGCTAAAACGGAGTGAGAACGGGTCACTAGCAGGACTGAAGTACGGGATAATGGTGATATCATGGGAGGAATCTGGATTGTACTCACCGCTGGGCGTGGTGGTCGCACTGGGCACTGCAGGAGGAGATGTCCTTAGGAACCACAGTAGAGGCAGAGACCATTGTGAATGCGTCGTTGATGTTCTACTGCAGTGAGATGGTAGGAGTCTATTGGCATGGGTTCAGGTGCTGGAAGGTCTGTAAATGGTGTGGGAGGCAGAGGTTGCACAGCGGATTGATCCAGAGCACAGGCGGTGAGACGTTGAGAGATGCGAATGGTACGCTGAATGAGGTTCTCTAAGCCGACGACATCATCATAGACGGCCACTTGATGGCGGATGGCAGGATTCAATCCATGACGAAAGCAGGTGATAAGCGCAGTTTCATTCCATCCACAGTTGGCGGTTAGAGTGCGGAAACGTAAAGCATACTCACTCACTGTCAGCTTTCCTTGACAAAGGCGGTACAACTGATCATGAATGGAGAGAGCGGCGGTGTTAAGGCCAAAAACTTCTTTGAAATGGGTGGCGAAAGCCTCCCATGAGCGAGTGAGGGGGCCATTCGCTTCCCAGATTGACTGAGCCCATTGGAGGGCGGAACCTGAGAGGAGGGAGATCAAATAGGCGATCTTAGTACGATCCGTAGGGAAGGCATGTACCTGCATCTCAAAGTAGAGTGAACACTGTAGTAGAAATCCGCTGCAACCCTCTGCCTCGCCGGTGTATGTAGAAGGTCGGGCCATGGGACTGTGAGAGGCAGGCATTGAAGGAGAGTGAAAACGCGGTGGATCGCCCGCTTGCGCTTGTTCGGGGAGAGAGACTCGTGGAGGGCTCTCTTCCAATCCAGCGGCATTTTGCATACTGTGGGTCTGGTCTTCTGTCACGGACCGAAGAGAGAGACAACAGGGAATACAGGTAAGTAGATGTTTAATGAGATATTGGAGATAGAAGCAGGTATTACGTGATCAGAACACTGAGGACAGACGGTGGCAGGTAAGCTGGATGATCAGACGGTAGGTTTTCAGACGATTCTTAGAATGGTTCAGGAAGTAGAGTCTGTGTTTCTCAGACGAGACCAGACAGAGAGTGAAAGGAGCTGAGGGCTTATGAAGTGGCAGTGATGAGCAGATGCAGGTGTGGTGACTTCAGTAATCTGGTGATAATGAGCGGATGGGCGGAGTCGGGTGATCGGACTCTGATGGTGTGGCAGGTGTTACTGGTGGCTCCGTGACAGGTGTGAATGTCTGTCTACATTTGTAAAATAATACATTTATGGTAGAATCAGTACAGAAGAGATACATGGATTTCTCTTCAGTAAAATTAAAGTTTAAATATATCAGGCGAAAATGTTTATATATATCGGTATCGGCCAAAATTATTTTGAAAATATCGGCATATCGAATATCGGCCAAAATCCAATATCGTGCATCCCTAGTTTAAACTGATATGTCCACTACCAAACCAGCAGCTGTCTTAAAGGGATACTCCACCGTGTTTTCATATTAAACTATGTTTTTCCCTTACCTAAGATGAGTTGATACATACCTCTCTCATCTCAGTGCATGCACTCAATCGCTTTGGCGCGCGGTAGGGTGACCACCTGCTAATAAGCCCAAGGGGACAAGGGATATGTTTCTGAGGGACAATGTGGGACACCCCAAGGGCAGACTCACTGGTAGTGGTTTACCCAGCTGTTGCAAAAACATTGCCATGTGTACTTTTATATTACATGTACCCAATTTTAGAAAAGAATACTAATAGCAGTAATACTCAAAATTACTTTATATTGCAGTAATACATACCTCCCGCGTCAGCTTTGTGGTTTCATCGATGGCATATAGTAATAATATATATATATATATATTGCTATTATGCTATTATGTTCATAATCATTCATTGCTATAAAATAACGTACTGAGAACAAAAATAAACACACATAAACATTCATAATTATGTATTTATTACTTTTAGTATCTTGACACTCGCTCAAGCAGCGTTTTGAGCTCAGATAAGATGGTTGTTGAGCGTCCTCAGGCGACTATTAATTTTACATCGGAATACACTACCTGTTATTAATGGAAAAATGTAAATTATCCTCCAAATTATCATCATTTTTGTAAACAACGATGCCATCTCAGTAAATTAGTCAAATAGTAAACTGAGTTATTGCCTACATAACATATTTTAATATAAAAATAATGTAGGAAAACCGTTAAAACAGAAATAATAAAGATGTAAACTTCATCTCTCATTCAAACTCGCTCGCTCCCGCTTTCGCAGTAGTGCTGAACTGTCAAGTAATGTTCATTTGGTTGCCTGGGGCTTGAGGATATAGAGCCATCAACTTTTTTGAGCAAGCATTGATTATGCGTGACACAGTCTCAATTTGCGGGACGCATGTATTGGGCTTCAAACGCTGTGCGTGCACGCACTACGGGTAGTCACCCTGGCGCGCGGTGACACTTTGAAAGCACTTAGCTTAGCCCATTCATTCAATATGGGCCAAGCAGAGAAGCTACCAAACACCCCCACGTTTTCCCTATTTAAATACAGTTACTCGCGTAGTGTAACTCGACCTAGGACGGTAACACAAAACAAAACGTTGCGCTTTTCTAAGCGTGTAAAATGGATAACTATATTGTGTGGCGGAATACCATGGCAAGTGCTTGTAAGCACTTCGTCTTGGCGCAGTAATATCTTCACTAGAGGGAGCGGGGGCAGGTGAGAGGATTTTTCACGAGTGTTACCATCCTAGGTCGAGTTACACTACGCGAGTAACGCGACATTATTTAGTCACATAGCTCAAAATGTAGTCATACACACGTGACTTACTGACAACATAGAGGGTTGATTTTGAAAACAATATGTGGATTTAATATCTTAGAGCACTTTAGTAAAGTGACTGAAAGTAATGTTTTGTTGCTCAGATGGTGAGGGTTGGTTGAGCGATGCATGCATTCAGATGGTGATGGTGTGTGATCTCCCCAGACACAGCTCTGCTGGAACATTACACAGGTGCAGAGAATGAGATAGGTGTGACTGAACACACATTGTAGTGCGAAAGCTTCCATATGGCAATTGAGGCCTCTAAACCTGTGAGCTTCGTAGTCATTGGCTACACAAAACAGTCACAAACATACCTATCTTTCTGATCTAACACAAAGGAACATGTTCGCTATTATTCCTGGGCTCCTCAATGGCTGTGTGCTTGCAGATCTGCAGCTGTATGTGTGTCTGCAGTAATGTAAGGTTGTGGTGTGTGTTGTTCTATGAGCTGAGCTCAGGGTTTTGAGACCCCACTAGTGCTGAGTACTGGACACACTGGAGCACTGAGTGTGAGCTGCAGATAACAGATACACTGTAACAACCCTGAACCACTGCACACCCTACAGCACAGCCACTAAATACACCAGACACACACACAAACTACAACATAATAACCCTGAGATACTGTACACCCTACAGCAATGACTTTCAATCACATAAAATGTGATATCTCATAAGTATACATTAAAGGGTTAGTTCACTGAAAAATGAAAATTAATATCATCAATAACTCACCCTTATGTCGTTCTAAACCCGTAAGTCCTCAGTTTATCTTCAGTCCCACCTGTGGGATGCTTGGCACTCTTTTTTGTGGTTGTCTTTTTCTCCATAAAATTTTTAGTAATCATCATAAATCATATATCATTTGAAAGCTTAGAAGCCCAAGATTCATCCCGTCGTAAACCATTTTGAAATCAGACATTGCTTTACCATGGAAATGGTACTTTAAAATCTAATGGGGGTCACCTCCCCATTATTGGGCAGGGTCAAGTGTCATAAAACAATGCATTGCGGTCTTCTAGACCAAAAACTTTTTAGAATCTTGGCAACAAACATATCATTGGAAAGGTCTGAGTCTCAGGAGTTCATATTTTGAGGTTATTTTGAGATAGAAGTAAAATTCACAGAGAAATCTAGAGAAAAATGCATTAAGCAAAATTCAAAATAGTTTTGAAGACTCCCAGTGGCTGTGTGTGGTATGACGCCCTAAATAAACTCTCACAGGAAACTAATTTTTTTTCATATCAACTTCAAATTTATAGCATAACTTATTTAGACACAAGGCTTTGATTTTATACCAATTTTAGAGTAAACCCTGTTATGTAAAATATTTATAATAAATAAAATAAAATTAAATTAATATAGCGCATATTATTTACAGTACATTTACAGTACCACTTAAAAATTCAAATTTTGCCACAATCTGCTAATTTTCTTCTTTAAAAAGAGGCCAACCTTATGTTTATATTCCAAAGTGTTCATAAATTACAGCAATTTTAGTTGAGATTTTTAATGCCTTTATTTAAAAAATGGGGGGTGACAGTTAAGGCGTTAAGATATTTTAGATTTTAGATCTTCAAAGTAGTCCATGTGACATCAGAGGGTCAGTTATAATATTTTAAAGCATCGAAAAACACATTTTGGTCCAAATATAGCAAAAACTACGACTATATTCAGCATTGTCTTCTCTTCCGTGTCTGTTATGAGAGTGTTTCAAAACACAACGGTTCGCGAACAAATCACTTGATGTAACCGGATCTTCTTGAACCAGTTCACCAAATCAACAAACAAAAAAAAATAAAAGCCTCGTCCGTTTGGGACTGTGCACTCACAGTCAGCAGAGGCTCGCGAAGCCAGGCCAAAGCATAAATCCCGCTTAACTTTGTTAAAATTATGTTATAACATTTCATCTCGTTTTGGTCAATGAAAATTAAGAGACATTTTAGCATAGTTTTTATTTTGTAAACCACATTTAGTCTCGCTTTTATTCGCCAACAATATTGCATAATACATTTAATTATAGTCATTGTCACATGAACAGCATTTACTTTGTGTCTCGTCTCGTTTTCATCACACGTGATAAAGGTTCGATGATGACAATATTTAGTCATAATTTTCTTTGAAGAAAGAAACACTAGGAGTTAGAACTGTAAAGAGACTGATCAACGAAAAGGAGCGGGATTTACAAGCCTGTTTAGTCTGCAGTGATTGGAGTGTTTTTGAAGCTGCTGCCACCAATCTGGACTAGCTTACAGATTATGTAACATCAGTTCCTGTGAGTATTTGTGCATCCCTACCAGGACTCATTTAACATACAACATGCACCTCTACGGAATCCTCTGTCAAGTTTCTGAAGTTTGCAGGATACACTACAGTTATCAGCTCATCCAGGACGTTGATAAGTCTGCTTACATACAAGAGGTTGAGCAGCTGGCTCTCTGGTGGAAGTTCAACCTGCCACAGGAGCTGCTGATACAGTTTAACTAAGCTGTCATTGAGTCTGTCCAGAGCACTTCAATAACTTTCTGGTTTGACTCAGCATCAAAATCATATATTACAAGACTACAGAGAACAGTTCGGACTGCTGAAAGGATGATTGGTGCCCTGCCCACTCTTCAAGAACTGTATATATCTAGAGTCTGGTAATTGGCTCAGAAAATCACTCTAAATCCCTCACATCCAAACAATGTCCTTCTCGAACTTTTGTCATCTGGTCAGCGTTAGAGAGCACCGAACACCAGGACAGCCAGGCACAAAAATTCGTTTTTTTCCTCATACATACATATATGTATTGTATTAATATATCTTTATTTTTTTTATTATCTATCTTTTGTTGTTGTCTCTGTGTACAGGAAGCTTCTGTCACCAAAACAAATAACAGTACATGGTGTCAGTAATGTCTCGGGTTATGCATGGTTTCCCTAAACATTCAAGGGAACTCACACTGCATCCCCTAGTGCACAGGAGTGAGGGAAAAATATTGATACTGCATAGTATTGCGATATTTTCTGCGGCAATACTGCTGCGATACACAAATGCCAAGTATCGATCTTTTATTATACTATTTGGTAGAATAATAAAAACATTTCTTTAAAGCCCACTAGATGATGGTGTTGACTTTTTTCTGGTGGGGTCACCTTCTGCATGCAGTAATTTAGTAAAATAAAGATGGCACCATTGCAGAAAGTTATCAGAAAACCCCGTCCACATTTAAATTGGATGTAAGACTGTTCTATTTATTAAAAATTTAACAGTTATTTACTTTCAAATGCCCCAATTGCTGAAGGGTCTGCACAACTTGTTTTTGTATTATTCAAAAGACCTGTTTACATTTAATTAGGGTGGACGACATTAGACTAATACAAATAATTGAGTTTGTCAGGTGCATACACCATTTATTACAGGTTTTCATGAAAGTGTTGGTCAGGTTGTCTACTTGACAATCTCATTTTGCACTGCAGCAATAAAATATAAGTGAGATAAACAAACTGAGAAATTTTCTTTTTAGTTAAAACAGATGTTGCCATACTCTTCTTTTGAGGACAAAATTTGAAGTTGGAAAAAGGTAATAAATTACTATATATCGGAGAATATCGCAATATAAGACCAGGACCGCATAATAAGTCCAAGATGGCGGCGGAAACACATCGCGAGGCTGAAGTGTTCATTTACCTGGTTATTTGATTCGTGTTTGCGAGTTATGCAAACTATAGCTATAGTAAACAGTCACTTGTGGACATCAACAAACAGTGTTCCAAAATAGTTTTAGATCATCCTTTCGACTTCAGCAAACTCCCGCTGGAGCTACTGAGATCACCGTGGACAAGCAGATCACTCGTACCGACCGGAAGTGCTTATCGTTGGCGCAGAGACCATAAACAAAGACGAGGAAAGCGTGCAGGGCTGCGTGCTTAGCTAAGGCTAAACCCACATCGACCAGCTCTGCCCAGCATCTTCCTTGCCAATGTACGGTCTTTGATATACCATTATATCTACCACGTGAGTTTGCTTGCATTGTTGCTGCTGCAGTTTATGTACCGCCAGACGCTAATGCTAACGTGGCTATGAAAGAACTTTTATGTGCTGCTATTAGCAAATTACAAACCCTGCACCCGGATGGAGCCTTTATTGTTGCTGGGGACTTCAATCACTGCACTTTAAGATCTGTTCTCCCCAAATTTCATCAAAATGTCTCCTGCACTACAAGGGGACATAAAACATTGGACCACGTTTATACTAATGTGACTAATGCCTACAAAGTCACACCCCTCCCCCACCTGGGTCAGTCTGACCACCTCTCTTTGTTCCGGCTCTCCAAGTACACCCTGGTCATCAAACGTTTGAAACCTACAATAATGACTGTTAAAATCTGTCTGGAAGGCGCCGACTCCACTCTTCAACATCAATTCCAGCTCACAAACTGGAGTGAGCTTGCTGCCCAGGCCAACACAAACTCTCAGATTAACATAGACACTGACACCAATTCTGTCTTGGAGCACATCAACAGATGTGTGAGCAGAGTGAACACACTCAAAAATATGAAAATTTTCCCCAATCAGAAGCCCTGGATGAACCGAGAGGTTCGCCTCATGCTCAAAGCAAGAGATGCAGCCTTCAGGTCTGGAGACCGGGAGGCTTACAGCTCAGCCAGAGCCGACCTAAGGAAGGGTATATGCCAAACCAAACTCACACAATCTATCGCAGATTACAAACCACCTAACACTGTGCCCCCGCCCAGCTCTGCCTCCCTCCCAGATGAGTTCAATCACTTTTAACCTCTTTTTGATCAGAATAATAAGGAGATCTTACTCAAAGCTGAGCATCCACCCAGTGAACTGCCTCTCACACTCTCCACATCAGATGTTTACTCCACTCTGTGTAAGGTGAATGCATGGAAGGCAGCTGGCCCTGATGGAATACCTGTTTGTGTGCTTAAAGCCTGTGTGGAGCAGCTGGCTGAGGTCTTCACAGACATTTTCAATCTGTCCCTGGCCCAAACAACTGTCCCCAGTATCTTCAAAAACTCCACCATCGTACCAGTACCGAAACACTCCACTGCCTCTGTCCCTAATGACTTCCGTCCTGTTGCACTCACCCCCGTCATTGCCAAGTGCTTTGAGAAACTGGTTGCATCCCACTTAAAATCCCGTCTCCCCTCTACATTAGACCCATTCCAATTTGCCTATCGCCACAATAGGTCAACAGAGGACGCCATCTCAACGGCACTTCACTCTGCCCTCACCCACCTGGACAGTCAAAACACACTTGTGAGAATGCCGTTCATAGACTTCAGTTCTGCATTTAATACAGTAATCCCCTCCAAGCTGATGTCCAAGCTTAGCCAGCTTGAAATCAGCACATCCATCTGCAACTGGATTCTAGATTTTCTGACTAATAGACCTCAGTCTGTTATGTAAGATAACCTCTCGTCCTCCATCATCACCCTGAACACCGGCGTGCCACAGGGCTGCGTACTGAGCCCTCTCCTAACGATGAGTCAGCCTACAGGGATGAGGTGCAGCACCAGGCTGTTTGGTGTGCCACCAACAACCTGGAACTAAACACCCAGAAGACAAAGGAAATCATTGTGGACTTCAAGCAGACTAGGAGTCATGCACACACACCCATCTACATCAATGGAGCTGTAGTGGAGCGTATGTCAAGTTTCAAGTACCTTGGCATCCACATCTCTGATGACCTCACCTTGTCCCATAACACCTCCACCCTGGTCAAAAAGGCACAGCAGCACCTTTACTTCTTACGGAGCCTTAAGAAAGTCCCAGGATCCTTGTGGAATTCTACCACTGTACCATTGAGAGCATACTCACGAACTGCATCTCAGCACTCCAGCGGGTGGTGAAAACTGCTCAATGGATCACCGGCACCCAGTTAACTTCCATTGAGAACATTTATCATAAGCGCTGTCTGGGCAGGGCAAGAAACATCATCAAGGATGCCCTCACCCTAACCATTAACTTTTCACCCTCTTTCCATCCGGCAGGCATTACAGGAGCCTATGCTTTCACACTAGTAGGCTCAGGAAGAGCTTCTTCCCCGAGGCTGTGACACTTCTGAACGACATAGCACCAATCTAACCTGCACCTGCCTTATTACTGCACTGGTCACAGTACTTTACATACATGTACTCATATTTTGCACAAACTGCACATTTTTAAAGCTATTACACTATAAACTGTCTAAAGTTGTTACTGTACAAAGCACAGTAAACTATTTCTATAAAAATATAATTGCACTACTGTTATTTTGCATAGAATACATTGTTTAACCCTTTGGAGGCTAAGGGTATTTTTGGGGCCCGGAGAAGTTTTGTCATGCCCTGACATTTGTGCTTTTTTCAGTTTCTTATACACATCTAAAGTCTAGTCTCACTGTGATCAGCACAAACTGGGCCATAATAATATGTGAAATGCATGTATGTACATGATCGTGTTTTTGAGAGAAAAAAATGTTATGTGTGGTTAGTGATTTACACCTGAGAAGACAAAGGCCCGCATTATGAGCTGCATAATGTGCCTTTCAGTGAGGTTTGTCACTAAGAGGGGAAGAGTTACAAGAAAGAATGTGAGGACAAAATAAATGTATATAATTTTTGTTTGTAGTTTAAGAATATATTTAATTATCCCACAACAATTAAATATCCACTTGGGAGTGCATTTAAACAGTTTTTAGGAACAATCAAAGCTGACTTTCAAACTGAATTTTTTGCATCATTACTCCAGTCACACAATCCTTCAGAAATCATTTTAACAATCTTATTTCTACAAAAAAATAAATAATATTGTTATTATTATTATTATTAATGTTTAAAAGAGCTGAGAATATTTTTTTCAGGTTTTTTAGGGGGATAAATTGAAAGAACAACATTGTGTTACATTTGTTACAGTTAGAGCTGTAGTCAAGTCCGGCTTTGTCGAGTCCAAGTCCAGGACTAGTCGAGACCGAGTCAAGTCCGGCTTTGTCGAGTCCAAGTCAAGTCCAAGTCCAAAAGTTTCGAGTCCAAGTCCAAGACCGAGTCCAAATGAAAGAAAAAAGGGTCCTCTTCAAGACCACATACTTAACTACTGATAATGTTTGTGATGCGAGAGAAAGCATATCTCCTATTCTAAGAAAATCATTTTACATTATTATTTGTAATGATCAAAAAGCATGTGCAAAGTAACAACTCTGTAGGACAGGGGTCTCCAAACTACATCCTGGATGGCCAATGTCCTGAAAAGTTTAGCTCCAACTGGCCTTAAAACACCTGGAAGATTAGTGTGTCTAGTAAGAGCTTGATTAGGTTCAAGTGTGTATAATTAGGGTTAAAGCTAACAGGGGTGTTAAACAAGATCCCGGGCCCTATGCATAGGCAGTCCTGATGGGCCCCCATGGCCCCCACCCATGAAAATATCCAGGTAAAAAATATATATTTCAGATTCATACTTTTCAAGGGCCCTCTCTTCCTTTGGGGCCTTGCTAATGAGTACTGGTTTTACCCCCAGTCCGACCCTGGGAGCTAAACTTGGATAAACAAACAAAGTTTGGAACTGTAAGGTCAAATCATTTTTATGTACTTTATTTTTTGTTGACATTATATCTGTGGTCAAAAATGTATATGACTATGCCTAATTGGCACAGTGCACAGACACACGCAAAGCTCGGGATATGACAAATGCGCGCAGCAAGGCTAGAATGGATACGTTTGGCTCTACTGGACATGCGCACATAAATACAGCAATATTTTTGTCATACTGTACTAGGGCTTGCATAGTCGAGCTCTGTCGGAAACAATCGACTACTCCAGCATGCATTAACCATAAGGCATACAAAGTGTTTGCAAGTACAACGTGAATTTTAGAATTACAATATTGCGTGGAGCTGTTACTATATGACCTTATCTATGTTGCATGTAAAAATAAAATATGTAATGTAATAATTAGGGTTGTGCCTGAAGCCGAATACCTTATTCGGAATGGCACGGATAATGGCTTAAAAAACGAATAACGCTCAAGGAAAACGGCTAAAGCTGACAGAGTCTGTCTGGTGTTTGCTAGATAACAGGTGAGCCAGGGCATCAGCGCCAGAAGTGAATGAATGTAAACTTTATGAGTGAAAAAAGCGCAAATCAAACACCGCATTGTTGTCTTCTTTCTGTTTATCTCTCAGAAATCAGAGCTGCAAGAGTAATTTTACCTATAATAATGCATCATTGCTACACGTTATATTATTTGTATATATTTAAAAGGCAAATATTGAAAGCTTAGGCTACCATATGATACGAATGAATAAGCACAGCGCGCTCACCAATCAAACAGCCGCGCTGCGCGTCTCAGTCTCTCAAAAACCAAATCAGTTCTCTCTCAATAGTAGGCTAATAATCAGCTTTCGATACGGATACATTGTCTACTTGTCCTACATGTTTGCATATTTACCTTTTGCTGGTTTGCGCGGAACACACACCTCTGTTTAGTGAAGTTCATTAACATTAAGACTCGCTTAAAGTGTTCTGCGTAATGAGAATGTGTGCATTGAATGGATTCAGTCGTGTTCAAATGATCACTAAACGTTTGTCATGACATCTCTCTGCTTGTATGATAAATATTATTTTAGAAATTAATAATTATTTCAGTTTAACACGACATACTTGTTCAGTGATAACTACGAAAAAATATATAAAAAGTCATAACAGTCTTATCAGGTAACTGTACAATGTTGTATCCGAATGCAGATAGGAAAAATTTTGTGATTGTTACAGATACAAATACTGGCTGTTACATGAAAATGTAAATATGTAATGTCATATATAAAGTTTTTAAAATTTACATATGTAATTGTTGCATAAGGCTATACATTAATACGCGTTTATTGATAAAAAAAAGGCTATCTAGGTGTAGACGTAAATAAAACACAATATAACAGGTAGAAAATTAAATTAGAAACATCTAAACTTTTCAGGTCGCAGTAAGTGCACCACTGGTCATGCACATCCTTTCCCGGAACAATACTGAAAGCTAAGATGGAGAAATAGATGATCATAGCTGTACAAGGATAGCCATTTTGTAAATGAATCTATTAGCAGAGCTACTGCAAGGGATGTTTAGTGCTGGAATTCCATTTATTCTTTGCTGAAACTTCTGCGTCATCATGGAGAGCGGGTCATGGTTGCCCAGCAACAGCAGACGCCACTGGAGCGCAAGCGCAGGCTACAGAGTGCTTTGGAAATAAGGAGAGCGGCGCGCCTAGCGTTTTCCACACGTTTTCAGTCGCGACATCATGCAAATGTGGTTTTGTTTTGAAGGAGAAATTTTTTATTTTATTTTTTTGCTGGACTCGGTCGAGACCAACTAGAAGACTTGGCGAGTCCAATGGCCAAGTCCGAGACAAGTCCGAGTGCAAATTCAACGAGTCCGAGACAAGTCCGAGACGACAGAAAAATGTCTCGAGTCCGAGTACTACAGCCCTAGTTACAGTTACATTTATTTGTTACATTTATATTTACTTTTTGGGGTGAATTATGTCTTATTCCTCTCAGTGCGAAGCAAACGGTAAAATAAAAAAACTTGAACAGTCTCGCTACGTTGTCTTCTGTTGTGTGGGCGTATTCAGCCGCGTGCTTCAGTGAAACATTAGAATCTGAATAGAGCATTCAGCGCGGGGGCATAGTCGCATTAGAAGATAATGAGGGGAGACATGAAATGGATTACTTTATCACAGAACATTTGTTTTTGGCAGCACTTACTGTATTTAGTTGTTTAGATATGTCAAGCTTTCTATAGACATATCTCTCATGTCTCTTTGTTGAGTATTCACTGAGTTAGGGGCAGTTCACGTATTGCGCCTAAAAATGCGCTCCTGAGTCTGCCATTGCTAAGAAACCATGACGTGCTCTCTTCATGAAGACGTGGAAATTTTAGCAAATGATAAATTGATTTGCAGCACTAAAAATCTCTTGCAGTAGCTCTGCTACTAATTTTATTTCAAAATGGCAATCCATATACAACTATGATCAGCTGTTCCTTCATCTTGGCTGAGCTTTCAATGTTGTCACGGGAAAGGATGAAGCTGATTGGTTAGTTCTTGTCACATGACCCGCGGTGCGCTTGTGGCATTCTGAAAAGTTGAAATGTTTTTAACTGGATGCGGTGCGGATGCGCCTGGAAAAAACGAGCGTGTCGCGACCACATCGCTTCCATTATGAGCGCGCATACCGGAACTGCATTCCTACACTGCATTCCTATTTATATTCTGTATAAACTCTGCTCTATACTGTATATAGCAACTCCACTATACATTCTGTATATCATAGCTTCACTTACTCTGCACTTTTATGTATATAAAACACTATAATCTTCTGGTTAAATGCTAACTGCATTTCATTAGCTCTGTAATTGTACTCTGCATAATGACAAAGTTGAATCTAATCTAATCTAATCTAATCTAATATATATAAAATCACAATAATATTGTTTCCTGACACACATATCGTGATAATATTGTATCGTGAGGCCTTTGGTGATTCTTAACCCTACTAAATACCACTATGCCATGCCTCAGTGCATTGCCTATCCACTTGGTAAGAGAGCACCAAAAATAGTTGCAAAGATATATCAATTTAAAAAGGGGTCACACGCGTATGATGCCCGGCAGCTAAAATAAGTTGGGGGAAATGGGGAACCCGACCAACTCGAATATTAAGGAGGAACATCCAAAAACAAGCAATGTACCGAGGCATGATATAGTGGGTATTTAGTTCCCCATAAAATCCACTAGAGGACGCAGTGCGAGTTCCATTGAAGGGGAATGTCTCAGGTTATGCATGTAATCATGGTTCCTTGAGAGGGAACAAAACACTGCATGTTCTTGCCATGCCTAGGACATGTCTAACATCTCCTTCAGACAAAGAAGTTGATGATGTGCATTACAGGCAAAATCCTACAAGTGGTTTTCAAATTACCATCTTACACTGTACATTAAAATACGCTACAACCTCTAATGAGCTAATTACCACCTCATAAATATCTTTAGGTGTGTGTGTGTGTATGTGTATTAGAGGTGGTAGCAGAGAAACAGTTGTCACTGTGGGGGCAACACATCAGCACATGCCGCCTGCTGCAGTTAACAGCAAACAAACACTGGCACTCTGAAATGACCTCATTAGCGAGCATCGCTGCCAGGTCGCAACTCCTCCTCTCTGAGGTTATATAAAGTAGATGTATGTTTGTGTGTTTTTGTGTAAACTTTTTTGCTAGTGTGTGTGTATGTGTTTAACCTGCTGTTAGTCACACCTGTTCTCCATGTCTGCGCTGCACTTGGGTGACAGAAGCTCAAAGGACTTGGTGAATTTCACCACCTGCGGTAGACATTAAAGCAAGAAGTATTAGAAAAAATGGGGAGGAAGGGAATGGGGAGGCAGGGGATGGGGAGAAAGAGGAAGGATCAGAGCGTACCGGAGATTCTATGTCCTCCAGAAGCTGGACAGAGCAGCGTTCACACTTTAACAGGGTCTGAGCTCGATGCATGATCTTCCTCACAATCTTCTCCAAATCGGTCTGCTCTTCAAACAAATCATTCACAACCTCCAGAAGAGCCTATCCACACGGACACACACTGAGAAAAGCCCAAACATACCTGACACAAGTATATGAAATACATGCAAATACATAGATGTAGAAATATAATTAATGCATTAATGCATCATGGCATCCGGTGTGTTTCTGCAAGGGCCCTAAGCAGAAATTGGTATTACGTGTCATATTTTATGGCCAGTTATGCCTTTCAGTTCAACTGTATGTTCAAAGGGAGAAATCATAAAATCTGTCATCATGTACATAGCCTAATAACATTTCAGACCCATTTTAATTTTCTTTCTTGAATGTACTAGTGTTTCATACATGCAGTTCCAATTAATGGAGAAAGAATTTAGCTTAAAAGGGATTTGGGGGTATTATTCCATTGATTGTGGCAGCAGTAATAAATAAAATTATGATCAAATGATGGAGAATAGCCATATAAATGGCTTGAAAAGGCAGTAAATTTTATTGTACTGAATTTGTACTTGCAGTGTTCTTCAAATCTTGAAGTACATAAAAAATAAATTTAAAGATAATATAATATTAATGAAATAAAAGGCCACTTAAGTGTCCTTAAATAGAGGTCACTTTCATAGCTGTTTCACACTTAAAATATTTTTAAAAAGTGCACATTGTAATAATGTCAAATTAAACATTTTACTTTAAAAAACTACTTAATATAATATCCTTTAATAATATTTTGACATGCTTTAAAGTAAACTTATTTTGATGTGTTGACTAACATACTAAAGCATCTTCTCTGCTGAAGAATTTGAACTGTGGTGTGTTACTTGATAGTTCATTTCAAGTAAAAAAAATTATTTAGTGTTTTAATTCTACTAAATTGTATGGAATTACATTTGGTTCAATAATAATGAACGAAACTTTATAAAACGGAACGTAACTTTTTTCAAAAACGATCAAAAATATGCCATTACAAAAGAAGAAAACACAATGAAAATGAAAAAAAAATGAACTCAGTCGCACAAATTTAACAGGCTCTTCAAATATGCTTCATTCCTTGTTAATGTTTTTCAAAGATTAGTTTTCGCTAATCGTGGATTCTGGATGCATTGCCACAGATTTCGCTTATGCTTTAGCTGTTTTTCGTTTGGTGTTTTGACACAAAGGGTGGGCTCAACAGTGATCTACTCTGATTGGATAGTGAGCTTTTGATGGACAGGTGCTCCCTAACCGGGAAGTACAGACGTCAGTGGCACGCATATTGGAAAGCTCTCGCGGTGATTAAACCTGGTCTCTATCGCAATTTTTTTTTTTTCACAGACAAAGTGAAAGACATTTCTTTTAAGCTCATATACAGGTTCTAGCCTGTAAAGAAGTTTATACAAAGATTTAAATCTTTGATCTTACATGCTCTTTTTGTTCGAGTTCTGAAGAAACTGTACACTTATTTCGGTCATGTCACTACACTCAGAAACTTTGGGATGATATCGATTTGTCTGTCAAGTGTAAGATTTTGCCACCCTTCTCAGTACATATGAAAAACATTATATTTGGGTATTATGACCCCACAAACGAAAATAACGGTTTTGTTATTAATTTAAATTTTTTCCTAAACAAATTTCACATTCACAAATGCAAATTCTCCAACTGTAAACCTGTCTTCTCTGTTTTTCTTAAAAATGGAAAACTATCTGAATGTGTTCTCAGTATCTACTAATAAGAAAGCTATAAGGACTGTTAGAATTTGCTCTGCCTTTGATCTCCTTGTGTAATTTTGTTTAGATTTTGGCCCTCTTCACTTTAGTTCTATTTTATTCTTTATGCCTTGTATTACTAAATATGTAAAAAATATTTGACCTTCGATCATCTCAGTCTGCAAAGATGAGTTCTCAGCAGACACGGAGCGACATCATCTTCCATATTAGAGAAAACAAATCTTTGAAAAACTTTAACAAACATTGAAGCATATTTGAAGAGCCTGTTAAATTTGTACGACTGAGTTAATTTTCATTGTGTTTTTCTTCTTTTGTAATGGCATATTTTTGATCGTTTATGGAAAAGTTACGTTCAGTTTTATAAAGTTTCATTCATTATTATTGAACCAAATGTAATTCCATATAATTGTAGCTTTATCATTACAAATAAGCAATTACAAATGTTATATTATTCAATATTGCATTTAACATTTATATATTTTTTAATGTACTAAATTTCAACATTAAAAATATGTAATTGCAAATATATTTAAATACATTAAAAAAGTTTAAATATAAATAGCATTAAAGTATATTTTTAGTAGTACTTTAACTATATTTCTGTCATGGTGTGAAACACCTGAACATGATGACACAAATTAAGGGGAGACAGAAACTAGGTCAATGAATACGAGGGATTGGATATGAAAACAAACACAAAAGTAAACACATAAAGTGTGAAAATTTCAGAGACAAAAGTAGTATGAAATAACATATAGAAATATACTTTAAGTTGTACTTAAGTAGGTCAAAAAAACACTTTAAAGTACAGCTAATTACGATTAATAGAATTGTATCTATAATTCATTAGAATTCAGTTGGAATTAAACAGCAATTAAGTGTCTGAAAACAGTTCACACTTAAGTATATCATTTTAAATGTATTATTTCCATAGTAAATGCTGTTTTTGAAAGTATATAATAAGTAAAGTGATCTTTTTAATGAGGGTTTATCCAGATTTGCACTGTTGAAGAGCAAATTCGGGTGAAAAATATTATATTATAAAATATTCAAAATTATTGTAATCTGAAACACACTACAAAAAGCTAGCAATCAGAATCGGGACGTGTAAGACGAATTCAGCCATAATTTTTTGGAATGTCTTTGCGCTGTTATAGTATGCATGATTTGCATAATTCCTTTAGTGAACTGGCTGCTAAAACATCAAGTGTGTGCAAATGACCAATGCTATAAGCAGGCACTATTCATTCTTAGTAAATTCCCTCCACTGTCTGTATCTATGATGGGAGACTCACAGAAGTTATGGTAATGGCTACCAACGGTAGTTTTTCAAGTTCACCCATGTTAAAGAACCATTAGGACTTACTCTAAAATAGTGCAAACAGCATGCATGCTGACTGATCACTTGAGGTCCCTATATTTCTTTCTCGTTCTCTCTCGTCTTTGTTCTTGTTTTCTTACATTATGTTCCTTTGTGATCGATATTTAAAATGTGTTGATGACGCTGTAAGGATGCCACGACTCAGATTTATGCTTCCCCAGCCACACACACCTCTTCTCGATTCAAAACCTCTCAATGCAGGAACAGAGTATGTAGGAAGCAAAAGATCAATAGACAGATACACACATACTACGTAATAAACACCCACATGACATTTACAGCATGCGCGCACACACACACACAGCACTGTCTTGTTACAGTAGGAGGGGTGCAGAGATATAATATGGTTTTAATGAAGTGCTGAAGTAAGTGTGTTCTTACCCTGCTCCTGTCGTACTCTTTCCTGGAGGCAGCAAACAGCTGGGCATTTGAGATGGCAATACCACAGAATGGCAGATACATCTGCAACACCTGCACAGACACAAGACCCGTTGATTAATCAGCATTATTCAGATAAAACAAATAATAATATCATAATTTCCAGAGAAAAGTCTACAAATTAAAACAATTCTACAAACATACTGAACAAAGTGAAATTACTGTCATTTATTTCAGCTGCAGTTTTATACTGGTCTTTGTAATAATAATAATAATAATAATAATAACAATAATAATAATGGTTTCCTATTTAAACCTCTGTTTAAATATTATTTTCACAAGACACCAGCTTGTGCAGAATATTTTATGACTGCAGAGATTATTGTGGGTTTTATTTTATTTATTAGTACATAGCAGAAAATAGAATGCATACTTTGCTCAAAACGCATCACAATAAATATTGAAGTATTTCATTAATTGTCTGTATTTGCAGTAAGTAAACCAAACGAAATAATGTCTAAAAAATATATGATAGTTTCATCTTAAGTGAAATTCTACTTTCATATTATTGCTAATTTATATTTTAAGTAACATTTTGGCTTATGTCTTTAGAAAATATATTAACTATGGTACTTAATCTTTCCATTCTTTATGATTGTTTTTATATTTGGGAAAATACATATGTTTAATATTTAATCAAACTCAGCTGCAACAAATTAGGTTGGTCTAAACATATAATTTTTTTTCAGTGCACTATTATTTGGAACAAAATATATACAGAGTTCTGGCATGAAACTCCATGAAACTCAACATACAAATTTATGACTAATGCTTGCCATAGCAGTTGCTTCAGAACACCAAAATCAACATCTAAGATAAGTGAAAGCTCTTCTTATCCATATCACTGTGTGTATTGCACAGTCTGGCTAATTGAATTAACAAATGAGCAACCATAATCAATTTTAAAGTGTCATGTTAGCAGTTTGCATTGTATGCAGGAGCAAATATTAAAGGGGTCATATGATGTGATTTAAATTTTTCTCTTTCTCTTTGGAGTGTTATAAGATTTTGGTACATAATGAAGATCTGTAAAGTTGCAAAGACTAAATTCTCAGATCCAAAGATATATATTTTTAGGGAGGCCAAGCTATATTTGCTAATATTTGCTATTGACTGTTCAAATGTGGATTTTTGTGCATCGTGTGTGTGTGTGAGAGAGAGAGATAGACGGTCACAAAGTGGAGTCAGTGGACTTAACCGTCCATTGTTTGTGTATTCCAAAGACATACGAGCTTCATAATTGTGTCTGTCGTGCTACTCTGTTCCTCTATCGGGCTTGAACTGATGGTAAAACTAAGGACATTGTTAACTGTCTTTAAAAACAAAACTAGAGGCATTTTGTATTGCTTGGTGGGAAAGTAACCTATCCTACAGAAAAAGCATTAAAAACTGCTAGATCTGATTAATTTTAATCTCTTTTAGAAGAAAACAAACATAACCCAAGGTAATTATTCAATACAGCGGCAAAATTAACAAAAAATAAAGCATCAACAAGTGTTGACATTACCCAACAGCACAGCAGTAATGACTTTACGAACTACTTTACTCCTAAGATCGATACTATTAGAGATAAAATTGTAACCATGCAGCCAGTGCCTGAGGAACAGTTCCACTCATTCTCTACCATAGCAGAGGAAGAATTGTATAAACTTGTTAAATCATCTAAACCAACAACATGTATGTTAGACCCTATACCATCTAAGCTCCTAAAAGAGGTGCTTCCAGAAGTCATAGATCTTCTTCTGACTATTATTAATTCCTCATTGCCATTAGGATATGTCCCCAAAACCTTCAAACTGTCTGTTATTGAGCCTCTCATCAAAAAAACCACAACTTGACCCCAAAGAACTAGTTAATTGCAAACCGATCTTGAATCTCCCTTTTCTGTCCAAGACTTTCTGTCCACAATTATATTCCTTCTTAGAGAAAATGGTATCTGTGAGGATTTCCAGTCAGGATTTAGACCATATCATAGTACTGAGACTGCTCTATTTAGAGTTGAAAATGACCTGCTCTTATCATCTGATCGTGGTTGTATCTCTCTATAAGTGCTATTGGATCTTAGCGCTGCATTCAACACTATCGACCACAACATTTTTTTTCATAGATAACAAAACTTTGCTGGCATTAATGTAAGTGCATTAGCATGGTTTAAATTGTACTTATATGACCACCATCAATACGTAGCAGTGAAGGAAGCGGTATCATATTGATCATAAGTGCAGTATGGAGTACCTCAGGGCTTGGTACTAAGGCCATTACACTTCACATGTTACCATGAGATATCATCAGGAAAAAAGGGTTTTAGCTTTGAAAGTGAAAGTCATGACATTTGCCAAGTATGGTAACCAATACTCTGAATTGGTGCTCTGCATTTAACCCATCCAAGTGCACACACACAGCAGTGAGAAGTGAACACACCCAGAGTAGTGGGCAGCTATATATCCAGCACCTTGCTCAAGGGCACTTCAGCCATGGATATTGAAAGTGGAAGAGAGCACTGTTCATTAACACTCTGAGGTCTAAGGGTATTTTTGGAATCTGGAGAAGTTTTGTCATGCCCTGACATTTGTGCTTTTTTCAGATTCTTATAAATATCTAAATGGATAAAGTCTAATCTCACTGTAATCGGCACAAACTGGGCTATAATAATATGTGAGCAGCATGTATGTACATGATTGTTTTTGAGAAAAAACGTGGTTAGCAGTGATGCGTGGATCAATGTATAAACAACCTGCACCTGACCGACGTTTTCAACTAACCCACCCACCACTCAGACCGCAAGAAAAGAAAATATTGTACTCTTATTTTATAATATTACAATATTGTAATATTGTAAAAATAAGAAAATATTGTACCCGACCCGCTTCCTGACCTGCATTTTTTAAAAGTAGTAAATGCTCATTGTAGCGTCATTAGGCCATAGACGTAGGGCTATCAAATATGTAAATAGCATCGCAAGAAGGACACATGACAAAGCCAGCACTTTGGTCACCATCTTTCATTATTTTCGGCAAATGTCTCCCACACTTTGCTCTTTCTATTTGTGTACTTGCGGAGCTTGCACTCCCCAGTTTTCACCTTTTCTCGTGCCGGTGTTATGGTTTAACTGATGACCGTGTTATCTGGTGACCAACTTCCTGGTTCAGGTCTCCGCTGCAGATGTGATGGAACGACTGTTGGAACGGCGATTCTGGTCACATTAGAAGATAACGAAGGGAGACGTGAAAAACGGACATTGCATTGTTTTCATATGGATTACTTTAACACAGAATATTTGTTTTCAGCAGCACTTGTTTAGTTTAAAAGTAGACTTTCTTTGTCAAGCTTTCTATAGATATATCTCTTATGTCTCTTCGTTGAGTATTTACTGAGTTACAGTTCATTTTAATGACGCGTTTGTAAATGAAGACTGACGACTTTGGTCTTGTTTTTCTGTAAATTCGCTTATAAATATTGCTAGTCGCAGGTCACGTTTTTTGGACTTGCTTCTAAAGTGTAGTTGCTTATTTGGGCTTGTTTCCAGGTCCATAAGTTATCAAGCAGATCTTTTCTATATGTTATTTAAACCTAGGAGTTCTAGTCTGTTCTCTCTGTCCCTCCCTTTTCCCCATACACACGGGAGACAGCAGAGTTTTTTTTTACCACCCACATCCTGTTTCTAATTGGCTCTGACCCAGATGGCAATGAGTACTAGCCAATCAGAGGCAGAGCAGGGCAATCTGATTTTTTGTTTTCTGATTTGGAAAACATAGTCAGTGAGTGACATAAACTTTAAATAAATGCGCGCAATTTGCGACTGATGGTGACTGACTGGACTGTAGGAGAGTTTTTATTATGCAATAATAAAAAAGATTTTGTGAATTCAGGATGATATTTATCAGTTTTCTAATGTTAAATAATGTTAAAAGGTGGTTTAACTCCCTCTTGTGGTCATTGTCCTGAAGCTCAGGGGGGAGAAAAACAAATAAACTGAACCGTCTATGCAGTTTTGTAAAACTGCGTAGTTTACCAATCTGTCCACATGGATGTAAATTGACAATTTGTACCCACAATTTAAAATCCGTCCCCACGAATTGTAAAACAGTGCACACAGTTTATTTATCTTTCTCTTCCCAGAACCTAGGGGGATTCCATAGAAAAAGTTGCTTGTTTTGGGCTTGTTTTCACAGGCCTGGTTGCTTATTTGTCTCACGAGATCTGGCCCTTGAGTCTGGTGCCTTAGAACCCTCAGCCATCCTGACATGGCTGTCACTGCTATGCAGATGATGCTCTGCTATATATTTCTTCACGGCCCGGCAAAACATACAAATTTGAAAAATAGCAGAATGCATAGTCGATATAAAAAACTGGATGACGAGTAATTTCTTACTGCCAAATTCTGGTGTTAATTATAGGACCTAAAAACTCTGCATGTAATAACCTAGAACATTGTCTAAGACTTGACGGCTGCTCTGGCAATTCTTTGTCATCAGTTAGGAACCTAGGAGTGCTATTTGATAGCAACCTTTCCTTAGAAAGCCAAGTTTCTAGACCCATCACTTTAACCTGGCTTACACATAACACACTAATACGCTTCTGATATCCAAATTCTTTAAAGGATTTTTAAGCTGCATTAATTAGGTAAACCGGTACCGGAACACTTCCCATAACACCCAATGTACTTGCTACATTGTTAGAAAAATGGCATCTACGCTAATATTAGTCTGTTTTCTTATTCCAAGGTCACCGTAGCCAGAGACAGTTTATAAGAGACATGCCACTTCCTCAATCCTCAATACAACTATATAAGGAAAACCCGTAACGGCAAAGATGGCAGTTGTATGCACATGTCCCGCCCCTCCCGCTGGAAAGCCAATCATCTGCTTTTAACAGTCAAGCCGGGAAACATTTAAGCCTATCATCTGGTTCCACTGATGTATGCGCACAGTTGAGGAACCCTTGCGCATGCGTAGTAAAGGTGTAACCTGTGGGGGAAAAGGCGTTTTAAACCTTATTTTGGGGCAAAGTCAGCGATTTTTATCATATTTCACTGCTGTTTCTATACATGCCCCGGTAACCAGTGAAAATGCAGTTCTGACTCTCTGCCCATTCATTTAGATAGGAGCTGGATTTGTTATTCTGAAATAGCTGCCCGGAGGCATTGCAAAGATGGCGGCCGAGTGGCACGACTTGCCTGAAAGGACTTTGCCGTAGCCACCAGATACAGTCAGTATCCAGATCAGATAGTCACTGCAGTCTGCAGATAGTCACTGCACCCGGATACAGTACTTATCCAGACCAGATGGTGGATCAGCACCTAGAAAGGACCTGAAAGCCCTGAAAGACAGCAGAGACCAGGACAACTATTGGCTCATTTTGGATTTCATGAGAGCTACACATTCCAAAAAAGTTGGGACAGGTAGCAATAAGAGGCTGGAAAAGTTAAAATGTACATTTAAAGAGCAGCTGGAGGACCAATTTGCAACTTCAGTCAATTGGCAATATGATAGGGCATAAAAAAAACCTCTCAGATTGGCAGTGTCTCTCAGAAGTCAAGCTGGGCAAAGGATCACCAATTCCCCCAATGCAGCGGCAAAAAATAGTGGAGCAATATCAGAAAGGAGTTTCTCAGAGAAAAATTGCAAAGAGTTTGAAGTTATCATCATCTACAGTGCATAATATCATCCAAAGATTCAGTGAATCTTGAACAATCTCTGTGCGTAAGGGTAAAGGCTGTAAAACCATACTTGATGCCAATGATCCTCAGGCCTTCAGACTGCACTGCATCACATACAGGAATGCTACTGTAATGAAATCACAACATGGGCTCAGGAAAAAAACTCTATGGGCCCTATCATACACCCTACGCAATGCAACGCAAGGAACAGCGCAAGTGTGTTTGCTAGTTTCTGTCCGGCGCCACCCGCATTTTCCCATCCAGCGCTATGTCGTTTAATTAGCAAATGCATTTGCGTCCATCTGTGTGTCCATGGGCGTGCTAGTCTAAAGAAGAGGTGTATTCAGGCGCATTGCTATTTTAAGGAGCTGAAAATAGACTGTGCCATAGACCAACTCAAACCTGGTCTAAAGTCAATGACGCAATATTTATTTTGTTATTTAAAGAGCCCGTTGGCAGAAAATGCGCCTCTGGGAATGTCCACAGTGTGCATTGACTTTGCTTATTACAAACAGGGATGCGCATCACACAAATATTCAAAATATTAAAAACAAAAGGATTACAGTGTAAAAGTATAGTAGGCTACATAAATATAAAAATGTATTGATAGATAGATATTGCGTGTATTAGAATTAGTCTACCTATTTGCAATTCAGCCTATTACTACTTATAATGATGAATTAAATTCTACTTCATCCCACGCCTTCTTCACCTCAGGAAGCTTTGGTGGATTCCTGCTTGTCCCGTAGATGATCTGCTCACGCGCTTTAACTTCGCGCATGATCAGATCAGTTTCTTCGCTTGAGAAGCATTCAGCTTTTCTGCCAACAAATTCCGCCATGAAAATAGCGATCCGCCATAGCACGACGCATCTCGCTCTTAAAGGGAATGGGAGATGACACTCTGATTGGGTTATTGAACGTTACGCCCATTACTTATTAAGAGAATAGGGACAACCCATTCCAAAAATGTGCCCCAGCGCACAGACCGTTTTTCCGTCATTAAAATAGTGAAAGTGGATTTAGACACACCCTGAGTGCACCTGCGCCGTGTGCTTTACACTTTGCATTTAGATCGTTAAAAAAGGGCCCTATAGGTCAAAAAAGAACCCATATCTAAACATGATCCAGAAGCGCAGGCGTTTTCTTTGGCCCAAGGCTCATTTAAAATGGACTGTGGCAAAGTGTAAAACTGTTCTGTGGTCAGACGAACCAAATTTGAAGTTCTTTTTGGAAAAATGTAACACCATGTCATCTGGACTAAAGAGGACAAGAACAACCCAAGTTGTTATCAGCGCTCCGTTCAGAAGCCTGCATTTCTGAGGGGTTGCACAGTAATATTTTGAAAATGATCTGAATAATAATATTTTGAAAAATAATCTGTTTTTTACATGAAATCATCCTTCATAAAGATATATAACATTCTGTGAAGATATAACCTTTATATCTTTAATACTAAGGCCATGTCAAAGATAGAAATCATAGTGAAATTAATTGATGAAATCAAACTTTGATGCTTGTTATCTCATAATTAGATTTTGAGACTTTCACAGACAGGGTCATACAGTACGTATGCACACATTGTATACAGACACTGGCAGATGTAAACATGTTACAATGGATGACAATATATGGTCAATAATTGCAACATACAGGTGAAAAATATTTAGACAAGTTTAGAAAGGATGAAGCTTGTGGTGTCAGAATGGCAGTCTACTAGTCAAATTGGAAGCAAGACACAACTTACAACAATGCACTATGACAATGAAGTCCAGTGTTGCCAGATTGGAAATGTCCAGGTATACTACTAGAAGCTTAAAATTATCCTATTTGGCTGAAAATTAGGGTTAGGGTTAGGTCATGAGTCATGAGTCAAACGTACAGAATACAGCTATTTATCTAGACCAATAACTTTTTGACATGACCTGCAAATTACCACAATAGATAAATAACTAGGCATACCTTACTGGGAAGGTCCAAACTTCACCTCTGAGGCTCACTTTCATCAGAAGCCTGTGTGTTACCAGATGTTGAGGGGGATCCTTTTGCTTTACAGATCTGATGCTGTCATGGACCGCAACAGCTCATTGGCTTAAAAGCAGGGCACTCTCACGCATTATTAACACACTCTGTGGTGTGCACAAGCCCATATAGAGTGTCTGTAATGAGCCGATTTTGTGGCTTTGTTTTGATGAGGTTGACTTTGGAAAAAACACACGATTACTCCGTTAAAATCCTCCAAAGTAGAGATATGGTGCCAGAATTCATCAACATCCATTAACTTTGTATCTTCACTTAAAGGGGGGGTGAAATGCTCGTTTTCACTCAATATCCTGTTAATCTTGAGTACCTATAGAGTAGTACTGCATCCTTCATAACTCCAAAAAGTCTTTAGTTTTATTATATTCATAAGAGAAAGATAGTCTGTACCGATTTTTCCCGGAAAAACACGAGTGCCTAGAGGCGTGACGTGTGGGCGGAGCTAAAGAATCACGAGCGCCAGTAGGCTTTTGTGTTGAGCGAGTCTGGAAGCTGTGACACAGATCCAGAGGCTGAAATTTAACAAGAGCAGCATCAGCAAAGGCTTCTCTATGTGGTATGTACTGAAACTGTATATATTTGCTTAGCGGTTTTGGAAAATGACTAAGTTCCACTTTGTCGTCTTTTTTTATTTTTTTTAAGCTGTACATGTGGAAAGTGCAGTCTGATAACAACATCGCATGTTGTTTACTTGATGTGCTTACGCGCTGATAGCTAAGTTAACAACACAGAGATATTTGAAGCAGTTTTACTCACCGCCTGCAGTTCCAACACACGATCGTGACCCTTTTTCGTTGGGATTGCATTATCCTTAAGAAATAAACAATGTGCAAATTCAGCGTCAACCTGGGCCTTGTTTGTAAAACAAGCATCTTCGAAATGCAGGGAACAAACACAAACACTTGCACAACTCCGTTGATGCTCTGTAAAAATAAACTCCATCCACTGGTCCCTTAATGCTGTTTCTCTTTTGGTAATCTGTGCAGGGTTGTCTTGCCCTGGCAACCAAAAACACACTGCTTTTGTGACATTTCGCGACGCTCTCGCTGTGATCAGTGATTGTCTGTGCACAGCCTCTCTCTGCTCTGCTATACGGGAGCGCACGCTCTTAAGGCAGACGTGCCCTTAGCACCCATATAAGGAAATTCCGCTCCATCTAACGTCACACAGAGCCATACTCGAAAAAAACTTTCCGAAACTTGTGACAAACCGGAAGGAGTATTTTTGGAACAGAAATACTCCTTCAAACGTACAACTTAATTTTTGAAACTTTGTCCATGTTTAGCATGGGAATCCAACTCTTTAACAGTGTAAAAAACTCAGTATGCATGAAATAGCATTTCACCCCCCCTTTAAGGCCACCAGTGGTAATCGCCTCTATTGGTCATCAATGGCTTGGAGACTGTAATAATAAAATCTCCATATTCATCCAGAAGGAGGAGTCGGGAACCGGCGCACAATCAAAATGAAAATTTAATGACAAAAATAAACACAAAACACAAAATAAAAAGCAAACATAAAATATTGCCCAGGCATGGTCCTCTCTCGTCCTTCACGGTCGTCACTCCAGTTTTATATCCTTCCATCTCCTACATGGGACTCGAGACCGGCGGTGGGGCGCAGGTGTAGCTCATCTCCAATCACTACACCTGGCCTCACTCCTCGCTCCCACGTCTCTCGGCCCCGCCCCACTCGTCAAATACCCCCATCGCCCCTCGCAGGCCGGGGGGCACCCTCAAGACTGCGCTCTACTCCCCAACCCCTCCCCTACCTCCGGGGGGGAACCGCTCACGGGGACCTGCGGGAACCTAGGGGGTAGGACAGACGAGGCGAGAGAAAAGGAGATGGAAGGAGGAGCGACAGAGACGAGAGAGGAAAAAAAAAAATTCCGGTTCCCAGACGCACTGCTGCTCGGCCCTCCGCCAGCTGGGTGATCTCCTCCGCGGTGCCTGCCGATGGCACTGGACAGCCCTCAGCGGACGGCACGACACTTCTCTGCCGCCCGGTGGACGGCGACGGCTCCTCTGATTTTGGGCAGCTGGCAGGAGTCCCCCGTTCCCTGCCCCTCCGGATTCCTTCAGGGAGGCAGCAGGCTCTGGCCCCCTGGCGAACAGCGCCGACTCCTCCGCTCCCTCATGGATGGCAGCCGCCCCTCCATATCGTGGGCGGCTGGCAGCGAGCTCGCCCATCCCCGGCAACTCGCTCCAGCCCACCGCCTCGAGCGTCCATGGCGGCACACTCCTCGCCTGCTCAATGGCACCGCGGATTCACCACAGTGGCGAGGGATCTTCAGCAGCGCGTCCCTCCTTCTCCTGGGCTTCGGTACCACTGTAATAATAAACTTCCTATTCATCGGGAAGAAGGAGACGGGAACCGGCGCACAATCAAAATGAAAATTTAATGACAAAAATAAACACAAAACAGCGCACCAGTCCCTCACGGACGACTGGTGTGCACAAAATAAAAAGCAAACATTAAATATTGCCCTGTCCTGGTCCTCTCTCGTCCTTCAAGGTCGTTGCTCCAGTTTTATATCCTTCCATCTCCTACGTGGGACTCGAGACCGGCGGTGGGTCGCAGGTGTAGCTCATCTCCAATCACTACACCTGGCCTCACTCCTCGCTCCTACGTCTCTCGGCCCCGCCCCACTCGTCACAGAGACGGTCTGCATCTGTCATGTCAATCAACAGTGGCACTTGTTTGCATGAGGGGAAGCAAATTCGGTAACTCTGCTTGTGCCTTGGCATCATTTGCAGTGACAGGGGACAGGCACACGATTTGGGTGGAGAGGGCATCAAGTCAAACCGTTTCTTGATTTCTCTGCAGGCGACCCAGAGAAAATTCTCAAAGCGCACAGCAGGAAAATCTGTCAATGTGGCTGCTGTTCATGCTGTATCAATTTTACACCCAAGTACAGAGTGTTTAGTGGTCTGAGCTGTTGAGGTTTCACAGACCTTGCTCTTCAATGAAGTAATCACCACCTATTCACTTTGAAAATACTGATTAAGATCTGTGAATATAGGTAGCGCACACTCTAGAAAATAGTAATACAGGTGAAGAGACTCCTCATTAAGGGAGTAAAAAAAAAATATGAGCAACTGGTCAGTGAAAAAATTGCCGAAGGGCATTCCACTGGGTGAACACATGTTTTACGACTTCCCTCAATGCCAGCCATCCAGTCTGGGAGGGCTTCGGTAGTTTGTAGGGTTCAACGTGGCAAAAGTCTTGAAACTCTTAGAGCTGTGTGACATGTTTTGTACTGTTTTTGAGATATCCATAAATGTCTCTGGCAAAATCCTCACACCTAAAATGGAGCTACACTGTGATGCCCGGCAGATGATATATAAGGTGGCTGGAACATTGTATTGCATCCATCCGCCCCGAACCCTGAATATGTTTTCAATCTGTACATCTGCATCAGTGAATGATCTCATAGTAAAGCCTTTCTGCAGTGGCAGAGGTGCACCAGTTTCCAGAAATGGGTCTGAATCCTGAATGCCCTCATCAAAAAATGAAAAGTGACACAAAGCATTTTCATATTCCCAATGTCAGTTGGCTTGTCTATCAAAACGTTGAATCTTTTCAGGATTTTGGTTATACTCTCAAAAATGACATGCTTGCTTAAAGCAGTTGTCTTTGTGCGACCAAGGCTCATGTGGTGAGCTGTTTTCGATTCTTTAAATATATCTTTTAAGACCTTGACCAAACGATCTGAGGTCCTCAATGCTATGCTGTGCTCTGCTCTGCCATGTTAGCTGTACCTCTGCATTTTTCACTGCTGTATCAAGCTGTTCACTCTCCAATGATTTCTGTAGCAAATAGGCTATGGACCATTGACCTGGCGCTAGATTTTTCTTTTTATCCTGATGTTTCTTCGTCTTTTCGTGATTTTTTCAAAACAGTGATCTCAGTCACCATGTGCACGTACAAAACTGGCAGGAGGCTTTGGTTTAATTTCCTGAAACAGGTCTTAGCCATCCAACAAAACTGGGGTCCTCTTCCCACTCAGTTCTGTATGATTGCTGTCTGTGATTTACTTTAAGGCTGCTCCATAGACTTCCTTTTCAGCAGTCATTTTCTATTCTTTATTGCTAAACTATCAACCTAGGCTTGGAAACAACTGACCTAAGTGCCGCGGCAGGAACGTTAACTTGGACTCGTGAGAGTCATTCTCCATGATGATTGGCCGAGAAAACGTAACGCAAGATGAGATGGAATGCATACATAACACACATTCTCCTCACAATCATGCCGTAGACATAGATGTGGACGTAGGATCAACAGTTAGTTCAATGAGTACAGAAGTCCTATGATTACAAGAACCATCATTTGAAGTGTCACAAAATTCTGTAATTATCGTACATAATGGGACTTTTCTACATAGTACAGGTCCACATTATCGTACAAATACAATAATTATCGTATGTCTGGCAACACTGATGATGTCTCGGATAGTCTGATGGCAGATAAAAGTAAATGATAAATGAATGAGTCAGCATTACAAAAGTGTACATCAAATACACTGAACACAGAAGCTAAAATGTGTGATACACTAGAACAGACTTCACCGGTTCTCACGTGCCATGCACTCATGTTTCAGCTTCTTTTACTTTTAATGGTGGTTGGCAAACCTCACTTAATGTTGCATATTGCCTCCTACTGCACAAAATTGGTGTGACAGCTGACATGAAATAAAGATCGGGTTTAGGGGAGCCGAAATTGATCAGTTAAAAAAAAAAAATGCTTGAGTTCGGCTTGTAACATCCCTATATATTTCTCAAGTTTCCCATGCACTATGCCCATTTGCCATTGGTCGTTCAAACAGATAGTCCAGATAAACAGCCATTTCAGAGAAATCAAATTACAAATGTCTAATGTATAATTTTTTTCTCTAAAAACCAGTTACGTAGACACCCCTCCTTGCAGCAATTTCACTGGCTAACTTAATCATGCAGTCATCTGTATCATCTGTAAAAGTTAAGAAAAATCTCAAATGGATCCACTGAACATTAATGGATATGATCACAACAAACAATAATGTTATCTATCTGGATGTGCGACCAGTTGTAAGGTTATTTTTAGGGTTAGGAGTCTCAACATTCAAAACGGTGACTGATATGACCAATGAAATCTACAGAATCAGCTGCTGGGTGGGGTTATTTTACCATTCAATTTAACTTATATCAATATCAACTCAAGTTTATTTGTATAGTGCTTTTTACTATACAAATCACTGCAAAGCAACTTTGCAGTTAGAAAGTTACATTTCTACAATATTTTATTGGTGACTGTCAGTTTATGTGCATATGGCAGAAATGTACAGAAAAATAAATTATAGATGTAATCAAACAGACGATGAACTTTATTAACAGCAATTATTATGTGATGCAATCAAACTTATAGCAAAATTGGGCCATAAATGGCATAACTTTTTAGATTAAGTTTTGAACACTTTACCTTTAAGGGTAAGGTGATATTTAAATGCTTAGTATTATGATTAAAGCTGTTTGAATCACAATATTTTTTTTTATTGTGACAGCATAAAATGCAATGCAATGCAAAACAGTGATGACTGAGTAATGACATTGTTCTTCAAAAGCCTGATGAATCATATTTAATGCTCACATTTTAAACAGATTTTTCTAAAAGAAAAAAAAGCTGAGATAATAAGGTTTATTCAGTCCATTAAGTATTCATCTTGAGTATTTTTCCATTTGTAATAAAAAAATCAATAAAGGTTTCACAAAAAAAAAAAAAAGAGTCAATACCCGAATAAGGTTTATACAATTATAATAAAATACCCTTCACTTGAACTTAAACTTGAGTATTAAAATGGATGTATCCAATAAATACAGTAGGGTTTACAGGGTTAATGTTAATAAATCCTCATTTATTTGTTCTGTATTATGTAATAGCTCCATGTTCCATACTGTATGTGTGTCTCAATGTGACTGTGTGTGTATGTTTTTATGCTCAACTGTCTTGTCTCAATAACTCTGCTGGGTGTATTTTCTTCAATATCCCATGAGCTACTGAAGTCTATGAAGAAGTGTGACAGAGACAGCAGAACTTCACTTCCCTGAATGCATTTGCTGTTTCCTCACTCTCAGCTGTGCTTTTAAAGGTCTGAGATCTCCTCTAGCACTCCCAGAATGCCAAAAACACACTCACATTCCTCTTCTGGTGAGCCTGAGAGCCTCTCTGAGAGAAATTAGTTTAGTCATAATGTTGAGTATAGAATTAAAATTCTCCCAGGAACCACATCAAATCCTGCCTCAGGACAAGTCTGTGTGACACCACAGAGGCCTGTGTGAATCTGTCAGTCCTCAAGCCACAGAGAGCACAGGTAAACAGGGTCCTGGAGTAATTGGATTCTGTCGGACTGCCCATTAGTCTGGGCTGCATGGGAGACTGGCACATCAAGCCTGTTTACTGCACTCTTAAAGCATTTAATAAAGAGCAGATGTGACCTGAACCTGCGGGAGCGATCATCAGATTCTCATAGCACACTCTCAGCTCACTTAAACAGTTAAGCTAATGAAAAGAGAGAACTGAGCTCCTTCACATGGAAACACAACGACTTTCTACAGATTATCACTCAACTATTTCATTACTACTTAATTCCACTGTGGGCCTCCTAAGCAGAGTTTTGTTGCAGGTGCTTCAGTTGAACTTCATCACTGTATTTTTTCCCTGTAGTCCATTTATGTTTCTGCACCACGAGTATGTCGTTTCTCATGATCATTCTGCATTCTGCACCCACTATACCTTTTAAGAGTTCTATGTTAATGACCTTTGATTTAATTGGCTAAGCTTCTTTTTTTTTTTTTTTTTTTGGTTGGCTGATGTCTCCAAAATAGTTTCCAAACATCCAAACCTGCAATAACAGATTCTTTGAAAAGCCTGAATTACATTGTGACAGGATCACAAAACAATCAGTGCTGAAATATAAGTCTCAAGTCTTAAGATCTGAAACACACTGCAAGTGCACATTCTTTACAATTAAGTGCACTTCTTTTTCGCAAGGCATGCTGGTTATCCATCCATCCTTATTAACACTATAATTAAATGTTCAAGCACTTATGGGTGTGGTACAGTATGTATTAGTCCATATAATCATGGTTGTGACATTTTGACTGATATAATCTTATATAACTGACCTGTAATTAATGCAGAGGCCCTGTGTTTGCTGAGATGTTAACAGACAGTACTGGGCTTCTGTGCTTGGCCTGTCTCAGCCCTGTGCCTGAGCTGAAGAATAAAGATTCAGGATTACAGGTAGGCACATACTGAACCCTCATTCACCACCCCAGGGCTCCTGTGGCCTATTTTCAACAAAGAACCATAAATCTCCGACCCACACAAACACACACAACACACAACTTGCTAGCAATAAACATCTGCCTATAAGCAATAATTTAGCATGTCACGAGTTTGACATCTTGCTCTTTCTTGCTTTGAGTTTCATACTTCACTTGGAAAAATGTCACATTATGGAAGTAAAAGGAGTTGTGAATGTTGTTTCACGTTGACTTTGCAGCTGACTGGAACAGTCTGAATAAGCTAAAGTGATTTAAACACACATGCAGATTTCTGAATGGATAACATTATTTTATCAAGTCTACAGAGCAAATTAACTCCTCCTGCTGTTCATTTAAAAGAGTCAGTCAATCTGGACAGCGGGCTGAACTACACTAGAAAAAGCATTTGAATGATGAATAAAAAGTGAAAGATTAACTGATGCAATTTAGTGTGTTGAAGTCAAAAAACATTACATACATATTTTGCACTTAAGTATATTCTTTTTGAAGTATAGTATTTCTGTATTACGTATTTTTTTTTTTTTTTTTTTTTAAGTATGCTTAAGTGTAATACAGAGCTTGTTACTATGATGATACTATAGATGGCACAGTCTGGTGTCTAATTCAGTCTGACCTAATGACATCATTATCACATGGCACAGATGATTGGTTCTCTTCTGTATTGGTAGCCAATGAGCTCGCTGCTCAACATTCAAATATATGACTAGAACTTGCCATAGCGAACAAAAAAAAGTGCAATAGGCAGTAAGTACAGAATAGCCAAGGTCCACAATATGTACAATAACTATACAGATAAGGCAGTATATTTACAGATTTTAAATACTATCAGCATGATATACAGATAGGTGTACTATGAACATACTATACAGATGGATTATGTAAAAGTGTATGTACACTATAGGCGGAAACTATGAACATATGAACATTATTTACACTAGTGCAATGGAGACTAAAGTGCATAGAAAATATTTCAATGTGCAAATGGATTACTCAGCGTATGAGTGGTATAGAAATTTTCTAAGGGTTATTTCTGCTTAAAATGCTAGAGCGGTGAAGTATTTCACAGTGGGACTGAACATCAGCTCTACGGAGAGAGAGAGAGAGAGAGAGAGAGAGAGAGAGGCACATTCTGTAAGGCAGATTACACTCTGCGTCCCTGTCTGAGAGAATATGATATTGAATTGAACACACTGTAATTCCTCAGTGCTGCCTTCTGCTAATCCCACTGAGAATTCATGCAGTACTGTGGCATTTCATGACAAAGAGCAGAGAGTCGTGTGCCTGTCTGGAAGCCCAGCAGCACATCCAGACTCTCCAGCTATCAGAAACACACCACAGAGCTTTGAAACAGAGATCAGATCTGTGCTCACGAGTCATGACACATAATATAACGAATCCCAGTTTGGAACATCAAGCAACATAACAGACAGCTAACACAACTGGAATCGGCAGACATCAGAAGCCTTGCACACAGGTTTAAAATGGCCATGCTTACAAATGATTTCTTTTTCCATGGAAAACAAAAGGAGATGCATGCAAAATGTTTACAAAAGCTCCAAAGTATCATAACAGTAGTTCATTAAATTATGACAAGCATTCATGGAAAACTAAAATATATTTGTCATGACATTTCAATAGGAACTTTCAATTTTAAATATATATTTAAATACATTTTAATGACACATCTATAATGAAGTTGCAATTTATTACATTTAAAATATTAACTTTAAATGTAATATTAAACAACACATTACAGTTAAAATTGTGTTCAAGCACCACAAATATATAATATAAATAAAATGTTAAGTTTTGGACTGCACATTTAATGCAATCAAGTGCCTGTAAGCTATGAATCAGAGTGAATAATGACAGAAAATTGGAAGATGAAAATGTCACAGTCTAATATGTGTGTAGTTGTTGACACTGAGATAAATGTTAAATAATGTTTTCTACAAACTAATAGAATGCCTCATTCAGACATTACCAAATCCACACACACACACACACACACACACACCTCTCAACATCTCTGACGCCTCTGGACACATCCATTATATCCGGTGTCAGTGCTTTGCTCACTGCTTACGCTGAGAAATACGAGACATCCTGTTCAGCTTTAAACCCCACAGCATCTGTTTCATTCACACAGATGAAAGATAAGTGTATTCACCACACGATGACAGGGTGTGGAGCCATCATCACTGGACCAGACTATTCAGAAGAACACAATAAAAAAAATACATAAATAAAAAAAAAAATAAGAAAGAACTAGGCTCATATTCACATTCACAGTTAATTATGCATCTTGAGGTCTGGATATGTTCTTCAATAGCTCAACAAAACCTCAGAAAATATAAGGATTCATATACATGCAAAATGGTCAAATTTTCTAAACTCATTGACGTGGTGCTACAGTGTTCTAGGTAGTTGCCAAGGTGTTGCTATGTGGTTGCTAAGGTGTTCTAGGTGGCTTCTATAGTAGGAAGCTGATCCAAATCAAAAGAGTCCACCTCCAAGTGTCTATTTCAGTCTGGTGTTTTTATATGACTTTTAAAAGGAGTTTTTATTATTATTATTAAACATTATTTATTATTACTAAAATAATATACTTGAGTGTAAGTTGAATGTAATGTTTTCAGAGACTTTGCAATTAAATTAAAAAGTATTAGTTTAAATTCAAATTAAATGCAATTAGTGCTTTTTTCACCCATTAATTTCATAATTCGATGTGAAATATGGTTGAAGTGTAAGTGTATGTACATATATATATATATATATATATATATATATATATATATATATATATATATATATATATATAAAATGTATATAAATGCCTACATGGATAGTCATCACATGTATCAGAATTAGGCTATCTGTTTCATCTCGGAGACACGTTCTGTCTTTGCGCTTGCCAAATTCCGCCATGTAAATAGCAAATCTGTAATGGCACAAGCACAACTGGCTCTTAAACGGAATGGAAGATGAGACTCTGATTGGTTTATTGCACATTACGCCCAAAAAACACCAATTACTCATTAAGAAAATAGGGAAAACCCATTCAGACCATGCGCCTGGGCGCGCCAACCATTTTTCTGTCGTTAAAATAGCAAAAGTGGATTTGGACACGCCCTGTGTGCACCTGTGCCGTGCACTTTACACTTTGCATTTAGATCGTTAAAATAGGGCCCTAAATGTAAAACTGAATATTATTAGTTGAAATTATAATCTAGTCTTTATATGGGCTTTTGTATGTTAGTCAGTGATTCAACAGAAGTAAAACCTTTAGTTTGGCAATATTACAATGTGCCCTTTTTTAAAAGTATACTTAAGTGGGTTAATAAACACTCATGAAAGTGTCTCTCTAAGTACACTTAAGTGGCCTTTTATTTCAATAATATAATAGTATCTGCAAGTACAGTTTAAAAAAATACTTTTTAGATTTGATACAATATCTTTTTCACAAGGCTCCACTGAGCTATTAACCACTGCAACTTGATCACAAGATTCACAAATGCCACTATACAGAAATTGAAGTGCGAACTGATAAAGAGTGGGAATGTTGGTGTGAACGGGGCTAAATAGTAATGATTGCATTAGCAAGCACCACTAATAATGCTTTCACAACTACTGTGTTTCATGATACGCTCATATGATTACATATTCATGTGTTATGATACTGCACATGGAACTCCAAAAGTATTTCTACCATGATACAACTCCAAAGAAACTTTTTTGTAAAGCAGTAAAAAAAAAAGTTCCAATGACTTTGTCCTTTAAATCTGTACATTCACACGTTTCACACGTGCCGCACATCCCCTGTGAAAAACGGCGTATTACCTGTGTCACTTGAGCTCCTGTAAACAGAGCAGCGCGGCTCTGGGATTTCAGCAGCGGCTGCTGATTAATGACTCTGCCATATGAGAACTGCTTCTGTGTTTATAAAGACTTCATTGTTACTGAAGGTCAACATTAATGAGACACTTTATTTCTTTTTCATGATAGCATAGCATGGTTGACCACACTACCTTAACCCAGAACAAATGATGACAAGTACAACTAACGCTAACGATTCAGCTTTCCACAGACAGCCATGAACACTACCCACTCACAGTGATCCAGTGACAGCACCATTACATAAGCAGACAGTTTCTGACCTCAGTTTTAAGTACGAGATATCACTGCAATCTTCTCAACTGAATACACTCAACTAAATTTCACTCTCTACACCTTATTAGATTTCTCTGCTCTGAGACAGAATTATGTGTTAATGGAGCAATAACAAATAAGAGTGCCCAAGATGAAGCAAAGATCTTGTAAGAATTTTTTTTTTTTTTATCTGAAAAGTATAGGGAGGTTTTTTGTTTATTATTTTTGACTTCATGCACCCCAAAAATATCAAGAATCATTTAGAAACTAAAAACAACTTGCTTATAATAGAAGGTGTATTGAAGTCATTTTTAATGAATGTGGACAAAAATGAGCATCATGTTATGCCAATATCTCAGTATTGAATTAATAAAATGTAATAAAATATTTATTAAGTGACAGTATTTGCTCCCTGGAGATTATTTTCATGAGCCTTTTGTTTTTGTACTTTTACCTGGGAATTTTTTCTAACCATATAAAAGCTCACAGCTTGTCCCTCACTGATGTCAAACACTGTAATCAATAATACAAATAATAATAATAATTCAGCTAAGATACATTTCTGGACACTCTATTTGTCTTATTATCTGGATGATCCCAACCACATATAATATTCTTTCTTCTGTGAAACACAAAATGAGATTTTAGGTGTAATGCTGATTATACTGCCAAACTCTCAAAAAACAAACCCCCAAAAATGTCTGTAAAAGCATCATAAAAGTAGTCTATGTGATCCACGCCAGCACACAATCATAAAGACTATTTTAATGACACTTTTGTGGTGTGTTTTTGTTATTTTTGGAATTACAGTAGTAGTAACAGTAACTCATTCTGCCAGACATATCCTAATAAAAGCAAATGTTGATATATTTATGAATAAAGAAAAAAAAAGTGCTTTCTGTGAGTGTGTGTGTGTGTACCATGTTAAAGCCCATTCACACCAAGAATGATTACTATAACAGTATCTGTATTAGTGTCTACACCAATATCATTCTGTTTATTATAAGCTAAGGTAAGGCACCACATAAAGGGCAAACAGCCCCATGCTATTATCCGTCCTCCACCCAGTTGCAGTCACACAGGGAATGTTCTCCTGGCATCTGTCAAACCCAGACTCGCTCATCAGACTGACAAACACAGAAGTGTGATTCGTCGCTCCACAGAACAGGTTTCCACTGCTCCAGAGTCCAGTGCAGGCTGCTATAGCACTCCATCTGACGTGTGCCATTGTATTTGGTGATGTGAGGCTTGCATGCAGCTGCTCGTCCGTTAAGCTCCTTCCACACAGTTTTTGAGCTCATATTAACACCAGTGGAAGTCTGGAGCTCTTCAGTTCTGGAATCAGCAGAGCATTGGTGACTTTAACACATCATGTGCCTCAGCAATCAGTGACCCGCTCTGACTTTACATGATCAGTCTCTGCTGTTCCCAAGTGCTTCCTATTTCTAATAAAACCACTTACAGTTGACTGTGTAATATCTAGCAGGGATGAAATTTCACAGACTCATTTATTGGCATCCTATGAAAGAGCCATGCTTGAATACACTGAACTCTTCAGAACGACCCCCGCCACAAATGTGACCAGTCCTGGCAAAATGAGTCACAATGAGCACATTTTCAAAAACGGGTTAGGGTTAGTTTTTTTTATGTTCACATTCTCCATTAAAAGACTTTCATAATGATGTACTTGTTAAAAATCGAAAGTTTTCAGAAGGTTCCTAAGCAAAATCACAGAGCAACGTTGCATCTTTTCCTCCATTTCTTATTTTAAAAGTAATTACTATGTTAATAATCACAATACAGCTATTTTTATTTTATCTTTGTCTTTATAAATAATAACAGATTAAAAAAAAGGAATATAAGAAGAAAAAAATAATAATAATACATCGCCTTTTTTTATTTTACATATACAGTACAGCCCAAAAGTTTTGACACACCTTCCCATTCAAAGAGTTTTCTTTATTTTCATGACTATGAAAATTGTAGGGTCACACTGAAGGCATCAAGGGCTATTTGACCAAGAAGGAGAGTGATGGGGTGCTGCTCCAGATGACCTGGCCTCCACAGTCACCGGACCTGAACCCAATCGAGATGGTGTAGGGGTGAGCTGGACCGCAGACAGAAGGCAAAAGTGCCAACAAGTGCTAAGCATCTCTCGGGGAACTCCTTCAAGACTGTTGGAAGACCATTTCAGGTGACTACCTCTTGAAGCTCATCAAGAGAATGCCAAGAGTGTGCAAAGCAGTAATCAAAGCAAAACAAGAACCTAGAATGACATTTTCAGTTGTTTCATACTTTTCTGTTATGTATATTATTCCACATGTGTTAATTCATAGTTTTGATCCCTTCAGTGTGAATCTACAATTTTCATAGTCATGAAAATAAAGAAAACTCTTTGAATGAGAAGGTGTGTCCAAACTTTTGGTCTGTACTGTACACAAATGCATTCAAGTAAAAATAAAAAACAAATAATCAAATGTAAAAAGTCTGTTTATTAAAACTACAAAAGCAGTTCAATCAAGAGCAGCGAGTGATTCCCTCTTTTCTTTTATTGTTAGACTAACATTACCTACTGTAATGCACAGATCTAATATAATGTTACACATCGGATGTTTTTCCCCAACAGTTCTCCAACTTAAGACTAACACATTATGTTTGCATGAATACTTAAATACTGTAATTCTGTGTATTTTCATCAGGCTTTTATGCGTGCGCTTTGGATGACCGTCAGCAGAGGAATGAGTGGAAAGGAGGTACTCGTCTCAGAAAACATACAAATAAAGGTAATTAAAGATCTAAAATTATGATTTGGACCATTGGGATCACTAGATGAGGGCTTAATGATTTAATTTTTATGAAAACCTCAAAAATCGATTTTTTGCCTGCAGCTCGAAATTAGCCTGTCCGCATACAGACTCATTTTGCCACCATGGGTCACAAATATTTGTAAATGCTTACTGCACAGCTACATGCTTGATTTTATAAACCTGTGGCAATGGGTTTGATTGAAACATCTCAATTCAATAATTACGAGGTGTGTCCCAATACCTTTGTCCATACAGTACAGTTGATTTCGTCTGCCGCTTTAAATGTTTGGGCTCTTTAAAGTTGACTGAATTCTTTCAATGTTTTTATTGTTCAACTGAGCATAATCATTCTGAAAGAGACTCAGGGTGCTTTCACACCTGCCTCATTTAGTTCCGTTGAATCGTACCAGAGTTCGTTTCCCCGTTTGGTGCGGTTCGTTTGGGCAGGTGTGAAAGCCGCAATCGCACTCCGGTGTGCACCAAAAGCAGACCAAACAAGCGTACCGAGACCTGCTTGAAGAGGTGGTCTCTGTACGCTTTCAAACTAACTCTGGAGCGATTCGTTTGTGGTGAGAACGTGATCCGACCTCCAACAGACCCAACTGCAAAAAGTACTGATAATTTTTTGACTAAACCAGCTGCCGTAGTCAACTGCGTTGTGCATTATGGGATGAGGAAGTGTTTGTTGACGGTTTGCACTTTAGCATGGCAGCACGTGGACAAACTTGGAGTAGTGAGGAGGTGCGGAGCCTCATAGAAATTTGATCAGATGACCATGAGCATGTCAGAGTTAAGATGAATTAATGCACGCCTCCGCTTGAAGTTACGAGCGATGAATTTTTTGCATATTGTGGTGTATACAAACAATGTACTAGATTATGGCCAGGGACAAATCAAGCCCATGCAGACGTCTCCATAGTCGTCCTGTCTCCGTGTTGTTTGCTGGCTTTCCCTCTTATGTTGGAATATTCCCACACGTAAATTCTGACCAATCGAAAAGCAGTTTAGGAAATACGTTATGGCTAATGAGTAATTTGGATGTTGTCATGTGACTGCACTTTGGTTTGTTTCAACTGGTTCGGACCAAAGCAATCAGTGTGGTGTGAAAAGGAACCAAAAAAGCTGAAAAATGCTACAATGTATAATTGTTTGCCCTTGGTTTGGACCAAATGAACCAAACTATAGATGTGAAAGCACCCTCAAACAATATTGTTCTTCTGTGTCATTGTTATAGCTGTGGCTGTTTTGATAGAATTAGAATGAATATTAAAGTCCCCGTCACTAATTTTATCCCATAAATTCCTCGTTGATAATCATACATATTTAAACCTCGTTGCCCATGTAAATTATTTCATCATGTCTTAAAATGGCTCGAGTATAACTTTACACTTACCTCGTTTAGCAAATGCGGATGTATATGCAAACTTGTTCTTCCTCCCAAAAAAAGAGGAAGAACAATTTAGAGGGCTGTCTACAAGTCCATGCATCAGAATGGTCATGCAATTAATGCATCATTCTCTACAACGTCAGACACGTAATGGTGATTGATATCATTAGCCTTTGGCTTGACCATGTTATCAAACAGCTAATAACGTGTTGCTAATGTTAGACAAATCAACGTTCCTGTTCACCATCTCAGACAGCTACCTTCTAAAAATCAACATCGTTATGTAGAAATGATTTGCTGATGATATGACCTGCTATATCACTTTAAAATCCCAGAAACTCACCACTTGTTTCCATGTCTCACGTGAAATCATTCAAGTCAAGTGTTTACAGAAGCATCATAGAACCAGAATATTAAACATATTATGTATTAAAATAAGGTTCAGTGAGTAAACCGTTGTTCCAGAGCGTGTGCGTGCGGTACCTTTTCATCATCTTCAGTGAAAAGTGCTCCATTGGGACTCTTGTTGATGGCCTGTGCGACCCCGATGACCTCTCCATCACTGTTGTGGATGGGCATGCACAGCAGAGACTGGGTTTTATATCCGGTGAGTTTATCAATCTCATCACTGAAACGATGGTCCTACAAAAGAGGACAAGAGACAGTCACTCTCGGCTGAAAGGGAGCACTTATAATAACTGTTAGGAGAAGCCAAACTAATTAGAGATGAAGTGTGTCACTGCTCTGCAAAAATATACAGAAAGTGACAGAAACATACCACTCACCCCGCCTGGAGAGGAATATTTCTGGTCTGCACTGCTTTATCAACACACTACCCAAAGATTACGATTTTTAAGATTTTCTTATTCTCACCAAGGCTGCATTTATTTCTTCAAAAATAAAATAAATTCAGTTTTTACTTATATTTTGAAGTACATCATCTATGTAGCTATTTAATGTTCATGCTGAGCCACGTTTGCATTGTTCAAGCCCATGTTTCCGTCTCGCGTTTGAATGGTCTCTGAAATGCTGAGTTTACTGGTATAAATAATGCAGTTTTAATGATCTGCTCTGCTTGCTAAATGAAAATGCAAACGCTGATTGACAGACTAATTAGAGAACTGCGAGCTGGCATCAACATTATCATCATCACCACAGCATCAGGACTATAACTGTAGAACGGAGAGGATGGAGTTTATCTGAGCTGATCGATTCAGTAATCAATATTCAGATACTCTCACACAACTCATTATTTCACTTTGGACTTATGGATCTCAGGGAATAATCGAACCAAAAACGTCACTCATGGTCACAATAAAATACTCTGTTGTGTGTGTGACAAGTCTTTATACTTATGGGAAAATGTGATGTAGGTGACCTTGCATTCAATATCAACTTAACTCCCTTTACATCTGTTCCAAACTATCACAAAACTTTGGTCAGCAATGTCTTTGTTTCATATGTTATACCTGCTACACTTGATAGGCCCTGAGTTTCACCACCAATAAAAGTACAATACTTTCCTGTCTATCTGATCATTTATTATGCATATGGGAAAATGTAATTAATAAAAAAGAATATTTAAAAAAATAACTTAGGGTTACCCTCATCCCAAAGGAATTTAGATAATTATTTGGAACCGATCCTTAAGTATATGCATCAGGAATGTTGAGTTTCACCATCAATAACAAATAAAAGACGTGCCTGTCTAGATAATTAATGTTCCATATGTAAAAAATATGTATTCTGTGAATGACCTCACCATGGATCCTATAGTCCAAATTCTACGTTTTCCTAAACCACAAGGGCTGCAGGAATTCAAAAGAATCCTATAAAAAAAATAATAAAAATGAACTGAAAAAAATGTGAATTTAATTTCATCCAAAAGGATCTTATTTGACTGTTACTTTGATCCCATTACAACTCTGGTTCCAAATTAGTCGTGTGATTTTGTTTTGGACAAGAAACACTTTACTCCTGCTTTCACCTGATATGCATCGGGAATGTTGACAGTTTCCCCATGTTCAGCCACATATCCAATGATGCCCTTTCCCCAGGGCACCTGCACCTCATCTGAGTTACTGAGAGAGGGCAACACTGTGGTTCCAGCGTGTACGTCAAAGAACTTGGACACCAGAGTCTTTTTATTGGACGGTCCCTCCACCAGGAACAGGGAGCAGCGGTCAGCATCCACCATGATGCACACAAACACCAGGATCTTGTAACTCAGACTGGTCAAATCCAGGTCGTTGGAGATGTCTTTGACGAGCTCCAGGAAGAACTCCCTCTCGTTGTGCTCCTTCAGGTAGAACTTGTAGTCCACGGCTGTGGAGGGGTACTGGGGGATGTTGACCCGGGACTCCAGCAGCGCGGAGAGGATGTGTGCGGTGGTCGGCGGCAGAGAGCTGGCTTTCCGCAGCAGCGCGCGCCTCCTCATGCTGGTGAGCGGCTCCTGCGCTCTGGAGTTCACGTGCTCGTCGTAAGTCCTGTTGGCGTTGATGGCTTTAGACCTGGCGAAGGTTTTCCTCAGCTCTTTCTGCGAGGCTCGTCTCTGCAGCCCGTCGCTTCTGCTCGCCCAGCTGTCTTTGCTGCAAGCGTTCGCCGCTTTCTCCGCCTCCGCGCTGGAGTTCGCCGGAGTTTTATTCGCGTGATGGTTCTTCAGCCACTTTTCCACCACTCTTGCCTTGCCTTTTCTGTTCAGATAGTCCTCTAATAATTCCGGGTGCTCGTCTAGAAAACTTTCAACTTCGGAAAATACCATATTTGCCTCTGCCATTGCTGCCGCCACGGTCATCTGTAAATAAAATGAGAGAGACGCGCGTGTTGCACGGTCATTTATGTGAGTAGGACTCAACGAATCAATCTCGAACTTAAAACAACAGATCCTCCGCGAGAAGCGCGGACGCGGTCCTCGTGCGTTCAGCGTTCATTCTGTTGAAGAATTCTGCGTCGCGGCGGTTCCGTGCGCTTCCGTTCATTCTAAAGCAGCGCCAGTGAGATGATGCGACAGAGCGCCTCGCAGGTGCATCACTGACGTCACGATGACGCGGTCCTGCCTTCATCCTCTTCGGAGGGCGCTGGGAAATGCAGTCTTAATGACGTTTCAAAACTTTCGTGATTATTGTTTGCATGTATTTTCTTAAATACAACTTCTCTAATTAGTTAAATAAGCCCTTATTTATTTGTTAGATGTGCACAAGTCCACATTCCACTATTACATCTCTCTAGATCAACATTCGTCACTCTCATGGGAGTCACTTCAAAGATTTAACATAACCAAACTTTACATATATATATATATATATATATATATATATATATATATATATATATATATATATATATATATATATATATATATATATATATATATATATATATATATATATATATACACACACACATATATACACACACACACGACTATATCACTAATTTAATATTTCCCTAAATTTGCAGCTCGATCGACCTCTAGTGGACAAAATGAGTTCCGGAACTGTCCGAAAGCATGAACAAAACCCTCGAAACTTAATTTTCTCACATAAATAGAAGTGAGGGAGTTCCTTGGGCAGGCCTTTAGTAACAAAAAAAGTGAATAGTTCTTAAAATAATTTTTTATTTTTTTTTAGTGTGAAGAATATTTTTATAATCTAACGATATATTGTAGACAGAGTTCATATAAACTGCATCAACTTGCAACTGGCGCTTTCCTCAGCAGGACCTCATCATGATAGTAATCTATGTAAACTGTCACTAAAACATAATTTTTCCCGTTTCGTGATATTAACAATCTGGGTCTGAGGGCTGAGTTATTATGCGCTCATACATTTATCTCATCATCGACACATCACTTTAGGTCTTTACGTCTTTACGTCGACAGTATAATGTAGTCTCTGCTTGTAATCACATCGTTCCACTAACAGTAGGGATTTCAGTTGAGATACAAAATGCAATCTACAAGAACAAATGGCAAGTGTAGTGCATAGGCCTATCATCATTTGTCTGTCACAATCTTTGTAATATAATATTTTCAAACAATTGCTTGCCGACATAAAATGTATCTAGTAGGCCTAATTGTTTACTGTTTGTATCGAAATTCTTGGATAATTGTCTAAAATGATGCATGCTGATGAATAAAAAAAAAAACTATTTTATAGTTTTGGGTGGGGGAAGGGGTACTTTTACACCCTTTTTTAAGTAACGTTAAGCAGCACAACAATTCATGTGTTGGTCCTCGCCTAATTAGGACCCGAAGTAGATAAATATCACGTATGCTTTTTTAAAACAGTATGCGACAGCATCGAGAAACTCTGTATATTCATGCACTGTGCGCATGCCAAATGAGTAAATCCGATCAGAAGCTTGTGACACGTAAAGGCGCATATCAACGCGATCACTTTATTCAGGGTTCATGTAAACACTACTTCGGATTCGTCGATCAGAATGAATTCATTCCGATGGAAGCAAAACGTGTCCATGTAACCGCACCTAGTGTGAACAGCACAAGCCTGAATCAGCACATGGAATCTGTTTTTTTCTTTCTGATTTGTCCCCCTTCCATATGTGATACTAAATTTCATTTCAGGTCAGATGTTTTGCAATGTGACCCCAGTCTAAACATTTATATCGGAAGCCATGTGACTATTACATCTCTCTAGATCAACATTAGTCACTCTCATGGAAGTCCAAAGATTTAACATAGCCAAAGTTATCAAGACAGTTGTGAAAGGTAGTCAGTGGAAATGCAGTGATGTGTCAGTAAATATTACAGTGACACATTTTTGACTTAAAGCAATTACATTATTACAAATTATTTAGCAGTTTAGTTGTTTCAATGATTTTTTTTATGTTGACACAACTTGCAGTTACTGAATTTGTTCATTCAACTAAAAATTTTAAGTTTTCAGTGTCTCAACTAGTTTGAAAGTAGACTGAACTAGGTCATTTGTCCTCATAACTTAAAAAAATTTGTTGACTCAAATTCAATAGCAATATCACGTTCACAACATCACTTATCGCGAGATCTCGTCATTCTCCTGAATGCTGTTGAAGAGAGAAGAAGGTCGTCAGCCATTCTAGTCAGTTTCTCCTCAAAGTTTGGACATTTGACTAGAATACAACTTTGGTAAGTAAAATATTCGTATTTATTGGCTTAATGTGTAAAATTACATTTGTTGTCTCAGAAGAGTAAATATTGTTTAAAGAGTCGTATATTCTGTATGTAAGTTACTGTATGTAAATGTTCTTTCGCGGCACTCAGAAGCCTCAAAATACAGGCGGTTCCACAGTATTCTCCTTATAAATATTAAAACAGATATTCTCCCATGCGGGACAGCGGAGCTAAACTTATGTGGAGCACGATAAAAATACAGTTTGTATGTATTATTTGAGCCCAGGGCTGCGTTAGAGACCGTTCAAACAGAGCGCGAGAGCTCAACGCGGATCACTGTATGGATTAAGAACGGCGGGAATAAAAAAAAAAAAGGAACTGCTCTAAACCTGACAGCGTAAGACATTCGTCAGAATATGCATCGATGAAACATTAGGAGAAAAAAGAAGATTCCTACTCGAACTGTGTCTTTTCTGCATGTTATAAGGGAAACAAATGAGCAGCACAGATGAGCACCTCCCTCAGAGTTCTTCTGGAGCGCGTATCTTAACGTTACATTTGATATCGCTGACATAAGCTTATATTAGTTCTGATGATTTTTTTACAGTCTACGGTTCAGATGAAGTTCTGAAGGTAGCGTTACAAACTCTTCTTTCAGTTTTCTGAAGTAACGTTAGTCATTCAAGTGCCTCGCTAGAACCTAGAACCCAGTGTAATACTGCGTGAATATCTGTTTTTATATAGTCTATGGTGAATATACGGTCATAAGTAAATTGCGTACGTTTAAATCTATATATTTTAGAATAAAAGTAATAATATCATATATCTTGTATAAATAGAGATACAATAACGATCGACACAAATGTGTTAAATTTCCTTTTATTGTGTTATAATTATGTGTTGTGTCATTTAAAAGCATGGTCTGGATGGTATAGTTTGTCTTTGGGATTTAATACAAACTTGTCAATACATTTGTCTTTCTCTGTAAAGATTTATTTATATGTATGTTTATTATTTTACATTGTTTTAACATGTTATTGTATTTTTCATGTTTATGATATTTTTGAATGACTGAAGATTCAGCGCAGAATTCAATAATCCTGTGGATGGACCACAGCGAGTCCTTTTGCAGTTATCCATCAAAAAGATATGCAGACATAATGGAAATGGCATTTACATTGTAGAGCTTGGACGAAGTTGTAAGTAAATTTATTTATTTATAAATGCACATTTATTGGAGTCTATATGCTTTACAATTGTAAGGCCCTGTTTAATGTATCCCTTTGTTTTTATTAAAGCACACAGGCTCTGCGCAGGAATTCATCAAGGACATGACTTCTGGGATTACGCTTGTGGATGACCAAACTGAGCACCATCAGTCTGCAGTGATGTGATCCAGGTAAAAGAAGAAGAAGAAATCTGGGTGATCTGGGGTTGTAACTCGTTGTTAGACGATCTGTGTACTGTGTTAGACGATCTGGGACTGGGACTAACAGAAATAAACTAATTCAGGTTTAAAACAACTTGAGGTTTAGTAAATGACAATTTTCTTTCTTTTTCTTTTTTGGGTGAACCCTTTACGAAAATGTAGATATTTGCATTGGAAAACAGCTTCAAAATTTAGAGAACATAATTTGACATTATTTTCCCCAGTTTTATTCCGTGAATTTTCTATAATTGGTATTTAAAATGTCTTTATAAAGTGTTGAATTTATCTTCATAAAACCACCAGAAACCCTGTTTATGGACATAGCCATTCTTTATTATTTTGCTGAATACTGTTTTGAATCCTGAAAAATGTTCAGTTCTAGCATATTGGCCATTAGCAACTTTGCTTAAAGGATTGTTTCACCAAAAAAATTAAATTATGCCATGTTTTACTCATTCTCAAGGCACCCTATGTGATTTTCTTCTTTCAGACGAATCTGATCTGAGTTGAATTTAAAATTGTCCTGGCTCTTCCAAGTTATTTAATGGCAGCAGACAGGTGTGTTTTTTTTTCTCAGCAGTCCAAAAATAGTCAAATAAAATGCACCCATCCATCAATAAAACGTGTCTCACATGGCTCTGGGGGGTGAATAAAGGCTTCCTGTCGCAAATCGATGCACTTTTTGTAAGAAAAATATCCATATTTAAAAAGTTGTAAACACTTTTTTTTCTCTTCCACTGACTATCATACGTGCAAGCCTAATTTTGTGATTCTACTTTGTGATTGGCGTATTGTTGTCTCTCCTCCGCTCTTCCGTGTTCTTCAATAATCACCGGTGCATGCATGACCCCTATGTCCTATTTTCATCCACCCGGAATGGCTCTTACGAAAGTGAGAGAAAAGGGTTTAAATATGTTTTGAATAACATTTTAAATATGTATTTTTTTTTATTACAAAAACACATGGATTCGCTACAGGAGGACATTATTCACCTCTCAGAGCCATGTAAGGTACTTTTTATTATGAATTGATGCACATTATTTGACTACTTTTGGACTGTTGAAAAAAACACCCACCTATTGCCATAAATATTTTTTTATATAATCCGACTGGATTTGTCTGAAAGAAGCATGCCATGAGGGTGAATAAAACATACATGGGTTAACCAACCCTTTAGGGCCATTTCATAGTCAACGCATCTGTAGGCATACGTGTCCCCGAGGCTACGCATCGTTATGCTTCGGCCGCCATTATGCGTCAGTGCGTAGCCAAATGTGTGGTCCTAGTTTTTGATACGCGATGTGCCGATTCACGCAATACTATGCATTGTCGGTGGGGGCGACATTGCAAGTATTGTACATTAATTCAAGTATATTGTGTTTACAAAAGAAGAAGGTATACAATGAATTGAATACAATGGCGGGCAAAGAGGAAAAATTATACGAACTTATACATATTCATCCACATTTATACATAGTTCATCAGCAACAGAATACACTCCTCTTCAGTTGCCATTGTAATCTGAATATCACGCGACCCGACTCTACTAATATCACCCGACTCTACTACCCCCTGATGCGTGAGCCGTGTATTGCATACACGCATCAACCGTGACGCTTGCGTTCACTGTTTAGACTATGAAAAGGAGTGCGTCGCTCGCGTTTCTTGCTCGCGTTTCCCGCGTTGACTATGAAACGGCCCTTAGGAGTCATGCTTTACTCTGAACATGCAGTGCAACAGACTATTATTTAAAAGGAATACCTATTTACACCAATATATTTTCTGATCATTGTATAAATGGTGTGACAGATTAGACACTTAGAATCAGATTAAGAAAAAAAACCTGAATGTTGTATTGGTTTGTCACATTTTATGTCATTCAGAAATCATGTAGAATACCAGTGAAGAAAATAATTTCCCCCCGTTTTTAGAATAGTTGGTTCTGGGGGTGTATTTTACACTTATCTTCCCATGGGATTTTAAACTCTTTGTGTTCAGCAGAACAAAGAATTTAGTACAGGCTTTTAACAGTTTAATACAGGAAGTTATTTTGAATGTTTCTAAACGAAACCGTTGAGGAGCACCATTTAATTTTGACTGTCATTTTTGGTTACATTTTTCTAAATATCTTCCACTTGAAGGTGAATTACACTTTGCATTAATTGGTAGCTGTGCTTTTAACAAAACACACAACTTTAATAGTGTATGTACATATGTGTGTTCGTTTATAAATTTATTAAGTAATGTAATATTTTTTTTCTTTTCCCAGCCATCCAGTGACATTAAGGATGTTGAGAAAGAAATTGAAGAGGGCATTCTGATTGTAACTGAGGAACAGCAATGTGATGTGCTTCCCAAAGAATAACCAACATTGGTCTCATTTGGACATCCTGTCATCACTGACATCTCCCATGTCCCCAAGGCATTTAGACTCCTAATGGGTCTGTATGCAGTGAACATCCACTACCTCCAGCGCATTAAATACACCATTGAGGCTCTGCAAAAACTTGTGAAGACCAGCTGCTCCCACCATGTGCTCGCTACCGCGGCAGGAACTGTAGGTGTGAGGGAGTGAATGTCCAGCGCTCTCTCCACCCTCAACACCACAAATAAGGTGTCCTTGAGCAAGGCACAACTTCTCCCTGGGTACTGCAGCATAAATGGCTGCCCACTGCTCTGGGTGTGTGTTCACGGTGTGTGTTCACTGCTGTGTGTGTGCACTTTGGATGGGTTAAATGAAGAGCACAAATGTATGTCATGTCACTTTCACTTTTCAGTGTTCATGATGTGTCCATCGGCTCCACCTTAAAAAGTAGTGTTTTTTTTTTTATAAGGAAAGGTTCTTTTGTGCCTTTCACTATATAGAATGTACATTAAAGTTTACATGTCATGACTTGGAATATGCATGTTCTCATGTAAACAAATGTTTTTTCACCTCTCATTTTCTTAAACAGTATGTACACATTTTCAGTATGTAGCATTATGATGGGGGACGAGTTTGGAAACTTTCAAGATCCTTCTGATGTTAACACCTCTGTCTGGTCATGTTGTGCTATGAAATTTAGAATCTGACTTTAGATCTTTGTGCTTCCATGTGCATTCATTCCATTTATATCTTATTATACAGAAGTACAGTACACTCATTTTTTGTAACTAATTGTGATATTATATTACATATATCTTGGTTTCTCATTTTGACCATGACTTGCATTATGGTGGGGGGAGTGCATGTGAACTTGTGCAGGGTTAATATGCAGAGTTCAACCTTCTGATTTTCATATTGCATTATGAAATTAAAAACAATCCCTGTGGTTTTGATCTGATGAATTGAAATGCAACTATTTGTTTCTCAATCCCATGCCAATGTTATTTATTATACATCACACTTGCAAGTGTCGGTTCAGATCTTTAGACGTGTTTGTATTTTGCATTTTTTGTTTTGTTTTTCAATTATCAGTTGATGTGTTGACAGCAAATTGCTTGTTCAATTTAAATGTGAATGAAAATGTTGTCTCTATCATTAAATAAATTACATTAAAAAAAGTGTTTTGTCATCTTTATTTAAACATTTAAGGCAGTAGAGTAACATTTGTTTATGATTATTGATCGAAGTAAAAAAAAATCGCTGTTGACACAACATGATTTAGTTGACTGGACTAGAAAATAATGGTCAAGTCAACTTAAAGAAATTTGTTACCTGGACTAACTCCACTCTAGTTTGAAGTTGTTTCAACAAGATTTTTTTTGTCAAGATAACAAAAAAATTTTAGGCAGCGGGGTAACAAAATATTTTTAGTTGACTCAACAAATTCTTTTTTACAGTGTAGGGGATTTTGTTTTGGAAACCTGGCAACCCTGTTCATATTGTTTTTTGGTTTTTATTTTTGCACATGCTGGTCAATTCACAACCATGATCTGTTCACACTGGAAATTTGACATTGGCCACATTTAAAACAAGATTGTGAATTGCTATACAAAAAAAAAAAAATTGTAATTGAGCACTAAGGCTCGCAGTGTGAACGTAGCCTATGTTTCTTTGATTTGATTTGACTTGTTTACAACTCTGATATTTGGCTATTTCTACTTCATGTGTCTTGTAAGAATGCTACACAAAAGAATGTTAAGTGCTGTTTTAAGTTTCAAAGTTTCTAGATAATTGTGTTTTGCTTGAACCCTTTCCCACTATCACATGTGTTCATGTATATATCACATCACATTCACTAGTCTCCCAAATGTGTCTTCATCAACAGAGTAAATGGAAGTATTCTACATTCTGACAGCAACAAGCTTTTTGTCCCAAAATCATCCTCTGATTTTAATGGTGTATACATCTGTACGGCATCAAACCACTATGGAAGTGCTTCAGGTGTCCTCTACGTACATAAGCCTGGTGAGGTGTTTAAAATCTTTATATTTTAAAATTATGTACAATTTTTATATGCAGAGTTTATAATGGGTAAATGTCTGTAGAAGAGGTGTTTCTTTTCTTTCTTTCTTTTTTTTTTTGCAGCTACTTTACATTATAATTGGCATCAACAAAAACAAACAAAAAAATGTATATCATGTTTTGATGCATTACAGAAAATGTGTACAATCCGATAGATGGGAATTGGCAAACCATTATAAAGTAAAGTAAAATTTGTAATACAAAATGTAAAGATTAAGGCCTGTTCACACAGAGAATAATAGCTATAAATATTACTTTAACGACAATGATATTAGCAGTCCAGACCAACAGACAATAACATAAGCGCATGCAAAAGTTATTTCATCTGCTGTTTAAAATCCTCAAGGTTTATAAATTCAAGTAGATTCTGATTGTTTTTTTCATTGTTTATTAGCTGGAAAATCATTCTTATTACAATGATATTTTCCCCCATGTTATTATCATTGCAGTTGTCATGTGAAGCTCACTATTTTTATAGATTAAGAATGAGTTTTAAAACTTTACCATTATACTTAGTTATGGTCCTGGGAATGAACTGGCCTTTATTCTTGTCATCATGGAAGATGTAACCTGACGGCTCTCCTCTCTTATTCTGTGTTTTGTAGGATCCGCTGATGACAGTTGGCTTCTTTGTGGTTTGGTCTTCAGCTGTGCCGTCCTGTGGTTTTTTTCTGGTCTACGTATTGAGCAGTGATGGAAAAATGTCTCAAGTTCCTTACTCAAGTCAAAGTACAGTTTACAAAAGTAATATGAAACACTTTTAATTAGACGTCATCATATGTAAACCCATAGTAATTGGTGGTTATCCAGAGGAAAAATGTTTTGCTCAATGGGAAATATCTGAGAGAAAGGAGTCCAAAATGAGGATGAACTCTGAGAAACATTGGAGATCTTTTTTTTTTCTTTTTTCTTTTTTTGCTGTAATATCTTTCAGGTTACTCTTTCTTTTTTCTTGATTACATTGGGGTTTTTCAACTTTAATGCTCAGGACAGTAGGAGAAATGACTGGACAGGTGAGAAGGGAACAGGAAATGTACTTTTAGCTGAGAATCGAACTCATGCTGTCTGAGGTGCAGTTGTGCCGTTCCATAGATGAGTTGGCCATGGCCATGAGTTGGAAAAAAACTATTACGTTTTCTGCAGTTTCACATTTATTGACATGACATGAATATGAATAATGAAACAAAGAATACATCGGCTATTCTTAAAGGCTGCGTGACTATTGGCAGACTACTGACTGTAAATTGTGCTGTGCCTCTGTATCTGGAATCTGTTGGCTCATGGAGCTAAAATGCAAAATCATTTTCTTGCCTCTAAAAGAAGATGGTTAAATTTTTCCTGTCCTAAAAAATGGTGGCCAGAAGTGTAACTTGATCAGCTTAGTTTCCCTCCTGTAACTGAAGCATCACTAGATTTCACAACCACATGAGCTATGTTTATAGTAAGTATTACTTTTATATTTTTCAACTCTTAGATCCTCCAGAATTGGTGGAGATATCTCCTGACAATCCAACAGAGACTCAAGAATATCTTTGTTCAGTGGATTGTAACCCAACACCAACCCGCTTCATCTGGACCAAGTAATGAAATCATGTGCTTTTTAGTTCTTTCATTCCTACATTTCTCAGACACATTTAGAGTTTTATGGCAAAGAGTTGCTTGTTAAATTTTAGGCATAGCTGTTTTGTTAAAATAAATATTTAATTTTTAATATTATGATTTATTTTTTACTCTGTTTGGATGATGCAAACTGATATAAACTCTAATATTTGGTAGTGATGCAGTACTCAAGACTTGGGAACATTTGGATTCAGACTCTTAACAAGTTTAGAATTGGACATATTCCATAATCTCTTTATTTGCAAACCTTTACATAAATGTTTTCACTAAATGGATGATTTTACTGACATCCAAAATGAACCAACAACTGATAATGTTTTTCTTTTTAAACTCAATAAAATGTCTTCATGCTTAATAAACTTAAGGCGTCCATTTTAAGTTTATTTTTTTTTTGAGGTATGCTAGGCTAATGTCTAAGCACGGATGTATCCAGGTGCTAACGTCTAACCCACACAAGCCAGCTATCCCTACCATCATACTACCATCACACCAAGCACGATAACTATTAAGATAACGATAAGGATATAGTTTTAAGAATGAATCATTCTTAATATTTCTGAGTCCACAATAAACTGTAGCTATAACGATAAAGGCACAAAGAAAAAAATAGATGGAATCACTTTCAGAATGATTTTTTTCCCCCAGCTGATGAACATTACAAGCACCCTCACTAGTTTAAGAAGCACCGGGCCTGATAGTGTACCCACTGATCTATATATATAATATTCTATATTATATATCAGTGAGTGTACCACTGTTTTTTTTTTTTTTTTGTCTTTGTGAGACCTCAGTGAACAGACACGAATAACCCTGGAATCACTACATGAGCTGTGGAAGCTCTTCATTTCAGAGACATAAAGATTCACCCTCCTAACCATTTGTGAGCCATAAAACTGATCCATGGCCAGTTCAGGCGTCCAGTTGTCTCAGTTTTCGTCCTGCTCCGCTTATCTCCCCAAGAGAGCCCTAAAGCAATAGTAAACTTAGTCCAATCAGGAGGAAGAGAGTGATTTACAAAACCTGTGAAAGGCCTGCGAAACAATAAGACAGTGATAACATTAACTCCAGCAGCACCAGATGTGCCGTGATACTTTGACTGTCTTCAGCATAAATTAAAATTTTATAAACACAGAACAAAGACAATCCTTATCTCAAGATAGTCCAGAAACAGACGTGCACTGTAGAAAGACAATCCTTGCATAAAGTGGCCGTATAATGCATAAAGTGATAATGGCATCAGTTAAATGGACAGATTTACACTGATGTTCCCCTTAGCTTGATGACTCACAGGATCTCCCAGCGTGACTATTTTAAATCTCAGGATTGTCCCCACTTTTCCCCCTCCTTTCTCTACACTCCAGGAAAAACACAGGCATCTCCTTTGTACAGACTAAAACACAGGCATCTATTTTGTGTATTGCAGCAGTAAATTTAAACCAGAGAAAGCTTTGAAGCTTTGTCATTGTACATTAAGCTGTCTTGATGTCCTGGAATGAAATTTAGTTACAATTTTACAATAAGATTTAAACAGGATGCAGTATATGATTTGAATTGTAGGAATGTCTCCAAGACGGTTTTAAAACAACTCTATTTTTTGTTGTGACTTTTATTATAAAACGAGTATGGATAACATAAACGCTTAAAAAAATATATTTACTTATGGATTAGAGAGTTTATTTTTTTATCTTAAGAGAACTGAGCCGATTTAGAGAATTGAGAGGGGTTAGTATTGTTTTTTTCTCTCACATTATGAAAGGGTAAACTCTGGTTCACACACTCCATTACAGTAGTTGGCGATAATGCACCTGACAGTGGTGCCGAAACCGATGAGGAAGAAGAAGACTTTTATTATGAAATGCCAGGCGGGAAGGAAGTCGACCGGAAGTTGAAGTCGGCCGCGTGCCGCCATCTTTTAGTAGAACTTCACTTGCGTTAGCATTCTTTTACTGTCTATGTGAAATGCGGGCTGAATTCGGCTGCTGTGTCGTTCACGTGAGTTGTTTAGATATCCAAATAATATTATTTTGACCGTGTCCGCACACATTATAGCCGGTTTGTGGGCTTATCTGGACAACTTGCCAAAACGTCAGTTTTCACACACAGTTGCTTGCTGCCCAAAATCCTTATACATTAATATAACGTTACATTGGGTCTATTACTGTTACTATGGACGAATCTAACCGAGCCTCTTCATACCTGGACGAGCCAGCAAACAGTCGGCTGTTTCTCGTTACAAGTAAATCCATAACAGAAGAGGTCATACGGGAACATTTCTCAGCTTTCGGGGAGATCCAGGACATACGGGTGGTGAGGGACAAGCAGACGAAAGAGTCGAAAGGAGTGTCGTATGTGAAGTTCGCGAAATCGTCGCAAGCCTGCACTGCGATGGAGGAGATGCACGGCCGATGCCTGGCCGAGGGCACCAAACCCATCAAGGTATTTGACTGCACACCCCAATCATTCACATGTAACGTTACACTCTCCTCAGCTCTCCGTGTAAGCGTCTGCTGCTCGTCCAGGTCTTCATCGCTCAGTCCAGATCTTCTGGCAACCACCGAGATGTGGAGGACGAGGAGCTCACCAGGATCTTTGTCATGATCCCCAAATCCTTCTCCGAGGAGGACTTAAAAGACACATTTAAGGTATTTCTGTTGGAACACAAACGTCAAATGTTTCCCCAAAAATGAAAAGGAAATACATTCTGTAAAGGTGTATGTGAAAATGTATTTCTAGGACCAAAATATGTGACCCTGGACCACAAAACCATTCATAAGTGTCATCTGTTAGTCATCTGTTCATCATCTGAATGCTGAATAAATCAGCTTTCCATTTATGTATGGTTTGTTAGGATCAGACAATATTTGTCTGAGATACAATTATTTGAAAATCTGGAATCGAAGGGTGCAGAAAACTCAAAATATTGAGGAAAACTGCCTTTAAATTTGTCCAAATGAATTCTTAGCACTGCGTATTACTAATCAAAAATTAAGTTTTCATATATTTACAGTAGGAAATTTACTAAATATCTTCATGGATCATGATCTTTACTTAATATCCTAATGATTTTTAGCATAAAAGAAATATCAATAAATGTGACCCATTTAACAGACTTAAGTCTGGTTTTGTGGTCCAGAGTCACGTATGATGTTTCCCCCCAATACTTTAACAGTAATACAGTATATGGCTTATATAAGTAAACAATTTGGTTCTGGCACACTTAAGGCTTTTTCTGATGGAAAATTGGGCGTATGCATAAAACAATGCATATTTTACCCCCAAATTAAAAGGAAATTCAACAAGAAAATGTATTAGCATAACGATTTATTAATAATAGTACAATAATAATTTGTGATATAAATAATATGGCTCATTTAGAAGAGAAAATGTGAACTTTCCACAAATCCTTCACTGAGGAAGATTATTGTTCCCAAAATCAAAACTAAATAATGGGAGATTTTATATTTTGCAAAAAGGCAAACACATGTGTTTTTAGCACCAGTTTTGGTAGTTAGTCATTGGAGAGGCAGTTTGATTAATTGTCATGAAATAATGCATGGGTTAAGCAAAACATAATTTAATTATTTAGTCTTTTCCTTTGATTATTTTTGTGAAGGGTTTTCCTCTCTCTCTCTCTTTGCGGTGTCTTCCACAGGTGTATGGAGATATAGAGTACGCTATTATCATCAGGAATAAGACCACAGGTGAAAGCAAAGGTCTGGCTTACGTGAGATTCCACAAACCTTCTCAAGCCGCCAAAGCCATAGAAAACTGTGACAAAAGTAAGTCTGCCATTTCCCTACTTTATGATTTCTCTTTGTTTTCAGATGCATTTGTAAGTTGTCCGTCTCTTGCAGCTTTCAGGGCTATTTTAGCGGAGCCCAGAACCAAAAATGCGTCAATGGACAACGACTATTTCAGCAACCCCAGAGCGGAGCACTCTGGAAGCGATCCAGGCTCCAGCTCTTACACGTTTGGTGAGCATCTAGTCACTTGCCGTTTGGTTTCCTCCCTTGTTTTGATTTGTTTTTGGATGCCTGAGGGTTCAGTTTGATGGTTTTATGGTTTGGTGCAGCACACGAGTCCAGCAGCTACTCCACAGGGGACGCGTGGAGCTCGGAGGTCATCACGCAGTGCCTGCTGGTGTCCTCACGGGCCGCCGTCACGAAGGAGCAGATCTGCAGTCTGTTCGACCTGATCCCGGGGATTGATTTCTGTGAGATGCAGAGAGATCAACACGGCTTCAGCAAAGGTTATTTATGCCTTTGGGATGTTTTCTCTATGCACAAACTTACTAAACTGTTTCAAATGGTAATTTTCCCAGAAAAAAACTATTTTATCATAGTTAATTCACCATGAAATATCATATAAGACGTCCATACGACATGTGGATTATACACTAACATTAAACATTTTGGGGTCGGTTTTGTTTAAAACAAATTAATACTTTTACTCAGCAAGGGATGCATTATATTGATGAAAACAATAAGGAATAAAGAATGTTTCTGATTCAACGAATGGACTTTCTAAGCAGTTCTCAGCAGACCCTTTGGCAAAAGATTTAGCTTTGGCCAGTAAATCTTTTTATTTAATTCCTCGGACTTATATGTTTTAACCCTTGTGCTGTGCCGAAAACCCTTTACCTTTTGGTGTCCCCTACATTTTGACAAATTTCTTGTAAATTAAATGTAATATTGTCACCAAATCTTGGATTTTAAAGATTTTTTTGGGGGTTTGTTTTGTATTTCTTTTTGGAGCTGATTGGTTGTTGCTGTCAAAGTCGCCCTTTGAGTGAAAAAAATAAAATGTTGTTTATTTTATTTTTTTTTGTTGGCAATATTCAATCAAAAACTGAGTTTCATAAGCTTGATCAATGAGTCCTAAAATTAATTCGTTCTCAAAATTAATACAAAACCTGTGCTGACTGAAAAAACAATACAAAGATTTGATGATAATTTAGCATAATGGGAGATTTACAAGCAATTTTTAAAAGCCTGGTAATTTTAGCTGATGGTACATTGAATCCAATATTTGGTAAAGATATAGCGTAACGAGACATCTGTCAGCATTTTTTCATAAGATGGAAATTTTTGACCAGGGACAAAAAAAAAAAAAAAATCAAATTTTTTGGAGGAATTTGTTATACCACTTGGAAGCAAATTCAATAGCTTTTTTTTTTTCCCAGTGTGATTACATTAACTAGCATTTTTGAGAAAAAGGAAGATGCCTTCTTGTCAAAATGACTCAAACACAACTCAGGGCTTAAGAAGGTATTTTACTTCTCCTTTTACTCCAGTTTTCACACTTTTCTCTTGTTTTCAGGCAGCACAGTGACGTCATGCATACCCTCTTTAGAGCGACTCGATCCATGCTTTGATTATTAAACACACGTGTGCTCTACAGGTCAGGTGCTGGTGCGCTATAATAACCTGGGCTCAGCGGTTTATGCTAAAGAGAAGCTGAATGGGTTTGAGTATCCACCTGGTAACCATCTCTCTGTAACCTACATAGACGATGGAGAGGACAGGACGAGGTAGAGTCACCTTCACATTCAACTCAAAGTACATACACGCTGCTTCATTTGGATTCCACAGATCCTCGGTTAGCATTCACATGTTTTAACCTAGCCTGATAAATTCACTATTGTTAAAGAGATAGTTCATCCAAAAATGAAAATTCTGTCATCATTTACTTAGCTTCAAGTCGTTCCGAGCCTGTATGAGTTTCTTTCATCTGCTGAACATAAAAGAAGATATTTTGAAGAAACCATTGACTTCCATAGTATTCTTTTTCCATCCATGCTATTGAAAGTGTATGGGTACTGTCAATTGTTTTTTCAAAATATCTTCTTTTATGTTCAGCGGATGAGAGAATCTCATACAGGCTTGGAACAACTTCAGGGTTAGTGAATGATGACAGAAATGATGCCTTCAGGTTAAACACGCTTTCAGACTATTATCTCATTAGAGACTGATGTAGATGCACCGTATTAAATCTGAAGCTGCAGGTTTTGTGTGTTGTGTTGTCTGTGTTCAGTGCCGTGGGGAAGATGGCGATGCAGCTCGTGGCCGCTCAGGTGATGTCTATGGTGTGGAACGGCCCTTCTGCTGCAGAGCTAATGAAGACTAGCGCGGTGCGTAATCAGTTTCTTAAGATTAAGCCTCTAAGTCAGTCATTTGTGTAGAAATCCTAATCTTGTGCTCCATTGAAAGACAAAGTCGTACAGTTCTGGAACAAAGAAATATTTTCATTTTTTGGGTCAACTATTCTTTTAGAAGCCATAGTTATCACACTACAGGTTTTGCACATGCTATTCTTGTTACATGATAATCAGTCATAGCTCATATTATATAATATATGCCAAACATACACTACATTGCAAAAGTTTGGGGTCTGTACTTTTTTTTTTTTTTTTTTAAGTGAAGACATAAAGTTAAGAAAAGGATCTTTAGCCATCACAGGAATTAATAGCATTTTAAGATATATATAAAACACAGTTTTCAGAGAAATATTGTGTTTACAGCACTGATAATGTTCAGGAATGTTTCTTGCGCAGCAAATCAGATTATTATTATGATTTCTGAAGGGTCATGTGACACTGAAGACTGAGTAATGATGCTGGAAATACAGCTTTGATCACAAATAAATTATATTTAAAAATATATTCAAATAGAAAACAGTAACTTTAAATTATAATAATATTTCACAATATTACCATGCAAACTGCATTTTTGTTCAAATAAATGCAGTCTTAGTGAGCATAATATAATTCTTAAAAAAAACAAAACAATTCTAACCGACCCCAAACTTTTAAGTGATTGTGTACAGTTTGCTGCTTATTTTTAAACAATCCTTTCATTATACAAATCATTATATTACAAAGAGATTTAGTGATTTAGAGTCACCCAAAAATGAAAATGGTCATAATTTCAGAATATCCTCATTTCTTTCTTCTTCCATGGATCAATTTGTTTACATATTTTAGCTATTAATATGGTTATTTCTGTGGGGGTTTTGTCCAGTAGAATGTTTTCTAGAAAAACCCGATTCCGCCTGTGAACGACTTGCTATATCAAGAATCAGATCATGCACCGTCTCTCATTCCAGCTCCTCCACTATATCATGAATCAGTATAATGGACACTACGTGTTGATCCACTAAACCCTGGGACAGTGATGACTCTGTTTCCTGCAGGTTGCTTTATGCTCCTTCTGGGTTGATTTTATTTGTTGTTAAAGAGCATCCTCCTTTAACATTGGCCTGAGAAACATGATGATAATGATGTTGCTGGAGATCAGAAGTCCTCAAACCGGTTATTTACCAGTGTTCTTTGTGTTCCTGTAGGGCTACACAGCACCGGCTGTAGCTCCGAAAGCACGTGTGCAGACAGATGTACCTCTGCCTCCTCTGAAGAAGATGGCGGCGTCTGACAGCGTGGTGAGGGAGAGGCTTTTCGTCATCTTCAACCCCTCGCCTCTGCCTATGGATGTGCTGGAGGACGTCTTCTGGTGTGTGTGTGTGTGTGTGTGTGTGTGTCTTCATGAATGAATGAATGTAGTGAATGTATATAATTTCCTTAAGTGTGGATTCGACATGACATGAGCGTGTGTACATATAAGTATATATATAGTCATACACACAGTGAAATGTTTGTCTGAATAGTTTTTTTTATTTTTTATGTTAATGTCTCTTATGTCCACCAAGGCTGCACATAAATAAAATAAGTAAAACACTATTGTGAAAACTGTTTGTGAAATATTATAGCTATAGAACAGTTTTCTATTTGAATATAATTTATATAATACATTTTAAAATGTAATTTATTCCTGTGATGCAAAGCTGTATTTTCAGCATCATTACTCCATTTTCAGGATTATTGGATGAATACAAAGTTCAAAAGAACATAATTTATTTGTTTTGGAAATCTTTTGTAACATTATAAATGGTATCATGTTTGAAAATAATGTGACCTTGCACAATCTTTCTTTTTCTTTCTTTCTTTCTTTCTTTCTTTCTTTCTTTCTTTCTTTCTTTCTTTCTTTCTTTCTTTCTTTCTTTCTTTCTTTCTTTCTTTCTAATCTTACTTCCCTTAATCTATTGAAAGGTAGTATATCACAGTTTCCACCAAAATATGCACCAAAATCTGTTTTCAACATTGAAAGTGATTTGGAATGATTTCTGTAACACTGAAGACTGGAGTAATGCCTGCTTAAAATTCAGCTTTGCCATCACTGGAATAAGTTCCATTTTAAAATATATATAACATAGAAAACTGTTTAAGATCTTGATAATATCACAGTCTTACTGTGGTATTAAATAAAGGCAGCCTTGGTGAGTTTAAGAGACTTTAATCCATAACATAAAAGATGATAAATATTCCAAACTGTTGACCAGTTGTTTGAAATTATAGTATGTATGTATCACAAGCCTTCCTTAGTTAGATTTGGTAAATTTGATTTATTTCCTTGAACCAACTGAAAACAATTCATTTGTGTTCACGAGCGGTTTCGGAGGTATTGAACAGTGTGTGTGTGTGTGTGTGCGTGTGCACTCTCCATGCAGTCGTTTCGGTTCCCTGATAGACTTTTACTTGGTCCCGGGCCGGAATGTGGGATATGCGAGGTATGCAGACTGGAAACCTGCTTACAATGCCATAGCACTGCTGCACGGTAAAGTGATTAACGGCGTCAAGATGAAGGTCTTGCTGGCAGACCCACCGAAAGAGGAATCTCACAAACGCCAGAGAACGTACTGACCTCTGACCTCACCACAGACACAGGTAAGTCAGCTCAGTAAGTAAGACAGACGAACTCTTCACATATTGATGAATCCACCACAACATTCTGTTACGAGTACAGGAACAACAAGATGAAAATGATGACAGAATGTGTTATGCTCTTTCTAATAATGTTGTTGTTGAGAGTGAATTTGCTTCAGAATAATTTAATGTCTTAAAGGGGGCATATGATGGGATTTCAATTTTTCTTTCTCTTTGGAGTGTTACAAGCTCTTGGTGCATAAAGATCTGTAAAGTTGCAAAGACTCAAGTCTCAAATCCAAAGAGATAATCTTTATCAAAGTTAAGACTCCGTCACGCCCCTCTAAAACGGCTCATTCAAACACGCCCCTCACATGTCTACATCACTATGTTGAAAATTTGCATAATGCCGCCCAAATGTTCACGCAAAGAAAGAAGGCGTAGTTTCAGTAAGACAGTTAGTGTTGAAGCAGCATGTCAAGGAGATGTGTGTGTATCCAGGAGAAAGCAAAAGCACTTTATTTTATTTCCAAAATAGATGTATTTAGGGATGTTTAAGATTACTTACAACAGAACAGCAACACGTTTTTTGACGACCGTTTCCTGAACCTAGGAGAGGAGGTCATTCTGACTATGACAATCTGGTGCTTCTGAATCTGGAAGTGTGTGTGTGTGTGTGTGAGTGAGAGAGCGAGAGAGACAGGGTCACAAAGTGGAGTCAGCTGTCTTAACCGTCCGTGGCTTGTGAACTACAAACACATACGAGCTTCATCACTGTGTCTGTCACACCACTCTGTTTCCTTTTTCAGGCTTGAAATGATGGTAAAACTAAGTATATTATTGATATTTTGAAATATCTTTATTTATTTTGAAAGATGAAGCTCGTGATTATAGAAAGGGGGGTTGCATTTCTGACGAGTGCTTGCGGTGTTCGGCCAATCACAATGCACTGGGTCAGTTGGCCAATCAGAGCAGACTGTGCTTATCAGAAGGAGGGACTTTGTAGAGAACAACGTGTTTGAGAGAGGCGGGGCATAGAGGACCTATAATAATGTACAGTATTTGAAAAATAATGTGTTTTTTGAACATTGAAGCGTGTCAACATGTTTTGTTACACATAATACACAAAATAATATTCTTTAAAAAAGCATCATATATCCCCTTTAAGACATAATGTACCTTTGACAACTGAACTGAACGCTTATATACTACCTGGAGAAACAATCTACTACCTAGATACACTTGTTTAATCAATAATACGGTAAAAACAGTATTATTAGTGAGAATTATCATCACAATTTAAAGTAACTGTGTTTTGATGTTTTAAAGTGTTATTTATTCCTTATACTATTGCCAGTGGACAATGGATTAATTTTTTTGTAACTTTTTTTTATGTTTTGGCAAAGCACCCTTACTCTTAAATGTGATACAATACTGTAGTGAAGTCTTTGCGGACCTTCGGTTTCATTCAGTCTTTAATTTAAGAAGTTAAGTCCTAAAATGACTCTATTTTCCAGATTTTGGACCTGTGCTATGTTTGTTTTTACAGAGGTTTAGATGACATGACGCATGACCCCGACATGACAGGACACGACCTCATAACGACGGACACTGACTGCTGTTTTAAGGTCTTTAATTGCAAAGAAAGTGTTTTTACTTTTTACTTTTTTTTGTTCTTGTCTGCTGTAGCCAACTGCCAGCAGTTGAGGCACATTAAACACTCACAGTTTTCATCGCATTTAATTTTGACAAATTGTATGTTTGTTTGTTTTTTTTTGTTACACATTGTCATACAGCTTTTGACATAAGGTTGAGTATATGACTGAACCATTTCTTGTTTGAGTGAACTTTCCGATTTAACAGAGGTGACAAAGCTTCAGAAGAGTTCATGCATGACCTCTGTATGTTCCTGATGTGTATGCAAATAAAAAGAATTTGACAAATTAAGCTGTTTTAAATGTCTTGTTTATATCTTATTAATAGTTAATTGCTGGTGCTCTGTCAACGTTTGAACTGAGAGAATGGTGCAATATCTTATACAGGGTAAAAGTACAGGGCTCGTAAGTCAACCAGTTGTATTTCATAATGTAATTCATGTCAGTGGGAAATGTGCAGTGGGACTTTAGTTTTGTTATTTGGTAAATGCATCGTCTCGCAGTGCTCTTCTCTGTCCAGCAGGTGGAGGCATTCTGATGGCTTGATTAAAGTTTCAGTAATTAGCTGTCGGGTAATAAAAAAAAAAATAATCATAATCTGATCAAATGTGCTGTATTTTTTTTTTTTTTGTCTCGTATAGTTATTACTATATTGCATTAAAATGAAATAATGAGATTAATTTAGAAATCAAAGTTATTAATAAAATTAGATTATAATAGATTCTATGTATATTAAACATTGCATACATATGCATATTTTTTATAAGAATGTTTTCAATGAAAACTTTTAACACCATTTTTCATAATTCATTCTTAATACACACAATTTTTATAAAATCATATTTTTTCAAATATTGTTTTTAAAATATCTTATTTTTAAACATGTCACATGGTACCTTATGTACAGTATGCACATATCATATAACATTCAGTTCAAGACACAGATATTTATTTTATTTATGCACGGGTCTTAAGACTTATTAAATGAATTTACTCTTTTTTTATGTAATGTAATACATTTAATAAGCTTTGTTAACTAATTAAAATATTTTTAAGATAATTGTTACTCAACATGGGTAAAAAAAAAAAAAAAAGTTTTATACTTTTTTTATAAAAAGTGACCATTAGAAGGGATGTGACTTGCACATGTAAACTTATACATGTGCTGTTCATATAATTAGAATATCATCAAAAGTTGTTTTCATTCAAAAAGTGAAACTGATCGACTCCATGATCAGTCTGTGGCTCTGCTCAGGTGTTGACAGTAAACAAAAACACAGTGGACCAACACCAGCAGAAGACATGGCATCCCAAACCATCACTGAATGTGGAAACTTTACACTGGACCTCAAGCAACGTGGATTGTGTGCCTCTCCTCTCTTCATCCAGACTCTGGGACCCTGATTTCCAAAGGAAATGGAAAATGTACTTTCATCAGAGAACATAACTTTGCACCACTCAGCAGCAGTCCAGTCCTTTTTGAAGCGAGACACTTCTGACGCTGTCTGTTTAAGAGTGGCTTGACACAAGGAATGCGAAGCTGAAACCCATGTCTTGCATACGTCGTGTGTAGTGGTTCTTGAAGCACTGACTCCAACTGCAGCCCACTCTTTGTGAATCTCCCCCACATTTTTGAATGGGTTTTGTTTCACAATCCTCTCCTGGGTGAGGTTATCCCTATTGCTTGTACACTTTTTTTCTACCACATCTTTTCCTTCCCTTCGCCTCTCTATTAATGTGCTTGGACACAGAGCTCTGTGAACAGCCAGCCTTTTTTGCAATGACCTTTTGTGTCTTGCCCTCCTTGTGCAAGGTGTCAATGGTCGTCTTTTGGACAACTGTCAAGTCAGCAGTCTTCCCCATGATCGTGTAGCCTCCAGAACTAGACTAATAGACCATTTAAAGGCCTTTGCAGGTGTTTTGAGTTAATTAACTGATTAGAGTGCGGCACCAGGTGTCTTCAATATTGATCCTTTTCACAATATTCAAATTTTCTGAGATACTGAATTTGGGATTTTCCTTAGTTGTCAGTTATAATCATCAAAATTAAGAGAATTAAACATTTGAAATATATCAATCTGTGTGTAATGAATAAATATAATATACAAGTTTCCCTTTTTGAATGGAATTAGTGAAATAAATTAACTTTTTCATGATATTCTAATTATGACCAGCACCTCATGTAAAAAAAAAATAAAATAAATAATAATAAAATATATATTGGTTGCGATTAATTAGGTTACTTAAACGACTCCAGGCTCCTGGTTTTGCGTCTCACCAGCGTCCAGTGTCTCGGGATGAGATCCGGTCCGGTCTTTACCGCAGTCCTCCGTTCACCGTTACTGCAGCATCCGTATAAACTGCCTTCAAATCCAGCCGTGCACAGCACTTTTCCTCACTTTCTTCACCTAGCCGTGACATTCTCCTCCGATGTATCTGTGATTTACCTTTGGGGACCGAGCGGGATGTAAAACCTTTAACCGCGACTAACGTGACAGCTCCGCGTTATTCTCAGCGTCGGGTTTCTTCTGCGCCAAGAGATGATGTGGACACCGAACCGCTGGTACGTACTACCTCCGTTCCCTGGTTTTTATTACGTTTTCACCCACCGAAGGCTAATTTCCGTCATTACCGAGAGGTCCGGTGTCCTCTAGATATCGGTAAGCTGATTATAATGGATGAACGGCAGATGGGGAAGTCTCCTCTAGAGTTAGTTATTCCTTATTACGGTATGCCTCTCATACATGCGTTTGTTAAGAGTCGGACCCCACAGGAGCTCATTGATCCGGGAGAAACACAAACCCTTGTTTATCTGATCGTGCTGTTATGCTGCGTGTAATAAACACCTGTCTGCTTGAGTTTTAATGCTTCAGGCTTTAGTAGAGGAGAACAGCAGGCTGGTCACGTTAACACCTGATGAGGTGAGGATGGGCGTCTGGCCCGGTCAACCTGGACCCTGCTGTCCACTTTTGACTTTTTATGGATCAAAAACCCAAGGTCAGGAGGTGTGTCCATCAGAGACACCGGTATTTCCTTAAATTAAGTCGTTGTGATAAAACTGACATTTTGAGTAGTTGCTAAATCAATAGTAAGAAGTCTAGTTTGAGATTTGGTGAGTCCTTAACTCTCTGTGAGCCACAGTTCAGCAGCAGCAGCAAAAACTCAACACACCTGCACTTTTGGAAGAGTCTATGTGAGTTTATTTGGTAATTAGTGCTATTATCATGATATTTAAAAACTGTTATTGTATACTTAACCCCATGTCTTTCCAAACCAGGATGTTTCCTCTGGGGAACACAAAAGGAGACATTTAGAATGTCCAGGCTTCTCTGTATAATGAGTAAATGGGGGCTGTTAGGAACCCCAAATATCATAAATAACACAGATAAAAGTGGCCCATGTGATTTGTATTGCGATTTGTTACAATATTGTTAGTTAAGAATTTTACTGTCATTTGCATTTTGCAAGTCTTTTATTTCTTAAGTGCATAATGTCATTATAATTATGTAATTAAGGCTCATTTTGGACATGTGTATGTAGGTGGACCTCATTCAGGAAACACTGTTGTTCCTCAGTCTTCTGCACTAGTACAGTAGATACGTGTCGACAAAGTGCCACTAGACTATAAAAAGACCCTCCAACGTTTGTGAACTGACCAAGTGGTTGATTCTGCCAATTGCAGACTCCTCTAATTATTTATGCACGACGCTGGACAGGAAAGTCTGCGTGGCCAATCGCTATGCGAGTTTGTAGGGTCAGAAGCACCAGTAATGGTGACTAGAGATGTTCCGATACCCTTTTTCTCTTCCCGATACCGATTCCGATACCTGGGCTCAGGGTATCGGCCGATACCGAGTACTGATCCGATACCTGGGTGTATATCTGTATATACAGCTGTATATACTACTAGCCCTGTGTAAATTGCTAGAATTTTTTTATGGTGTGCTTCAGACAGATCCCTCAATAAAACATGAACAAATACATGGTGAACTACTGTATTTATTACAGTATTTTTATTATCTAACATGAATTTGACAGTATTATTTATTTTCTTATGCAAAAAAGAACTTCAAATGCAGCCAAAAATCTAACACCGCAAACTAAAAAAGGTATTTAAGTTTTACAATATAACTGTATAAAAAAACTGCAACAAATAAGTCTAGGAATATAAAAAAAGATCTATTAATCAGATAATCTCTAACAAGTAAAAAACAAGTAAAAAACAAGCAACCATCTAGGCATAATTATTATTATTATAGAGATGTATTATTATTACTGTAGGCTACAACAGTAGCTTTATATATTGTCAATTTACTCATGTAAACCAAACATTTATTTTAATGGGCTGCCATGAAGATCTTTGAGTGTCTGTGTTTATGATATGACAGTATTCTCAAATGAAACGGTAAATTCTCATGAAGTGACGGTTTATGCGTTCGTGTCCTCATGACACACAGCAGAGACTACAAAACAGCGAGCTCTCGCGCATCTGTGCCAGTCACCCACAGAGATGTAGATTTTGCGGGAGTAATATTTAAATAGTATTTTGCAGTTTAATATTCACAGACACTAGTATATATTCGGCTACTGTCTGGAGCCCTGCGTTTTGACTTACACGGAAGCGACTGAACGCAGTTGCCGGTACTGAATATACTCGAGAGTCTGTAACTACCGGTACTACAGAGACATACTGCTAACCACTGATCTATAATATAGTAGCGGCTTCACTGTCTTTTGGCAGTTTAGAATGTGATGAGTGATCCAGTCATATATAGATAAGGGCTGCTAACGCGTTTTCATTTCTTCTTCGCTGCTCTAAACAGGGGTTGCTTGTGGCAACACAGCACAACTTCCTGTGTTTTCAATGCATTTTGAGCAGCGAAGAAGAACCGTGCAGCGGTTAGGCAAAGCTTGCGGTCATAACTAGGTCTTTTTTAAGAAAATGGTATCGGATCGGTATATGGGTTCATGTACTCGCCGATGCCGATGCCAGAATTTGTTGTGGTATCGGAGATATTTCCGATACTAGTATCGGAATCGGAACAACTCTAATGGTGACGGTGCAAAAGTGTGGAGAGCTGTAATTCTAATTGTTTGGGAAATAATCTCACTGCTCATGGCACATAATTTCAGACATTTATGTCGCACAAGTGGAGCAGGATGGGTTACGCACCAAATATGCGTTCACTGACAACGACTTCTGCTTTCTTATATTTATATATTCATGTTGATCTCAAATGTTCTCTCTTTTACTTTCTTATCTAACTTTGAGCCTTGTACACAATGGGACATTAATTGTGCCCGCTTGTCACCAACGTTTTTTGACGTCTTTTGTGTTCACATCCAAGCGATTTTCAGTGTGGCGATTGTGAAAGTGAAAATTCACTCCCTGACATTAGATGGCGCTAATGAAAAACCCCAGTACAATTCGAATCCTATTTGATCTGTTTTACTGTAACGTGTTCCATAGTATTTTAAACGACCTCTTATTAGTTTTAGTATTTTTATGTTTTTTAAATGTCCTTTTTTGTTTAATGCATTTGTACTTACGTTTTAGTTGTACTAATTTTAGTACATCATATTAAACTGAATTGAAGTTGAAGCGGTCACATTGAGCATTTGCAAATTTCAGTGGGTGAAATTTTGTTTGTATCAAGCTGGTCACAGCAGTTCACCGGACTGTTAAACAGAAAGTTGCTTGGTTTGAAAGTTACGTTTGTGCGACCAGCTTTTACATGTCTGTTGATAACGGACAGCGGACCTTTTTTGTCTGTGAAATTGCACCAACATTTCAGGATTTTTGTCTAATGTAACTGCATTCAGGTTTGAAAAAAAAGTGAATTTTGCCTTCAATACTTACAGTTGGGGGCTTCAACACACCCCTACACAACTATTAGCAATAATAATAGTAGTGGTTGTTTTAGCAAACATCACTAATTGGTGTTCTGTGTTGGAGTTTCCCAGCACGTGTGTGTTTTTGAGCTGAGCAGCAGTGGTTTTATAAGTGGGCTTACTCTAGTACTCTTGCTGACCCACGCTCTATGGTGGGGTGGGGGTGTTTCCCTTAAAAGAACAAAAGCTAAGTCCTGATCAATAAAAGCAATGAGTTTAATCTCCAGTGTGGTGTGTGCTGCCTCGCTGGAATCCGGAGTTTTTCATAGAAGCGCTTGATTCTTCCCATATCTTGGCTTGGTGTCTTTCACGGGACGTTATCCTGCTTTACAGAGGGCTGGACTGAGTCAGGTTCAGCAGGTTGATAAGTGTGTCCATCTGTTCACTGTCAGCCTTTGTGTTTTCTCCTAATACAGGTTGAAGTAGTGCGATAAGAAAAGCTCTGTTCTCTGCACACACTTGTTTGTTTGGAAAATATATATAAGGCAAAAAAGAAATGATTTGTTTCACAGCAAATGCTGTTTGTTACTGTCATTTAGTTTTTATTCTGAGCCAGTCCATTTTTTTTTTTTTCAGTCCTTGAGTTATTTGGGACAATATTGTTGCTACAATCAGATGGTACTGTTTGAGAGGCCCTGGAAAGAAGATATTTGGAGAAATATTAATTAAAGATGGATTTCATGATTATTTGCCAATCCCTTAACCTCTTTTATTAATAAGCCTATAAGCTCAGAACCCAATGAACCTCATAAAACAGCATGAACTGAATTCATTGCTCAGAATTTCTTCTTTTAATTCATTAACTTTACCCACTTACTTTTTTATTGGTAATCAAAACGGAGAAATCTGGGCTTGCTGAGCTAAATAAATGAATTAAATATTCACTACAATAGACTACCTAGCGTCTAAAAATGAAAAAAGTCGCACTGGTATGCTGCTTTGACAAATACATTTTTAGCATTAATTTTTTTTTTTTTTGTTGACTCACAGTCACAACCTCGTCATTTTTCATTTACATTTAGCTGACGCTTTTATCCAAAGCGACTTACAATTGCTATATATATGTCAGAGGTTGCATGCCTCTGGAGCAACTAGGGGTTAAGTGTCTTGCTCAGGGACACATTGGCGTCTCACAGTGGATTCGAACCCGGGTTTCTCACACCAAAGGCATGTGTCTTGGTGGTGTTAGCGCATCCAGAAAATCATTCCAATCCAGAAATCTGTAACAGTAATCATGTTTCACATTTACCGTTTTTCTGCGAATTGAGTAATTTCTTTAGAGATCCACTTGATCTGGAATCTTGTTTGAGAGCTTGTTGCATTGACCAACAGAAAGCTGCTTGGTTTGAAACTGACTTTTGGAGTAAGCTTTGCTTCATGCATCACTACACTGTTGACAATAGACAGTGGACCTCTTGTCGCCAGCAAACTTTTGTTGAAATTCTACTGATGTGACCACAACTTTACTCAGAAGCTGCAGATTTGCTGTTGAAACAAGCAAGGACCTCTCCATGTTTATGGTCCTCATTTTCACAGAGGCAGTTGTGTGAAACAACAGTTATAAGAAACTAGATTTTTATATTTTAAAATATTTTTTAAATGTCTTATATTTTGGTTAGTATCTTCATTCTGCCTGAAGCGTGTATTGGAGAGGCTTGGTGAACAGATAATCAGTGGACGTGGAGGCTTCCCAACTCAACATTTTGGGAGATTATAAGAAGGTGAACCTAAAGCAAGAATGTTCCACTAGTTTATATTTTCTAATGCACCCTTGTGGGACTCCACTGGGCCAGTGCAATTAATCATATTTAAAAATACATCGAGAAATGAACATCTGCTGAGTGATATGCCAGCAAAACATCACATCACATCAATACAAGAAAGCTCCTATCACTTCACAGACTGACGTCATGTGTTTTTTTTTCAAAAGAGAACCAGGTTGGATACAACATGATAAATCTTTTGTCTTTGGACCACAGAAGGAGATGTCTGGAATGGGAACAAAACACTCTTGAGCTCAAGGAATGACAAATGTCTCTTAAAAAGAGAGAATGCTATACAGAGCTGCAGGCATTACATATTTTTGTAGACCAAAAATCAGTGGGTTTTTGAATATTTATTTATAAATTTTTTTTTTGGGGGGGGGGGGGGGGGGGGATAAGATCTCTGTTTAGAGCGAAGTTTAAAGGTGCTTTACATGTTTTTTGACAGTACAAGAGCATAGAAATACCCTAATGTGTTTGCAGATATTTAGGAAACATGCTAGGTTCTTGTTTCTTCTAAAATCCAATGAGACAGCCAGTTATTCTGCTTTGAAAATGTGCATTCTGTGTCAGAATGTCTGTTTTTGTTTTGTGTGATTTTGCCCACTGCCAGTTTCCCCAATGCTATTTGACAGCCCGGGCTGCCAGAGTGTGGAAAACACAGCATTATTGCAGCCATAGAAGCCAACAGACGAACTGGGTCAGAGATCACAGATTCTACAGTACCTCCATGACCGGACGCATATTAAAACAAACACAGATTAATACAGAAGAAATTACAAACATGTCAGCAAACGCTATGGAATCAAATAAATAAAAAGCCTCTATAGTGTAACGTCAGTTAAAGGTGCTGTAGGGAACTTTTGTTATAAAAATATTTTTTACATATTTATTAAACCTGTCATTATGTCCTGACAGTAGAATATGAGACAGATAATCTGTGAAAAAATCAAGCTCCTCTGGCTCCTCCCAGTGGTCCTATTGCCATTTGCAGAAACTCCATCGCTCCCGTTAAGAAACAACCAATCAGAGCTGCGGTCCGTAACTTTGTTTGTGTTCAAAATGTAGAAAAATGAACATAATAAGCGAGTACACCATGAATCCATTTTCCAAACCGTGTTTTTAGCTTGTCCTGAATCACTAGGGTGCACCTATAATAAGTGTTTATATTCGGACTATTTTAGATTGCTTCGGGGGTACCGCGGCGGAGTAACCCAGTACCTTTGTGATTCTTCATAGACATAAACAGAGAGAAGTAGCTCCGTCTACGATGTTCTTCCGCAAGACACAAGCAGTTCTGTTTATTAACCACTAGAGCGTCAAAAGTTCCCTACCGCAGCTTTAAACAGCAAGGACAAGCAGGCTTTTCAGAATGACAGCAAAAAGAAAATTAAAACTAAATTTGCTGTCGATGATCGTGGTTTTGTTTTTGTTTTTTACCAAAAAACAACATGTTCACCTTCTATGGTTTAAAAAGCAGTTTTTTTACAAACCTTTACCTGCTTTTGTTTCTTCGCCATTGCCTCTCTCACTCTCTTCACGTGATCATTCATGGAGCATTCGCTGTCCAACTAAACTAAATGGTGTTGGTCGTTTTTAGCCTGCATTTAGTTTTTTAGTTTTTTTTACCTCTGGTGATTGTTTTTGCACTCCAAAAATCATAAAAGATGTTTTCATTTGTAAAGATAATGATGAAGAACAAAGCTTGTAAGAATCATAAACCTTTGTTGGTCACAGCTCACTTTTTTTTTCAGTAAACCAAAAACCAATGGAGAAAACAGTATGCACAGACACACCAGAGGCTAGCCAGAGAAAGAACCTCATGTCTCATTCACAGATGAGAAAACATTACAGTACAGAGCGCATAAAATGACAATAATAACGCCTTCCATTCTCACTCGGTCTGCAATGTGCTGATGACACATCAAGTCTGCATGAACAGGGTGTGCGGAGGTTTCGAGAGGTATGACTGGATGAACCATTTTTGGTCCTACACTTTCCGCAGATGATATAAATGCATATAAATAAATACATTTAGACCACTTGAATGTTATCAGGATGTGAAGAGATTTTCAACCAGCACAGCAAAAAATCTTTTTGAAGTCGTATGACCGCTATTTGTGAGAAATAATGACATTTCAGTCAGGTCCTCAGACAGAGCTATCTCTGCTACGACTAAGTTTTATGGGCCTCTTTTTTGATGCTAGTTTTGTCACATTTGAAGCTTGTGAAGGTGAGTATATGAAGACAGAATGTTCATTTTTGGGTGATCTAACCCACAACTTTGGAGGACCCCTACAGCAGTGAAGTTCCTCAAGCAGTCAGCTATGTGCAAACTGAAGATGGGTATCATAGGGGGCTCATGAGAATCTTAAAAAAAAGAAAGAATTTCAGCTAATTATTCTCAGAGGAGCACAGAGCAGTTCACTACTGCAGGAAAACAGACTTCCTAACTGACAGGAAACCGTGTGAGGCTGAGATGGCACACGGCAGCCCTGGAACTTCTTTTATCTCTCGACATTAATGACTGCACCTCAGTTGACCCCCTCTGTAAAGCTTGTGTAGTTTGCAGATGACGCTACGCTGATTGGCCTCATAAGTTACGGTGTCTAATCTGCTTGCAGACAGGAGGTGGAACAGCTGGTGAGCTAAAGCAAACATAACAGCCTGGAACTGATCACAAGATGAAGGCGCTTAAACCCACAGCTCCCCTCAACATCATCGACTTGAACCAGAAAACACCATGAGAGAATTATATAAGTGGTCCGTTAATTGTGCACAGTGTTTTTAGTCATAAAATCTGTGATGAACAGAATGATGTTTGGTTGAAACTTTTCACATTCATGCTTTTAGTGTTGTGAGCTACTCCTAGCACGATAAATTGCCTCCGGTCTTATTCTTTTAGGTAGATAAAATGGCTTTTAAAATTGATGATGCCAAACCTGGTGACAGAAATGATGGCAAGCCTTGCATCACACATCTTAATGAGCAAAACATCTATTTTCTTTCAAGAAAAAAATTATAATATAAGATTGAAGTGACATTAGGAAAGGATGATTTGTGTGTGTGTGTGTGTGTGTGTACTGTATGTACCGTTCCTTTAACAAACTTTATTACATGCTCAGGCATTGGCTACAGTCTATGGTTTTCCAGGTCTTTACCCTCCAAGAAGCAATTGGGAACAGTAAAAAAAGAAGCAGGCACAAAAACAGGTTTGTCCCCAGGCAGTGGCCCCTGCGAACCACTGAACTACATAACTACTGAAGAGCAAAATTCTTCAGCAGATATGTTGACATTCAGCATCTGAAACAAACGCCATTTCATTATTTTAATGCTCTCAAATATTGGGAATGTAGTCACAGCTGAATGAAGCATGCATATTACTAACATGTTTCCTGTTTATTAATACTTATGAAGCTCATATTAATGCCCTATTCTGCACGACCATATTCTAGAGCCCTGAACCTTAAAAAATAACTATAACAACTACTTGCAACCAATAAGCAGAATATTATGAGTTTGTTGAAGGACAACTCTCATAATAGTGAATATGTGTTCCCTAATCTTTGTATTACCCTAATGTCATTATCAATAACTTTAACATATCAGTAGTTTTGCATTGAGCCATTGTTTTTGATTCTATTCTGTTAATTTGAGTCCTGTACTGATGATTGTAGCAAGCGCGGACTCACAGTGACATTTGTGTGGTTTTAGATGTCTGGAACTCACAGTACAACTGATCTGTGCACAGTACGTGGGTCCCTCACAGACCTCACACCAAATTTGACCAAGTCATTGTGTGGGGGTTTGCTCAGTGCAATAATCTAGCAGACACGGCTGAGTACAACAACATTCTCTAAAGGTCTCCATCAGTCTCCATTGTTGCTGAGTAATAGTTGAATGTGAGAGAAGTATGGAAGAATGAAGTCATTTACCTTAACAGTGCCAGTCAGCAGGGAGGCCTTTCTCATTATCCCATTATTAGTAAAAAAAAAAATATATATATATTTATTTTTCTTTATTTTATGTGCAGTTGCATAACAACAGTGATACGACTCTCTCTTATAATAATACATGTCTTCAAATTGACAAGTTCCACTTGCTTTAACATGTTTAAAATGGTATTCAGAACTGGTTCCAGTTGGATTCATGAATTCATGACATGTGGGCTAATTCATTTTAGCAGATTAATACAAACCACTCAATATCAAATTCTCAGACTCATCAGTCACAAATAGCTCACAGTCTAAGCTCTCGTTGAATTAACATCTGACTCCTTCAGTAAACTGTCATTACCTTCGGTCATATCCGATCTGAGACCAAGAGCCATTACCGTGTAATGTTGTAAAGGATTGTGAGATGTCAATCTTAATACAGACTGAGGAACGAGTGGAAATCAAGCGCTTCTGAATGGTGTACCTGATATAAACCAAACTCACAGCTCCTGAGAAATGACTAAAGATGAAATGCTTCTGGAGTGACTCCTGAGGAGGATTTCATTTTAAAAAAGCCCTGACAATAATCATTACTGCAGAGCCTGGTTGTGTGGCAGGAATACTAACAGGATACAATCCTGAATTACACCATACCTAATTCACAGGACAGTCCTGGGACATTCATATTTAACGTTTACTGTGAAACCAGTTAGTTACTCTACCTGATCTACTCTTGGAAACTAAGGCATAAATATGACTCGGAATTATAATTTACAGTAATGTTTAGGGATTATTTTAGGTAAATTTTTATAAACGTCCTCTTTTCCTCGCTTTTAAATAGACTAGATTATGAATGCGTGCACGTTGTACTTTCACTTTTGAATAAGCGGCAATTGGCAATTCGGTGGCAATTGCTTGAATGGACCAAAAAAGCAATTAAACCATTAAAATTTAACCCAGAAAAAAACTGATTTCATAATGGAACTGTTGATTTAAATTTTAATAAATTGTTATATTGTATCATAAAAATGATTCAGATTTCTTAAGGCACTAATCTACAGTAGAGTGGGTCAGAAGCAGGGCCGTCCTTAGCTTAAGTAGGGCCCGGAGCGAGGTATGAAGCATGAAACTTAAGGAAACCTGTTTGAAAACAGTAATGATTTTTGCAGCTCATGGTGATGATATTGGTGCAAAAAATGTCACCCTCAAATGTTTATTTCTGTAAGTGTGCCAGATTATCTACCTCTAACAAAAATATAAATGTGCCACTTCTCTTTTCTCTTGTCCACTTTCCATACTACAGTATCAATCTTTGTTTCTTCCTATTCGTGTTTTGCGTGGCTTCGTCAGGGACGCTTGTGAAGAGGATCTGAGTACTTTGTGTTGTGCGGATATACAGTGACAGCTGGAGCTTTGTGTGAGGAACTTCTTCATTTGTCATCAGCTGCTGAAAAGATGACATTGTTCTGAGCTAATGCACGCTGTGTCCTTGTTTAGCATAATCTACTTCATAAAACATTCCTGCTGACCTCCATCACTCACTGCTCTTCTGATTCACAGTGGAATGTTCCAGTGGGGCTGGTCCTCTCTGAGATAATGAAGCATTCTGGCTTTAGATCTAGTGTTTGCTACTTTGCAACTAAATGGCTCAAAAATGTGAAATTTATTACATCATTATCATGGTACAGTATTTTACATTGACAGTTTTTATTGGAATCAAAGTAAAGGAGTTTGTACAGATGTGTAGTGTTATGTACATAGACTTTGAGTTTCCTTATTTGGTCTTTTTCCTGTTCTTGTTTGGTTGATTTGTCTTAATTTCCCTGATTACTTCCCGTGTTCTTAAATACCCTGTCTGTTTAGTTCCTCCTCGTCCGTGATTACGTTTGTATATTGTATTATGTTGGATGTGCCCTTTTTCTCCTGCGATTATTAAAAGAACCCTTTTGTATATCAACTTCCTTGTGCGCCCTTCATCACGTACCAGTAACCTGTAACAGAATCACGGACCAAAACAGTTTATTTAGCTGCGTTTTTCTTTATTTTTGTTTTGTTTTCCTCCCTCTCCTGGAATGGCATTACCAGCAGTCCAACTCCTGTGCCTGGAGCAACTGGACTGTTCGCTGGAGGACCATACCAGGGTCTTTCTAGATCTGGCGTGCCTTACCCACTTCCCTGACCGCTTGCTCTCTCGCTCGGTGTATGCCTGCCAGCGAATGGTCCCAGAGAGCATTTCGCCGCTTTCGTGGATTGGGTGCTGGAGAAAAATGGATCTTCATTTACCATCTGCACCGCTGAAGAGGATTTCCAGCCCCACTCCTGACCCAGAGACCAGCCATCCACCAATCCATTGCATTGGGGCTAGAGCCCACCGCAGCCGCAGAGCCCGAGCCTGTCACTGTCGGAGAACAAGGACTCAAAAGCACGACTGACCAGGTGTGTGAGCCGGCAACACTGTGCATCGTGGGAGTATTGGTGGAGATCGAGGGCGTGGAGGAAAGCCCTGCCCACTCTTCTGCGACTGAGGGTGAGCTGCATTCGGTTTCTGGGAATTAAATGGAGGACTTATAGACTGGTTTGTAAAGGGTAAACCCTGAATCTCCTGTTTCTCCGCTGGTTCCGCCCAACTCTGAAATTTATGTTTCTCCGCTGGTTCCGTCCAACCCTGAATTTCCTGTTTCTCCGCTGGTTGCGTCCAGCCCGGAATTTCCTGTTTCTCTGCTGGTTCCGTCCAGCCCTGAATTTCCTGTTTCTCCGCTGGTTCCGCCCAGCCCTGAATTTCCTGTTTCTTCGCTGGTTCCGTTCAGCCCTGAATTTTCTGTTTCTCCGCTGCTTCCGTCCAGCCCTGAATTTCCTGTTTCTTCGCTGGTTCCGCCCAGCCCTGAATCTCCTGTTTTTTCCGCTGGTTCCACCCAGCCCTGATCCTCCTGTGTTCCCTCCCAGCCTCCCTCTCCCATCTCCTCCTAGACCAGTCAGTTCCTCTGCTCCATTTTCGCTAGTTCCGCCCAGCCCTGAATCTCCTGTTTCTCCGCTGGCTCTGTCCAGCCCTGCTCTTCCTGTGTTTCCTCCCGGCCTCCCTCTCTCATCTCCTCTTAGACCAGCCAGTTCCTCAACCTCATCTCCGCTGGTGCCAGTCAGTCCCGCAGCTCACCCTCAGTCAGCGCCATCTGGGCGCGATGGTTCGCCTCGGGACTTCCAGTCTCCAGCTCTGCTTGGCGTGTGGATTCCTGTCTCCGCCTCCAGCCTCCGAGCACTGGACTCCACCTCGGTCCTTCGACCCTGTGGCTCCGCCTTGGCACCCTGCTCCCTCATCTTCACCGTGGCCCGTCATCCCACCTGCTCCACCGGGCTCCCTCGCCCCTGGCTCCACATTGGTCAGTCGTGGATCATCCGCCGCCTCAGTCCTCGTCGTTCCATCCCTCCAGCTCTGTCAGGCTCCTCCTTCTTTCTGACTCCACCTCCGTTGCGCCGACTCGGTAGCGGGCTTCCGGAGCCACATCTCCGTCTCGGTCATTGTTGCCTTCATCGCTGCCTTGGACCTGCGGACCCTCGGTATCACCCTGACTCTGCGGCTGCTCTGCTCCATCATGGGCTCCACACCCACCAGCGCAGTCTCCGTCTGTGGACCCCCTGGTTTCGTCGGCTCCTCCTCCACCATGGCTTCTCCCGCCATTGACTCCCCCGTGGGTCATCATCCTGGCTGGTCTTTGGAGCACCATATAGCTCTTCCTACTCTGGGCTCCTCCCTGGCTCCTCCCTCCTACTCCATCCTGGGTCCTCTCCTTTGCCTGCCCCTTCCCTGCCCTACGCCCGCCTCCAGAATCCCCACCCTCCCTCCGCTGGTAATCCTCTTTTAGTGCGATGATGCACTGTTCCAGGAGGCGAACTGTTATGTATATGGACTTTGAGTTTCCTTTATTTGGTCTTTTTCCTGTTTTTGTTTGGTTGATTTGATTAATCCCCACCTGTCTCCATTTCCCTGATTACCTCCTGTGTTCTTAAATACCATGTCTGTTTAGTTCCTCCTCGTCCGTGATTATGTTTGTATATTGTATTGTTTGATGTGCCCTTATTCTCCTGCGATTATTAAAAGTACCCTTTTGTATATAGTCTTCCTCGTGTGCCCTTCATCAGATACAACACATACCATATATATATACCCAAAATTGTGAATAGCATTATGATTTTATTGCATTTTTTTATTTGTTCATAAAGTTTCCTGAAACCTGTGTGTGTAGGCCAGTTTTTGCTCACCTTTGTCACATTCATGAGTATGAGAACAGTAGGACAGAGTGTACTGTAGATGAGAGAGAGAGAGATTCAGTGTAACCCTCAGATTAGGACATTGATTTATACAGTTCTTATACCCATTTCAGTGAAACAGTTCAAAACAAAGATTTGCTTGCTTTATCTTTCAGAAATATTCCTGATCTGTGTAGCATTTTCTTTTGAAATGTTGCTGTGAGATCCAGAGAAAGCACTTGAATTCAGCGAAGAACAAAAATGTTTTGGTGATTTAGTTTAAAGCCAGACGAAATATCACTGATGTTCTCAACAGCACTGACAGACACTAGAAAGCCAGGCAGCTAGAAAAATGATACTATATTTAAATTATACTTATTTATTATATATATTTAAATGATACTATATTACAAAATGTATACTATATTTTTAATTCACCTCTTTGTCATGTTCTGAAAATAGTATTTTTAAAACCACAATTAACTGGCTGGTTTCTGAACAGCTTTCAGTAAAAATCTGCTTTAAATTTTGAAAGAAAATAAAGGTTATGACATTTAACATGATAATTATCGATATTTACCGAAAAATCTCATCGTGATCATTTTATTTTGGCCATATCAACCAACCTTAGAAAAATTTTTTAATTTGTGGCCACAATATATACCTTTTCTTTTGCACGTCATGTGCGAAACTTTGTATATTTGAGAGCCAGTAGATATCACTTTATTGTTTTGATGCATTGATTGTATATTGTGTAAATGTAATCTCTCAGACTTTTTCACATTTGCCCACCTTCACTTTCAATCTAGAGGAGTTTGAGCTGTGAAGGTGAGAAAGAGTCAAAATAAACACCTAGACCTGCTTCATTAACTGCTGGCAACCTTACTGGACGGTCTCCAGAGAGTCTGCTGCTGCTACAATATCAGTCGTGTTTCACACTTTCACACTGACTCTGTGTGTGTGTGTGTGTGTGTGTGTAGCTGATGGAGAATTTAGTGTAAACTGTAAAAGACCTTAAAGCAGAGAGAAAAAAGATCAATAAATGAGTTTGTGCTTTGAGTTCAGTGTATCAGTCAAATCATTGATATGTTAGCTGAGCTCAGTGCAGGTTTTATTTATCAGTGTGTGAAGCTCTTGTGGAGGGAAAATGATAATTAGTTGCTGATGGAAACATTAGCACTACAGGTGGAGATTTAAGCTTCTGATGCGTGTTTCCTTGCATCTCTCCCCGGGCTTCCACGGCTCAGTTAATGTGCTGGTGGAAGCCCTTAAATAATACTGGATGTGTGTGTTCATGCAGTGTTTGTGTTTTCCCCAGAGTGATTGCTACAGTAAGCATGTTTGTGTTGAGAAAGCCAGTACAGAACTATCCTGTTATCTCACTTGTAACTGTGCCCACTCTTGAACCAGCTTTTCTTAAACTGTCTCACACAGCTGTAGCGCCAGACCATCAGGATGTGTGTGTGTGTCCTTTGGGTCTATTAAAGCTGGTCAGAGTTTCTCCATACTGCATGACCAATCAATACTGGTGCAGGAAGTAGCGATCCACAATTATATTATCGGAACGTTATCGGCATGACCGATAATAGCTTAAAATATAAACATTGTACAAGCATTATGCCGATATGCCTCGTAATCCCATAAGACAAATAACTGACATGTACTCAGGGTGTAGAGATAAGATCATGTCAGTGGTGTGGTCAATATTTTGCCTGAATTCATAACCTTAACCCCTCCCAGGTCCTAATGATGGTTCGGTAAGTCCTTTTATTTATTTAGTGGGTGGTGTGGCTGTGGGTGTCTTTTATTTGTAATAAAATGAAAGTAAAATACAAAAAAAAGATACTAAATGTGTTTTTGAATAAATTAAGCAGTTAAGATCACAAGTATGTTTAGGTTTTATGGTCAGAAGCTATAGCATGAATAAAAATCACAAACAGGACACTTGTTAGTTAATTTAATATATGCAGATTTATTCATTAATGTGTGTGTATATATATATATATATATATATATATATATATATACATATATACTGTACATATATACTATATATGACCCCCCCATTGCCCCCCAAACAAACTATGAGAAAGTAAATCCAATGAGCTTTAAAAGATTTTCAGATTTTTTACATCTCTTTTGCTTTTGACCAAATAAAATGTTAAGGTTACCACTGCATCAGTCTGAAACAAATAAGGCAGTGATTAATTTATAGTTATTTTCAATGTACTCTCATTATAAAATAACTTCATTATTTCTTATTTAATTCTAACAAGTAAGTTTTTGTTTAAAACTAAAAAAAAAAAAAAAAAAATTATGTCTTTAATCTTTGCACAGTAGAGACTTGGTGTTTTTTCCAAACAAACGGAAATATAAAGGTATCGGCTATCAGCCAAAATGGTTTGAAAAATATCGGATATCTGCAAAATCCAATATTGGTATCCCTAGCAGGAAGATACTTGGAGATACTGTAGCACATTCACACTCTTGAATACATTGTACTCACAGGGTGTCAAAAACAACATAACATACCATTATACTTTCCTCCTCAAAACACTACAGTATATCTCATGTACAGCACAAGCCTTGGGTCGCCTGTTCCAATTATAACAACTGAAACACTTTTCCAGGAGCATTTGACTACCTATCATTGTGACAAGAAGTCTTCTTCATTGTATTTAATGTGCACTTCAAATTCCTAAATGTAAATTTTAATTTACAAAAATGTACTTACAGACAATATCAATTAAATAAAAGGCCACCTAAGTGTGCTTAAAGAGAGTCCCCTTTTATGTAAGTAATAATGCCAAATTAAAGGTTTTACTTAAAATTGCATTTTAAATCTTTGTATTTTAATAATCTTTTGTTGTGGTTTGAGGTACTTATTTTGATGTACTGACTAACATACAAAAGGACATGTAAAGTACTTGATTATAATTTTAACTGAAGTGAGTTATTTTATATCACATTTAAAGTTGTTATACTTAAATTCAATTTCATCATTACAAATGTGTAATTACAAATATATTTAAATAATTACATTTTATTTAGTTATATTTTAGTACTGTAAATGCTTATCAATACAAACTTAAATCCAAGTACAGCACACTTTAACCAAAAGTGTGTCAAAAAATAAATTAAAAAAAATAAACTTTAAAGTTTATGTAACTGGATTTAATATAAATTTAACTAATATAACTAAAAGAAATGTTTAACATTCAGTTGTCTCAAAAAGCAATACATTCAGTCTGTTCTTTTAACGTATATTATATCTGTTATAGATAGAATTGTTCAGTAAAAAATGCTTTGCACTGCCTATGTCATTGAAATTTAGGCTGTTAAGAACAGTTATATGCTGATTTATTAGTCTTTTTGGATTACAGTATCTGTTATACATAAGTATGACAGCAACCCTCTACATTGCGAGTAAATCACTCGCATATGCGACAAAATCTTTTTTTACTCTCCAGTGTTTGTGTTCAAGGCTTTTATATAATATTAGCACATATTTTCACTTTTGTATTAAAACACACTAGTGTGTATGTAGCCTTATAAATATGTCTGGAACTCATGGGTTTTTTGTTTAAGAATGCCACAGTTTGTGTTAGGTGGGATTTAAATGTAAATTGACCTTGATGTGAATGTTATTTAAAGATACAATTTGTAACAAAGTTTTTTTATAATAAATAATGCTTTAATTTGAAAAAATAAAAAAAGAAAGAAACAATAAAACATTCTCCTAAAGTGTTATTGTTTTTGTTTAAATTGGGGCACAAGTCTGCTAAAGCAGTCGTTGATGGAATTTTTAAGTTGAAATGGAAAATGAACAAGAATCATTAAATTCCTTGTGATTCCCAAGTCTAGTGAAGCCTGTGGCTCGAGGACTGTCATACCGGTCCATAGAGCGTTGCTTAATGACACTGACAGGACGAAAAACATAATGAGCCCTGCTCAGTGCTCACTGGACAGTTTCCCTGATCAATGACCATACAGTTTTCAACCCCTAGTGTCATTCTTAACCCTTGCTTTTTATTGCTGTGCCCATATGCTTCTTGCTGCTTAATTTTTCAATAAAAAGACAGAAGAGGCCAATGAGCTGGAAGGAAAAAAAGCATACAGTATATAAGAAAAACTGCTCATGCACATAAAGAATCCTTTTTAAATAGTTTGTTGCTGGAAATGTCATCATAAAATGAACATTAGTTGTTTAATATTGAAGAAGTAACACTTGAAAAAACATTTGGCTTTATATATATATATATATATATATATATATAAATATAAAATTTACAGGAAATTAAAAGTAATTGATATCATCAAGCCCTGTTAAAAGTATTTCATTTTATATAAATTTTACAACTGTATAATATCATTGTAGCTAAATACAGTAGATTGAATACAGTGTTTTCAATAATTGCCTCATATTCATATCAGTGATTGCGACAAAAGTCAGTTCATACTGAAACCATGACCACAGAGCCAATATACAAAGTGAACTGTAAGAAATCTGAAATCTTTACACTGCTTATGACCTCTGTGTCATCAAGTTTCTTATTCTCATTTCCTCCACAATTTGTGTTTCAGGTGAAATAGCTCAATAGTTTGGCTGCACAAGGAGTCACTGGTCATGCTGTGCTTTGGAGGGACGAGAAGAGACTCTTAATAAGAAAGAACGAGAGAGTCGACAGAGAGGAGAAGGTAGACAGCAGCTGCTATCATGTCTCGTCATCAAAGCCGAGCCACCAGCCTGGAGGAGAAGGGAGCCACACCCATCCACAAGAGCTCCACCCCCTCACACAAGAGCTCCACCCCCACTCACAAGAGCGCATCCTCTTCCTCTTCATCTCAGAGAGACAGTCGACAGGTAAAACTGACTTACTTTTGAAACAGAAGCCGTTTCCACAGCAGGAACTTTACCCGGGAACTAGGGACTTTGGGCCGGTACTCTGTGTATTTCCACCGCAGGAACCAGGAACTAAATAAAGTTCAGGGTAAAAAAATGCTCCTCAGAAAATCCCTGCTGGCGAGATAGTACTTTTTCAAAGTTCCGGAACTTTCGGGGCCGGAACATGGGCGCTAAACATCCTGATTAGTTGAGTTCACGCAGCATTGTGATTTCAACCACCATTTATTCTGATCATTTTCAAAATATTATTATTATGTTATTGTGTCATGAAATGTAATTTTAAAAGTATTTCAGGCGAGGGTGTAGTTGTTTAAAACTGAAATCTGTGTTTTATTTATAATGACATAGCGCCTATTTAAAAATGTTTTGCTGATTTCGGAGACGGTGAGCTCCACACGATCAGTGGGAGCTCAGTCCTCATGTATCCGTCGAGAGCAGCCTTACCTCAATTTGTCCTTCTGATATGTGCTGCTGGCTCTGATGTATCTTCAGTGGTTAAACTTATTTATTATAAAAAATATTATTTGTTTTGGGTAAATCTAACAGGTTATCTTTGGTCAAATTAAATTTATCTATATGTTAAAATGAAAATAAAATTCCTGGGGAAAAAAGTTCTTGGTACAATTGTTCCGGGTAGGGCTGCACGATGTGTCGTTTAAGCATCGATATCGCGATTCCACGATAGTCACATCGCAGGATGTGCGATGTAGGCTGTTGTAGTTTATCCGTTATTCATTAACTGTACGGGCCAGCTGCTTCCCGGCCCTTGACGAATGTGATTCACGGATTAATTGCAAAGCTTAACCATCAGAGAGTGAAAGTTTATCATTGACAGGACTGAAAACCACATGCAAGTTTAACAGGGCAGAGAGAGAGAGGGAGCGCGAGAGAGACAGAGACAGAGACAGAGAGAGAGCGCGCGAGAGAGAGAGAGAGAGAGCGTGTGCGCGTGAGAGAGAGACAGAGAGAGAGAGAGCCATCTTCAAACAGCACGAGCGCTGTCTTGCTCTCTCCCTCGCGCATATTAATCAATTGACACAATGGTGTCATTGTTTAAATCATTTAAAATGAGAATGTAAGTGTGCTCACCCTTTTTTTGTTTGTAAGAAAAAATATCGCAATATATATCGCAGAAAAATAAAATATCGCAATGTCATTTTTTCCCAATATCGTGCAGCCATAGTTCCGGGTAATTTTGGTGGAAATGCTGCACTAGAAAGGAAAAGTTGTGGTTGTGTGGAAGTGCATGCACACATTTTCAGAGTGGTTAAAAAATAATTTGGTAACACTTTAAAATAAGGAACACATGTTTACTATTAACAACGACTTTTCCCTCAAGAAACTCCTAATTTGCTGCTTATTAATAGTTAGTAAGGTAGTTGTTAGCACTTTATGGTAAACTTTGGGGAAGTCATGGCCTAATGGTTAGAGATTCGGACTCATAATCCAAAGGTTGCGAGTTCAAGGCAGGAAATGTAGGGGGGGTGAATGTACAGCAGGGATCCTCAAATCTGGCCCACGAGATCCACTTTCCTGCAGAGTTTAGCTTTAACCCTAATCAAACACATCCGAGCTTGCTAATCTATGGCTTCAGGGTCATTAGAAAATCACAAGTAGATGAGTTTGATCAGAGTTGGAGCTAAACTCTGCAGTGCATTGGCCCTCCAGGACAAGATTTGAGGAACCCTGATGTACAGTGCTCTCTCCACCTTCAATACCACGACTGAGATGCCCTTGAGCAAGGCACCAAACCCCCAACTGCTTCCCTTGTGCCGAAGCATAAATGGCTGCCCACTACTCTGGGTGTGTGTTCACGGTGTGTATGTGTGTTCACTGCTGTTTGTGTGTACTTTAAATGGGTTAAATGCAGAGCACGAATTCCAAGTATGGTCACCTAACTTGGTTGTATGTCAAGTCACTTTCACTTAACACTTTAGAACCTATTATTAACAACAACTACCTACTGTTAACAGCAACTTTTCACTCAATAAACTCCTAATTTGTTGCTCATTAATAGTGAGTAAGGTAGTTGTTAGGTTTAGTTGTTGGGTAGGATTAGCGATGAAGTATAAGGTCATGTAGAAATTACTACTGCTTAATTACTACTAATAAATGGCTAATATTCTATTAATATGCATGCTAATAAGTAACTAGTTAAGGGAACCTAAAATAAAGTGTTACCCACTTTATTTTAAGAACCAATTCTCAATATTAAGTAGTTTCTTATTAGCATTCATATTACTAGCGTATTGGCTGTTTTATTAGTATTTGTGCAGCACATATTATTTGGGGTGCACGATAAATGTTGGCAAATAATTAATTATGTTCATTTTCAGCGTGGATTTGTGCAGCTTCTCAGTTAACAACAGCTCTGTGTAGTAACCGCTGCTCTATGTGAAATCACACACGTGATGGAATTTACCGCTGATTACTTTACTGACAAGATGCACATTTATTATTGGCCAAAATTTATTGTGCACCGCTACATATTATTGACTTATTTTGCATGACCATATTCTAGATCACTGACTACACCTAAACTTAACAACTACCTACCTAACTAACCATTAATAAGCAGCAAATTAGGAATTTGTTCAGGGAAAATCTAAATTAATCTTAATAAATATGTGTTCATTCTTTTGTGTTGCCATATTTTTCATATTCATTTTGTCCATGAGGATTATAAAATGCATCAAAGAAGAGTTATAAGCTGTGAAATCAAACCAACAAGATCCAAGAAGAATCAGGACATACAAAACGCTAGTTACATATGTTACTGTGGTTCTGTGAATTCTGGATGACTGCCAGAGGCAGTGTAAACACTATGGATTATCGCAGCACCAGCTAGATAGGTGGAGAAAATATACCAACAAAGTCACATGGTGTGACGTATGCTGAGCCCTGGAGGTTATAGGCTACAGTAGAACAGCAATCTTATTTATGAACTGAGGAAGAAGAACCTTTGGAAGAAAAGAAGGATTGGGTCGTAGAACCCATAGAACCCATAGAACCACCCCAGAGTCATCTGGTAACCAGCGCAAGCAACGTTCTCTAACAGACAGTGCATGCAACTCACTGACTCATTTCGCAGTAGCAATAGCTAACAAAAAAGAAGTCTTCAAGGACACCTATTTAATGTCAATGCTTTGCAAGGGCTCGAATTGGGGTGAGCACAGGAATGCAAGCACGAGTGAAAAATCCCACACAGGGAAATGAGGATTCCGAGCAGGGTTCAGACGGTGTGCTCCCTTCAGAAAACAGCAGACAAGACTGTGACAGCCAAAAGAAGACCCACCAACTGGAACATGATATGCAGAAATCGCAGCAACATATACTTTCAACTTGGAAGCTCCTTTTTTCTTCCTCCAGTAAACGTTGAAGAAAGCTTAAGATACTCGGAATGTCACATGCTGCAGGATCAAACCCCTGTTCCTCACACCATGCAGAAAAAAGCTTCCAACAGGAGGCATAAATCTGTGGTGTGGAAGAAGCCCTAGCATAAGAGATGGTGTGAATAACAGCAGTATCACAATGCTAGGGGAAGGATTTAGCCAAATGGCCAGACCCAAAGCTGCAGATGAGCCGGGTCCGGGTGCCAAACACTACCCTTCAGCTGGGAGAGGAGGTCCTTCCTGGGAGGAAGCTTCCATGGATTTCCTGTCAGAAGTCTCAGCACCAAAGGAAACCATGGTCTGGCTGGCCACTGTGGTGCCACAAGTAATACTCTGTGCTTGCACAGCGAGATCCTGTGCAACATCTCCCATAACAGAGGTGGAAATGCATATAGCAGGCAGTCCCGCCATTCGTGAGACAATGCATCCTGGCCCAGTGGACAGGACACCTCTGTCATTGTGAACCATAATCGGCAGTGGGTGGTCCTCTCTGAAGCAAAAAGATCCACCTCCTCTCTCCCAAACTGTAGCCAGATCTCCTGCACTACAACTGGATGAAGCCTCAATTCTCCTGGATGTACTTGATTCTGGGAAAGAGCATCCGCTGTCTGGTTGCACACTCCTGGTATATGAGCTGCCCTCAGTGAAGCTAGTCGTGGCTGACACCATGTCAGGATCTCGTGAGTCAACCGTAGAGACTTGCGGTGTCTTGTGCCACCCTGGTGGTTCAGATGTAACATGGTTGAGGTATTGTCGGACCGAACGACAACATGGTGGCCTGCCAGACCTGGCATGAAGTACTTTAGGGCCAAGAACACTGCCCTTAGTTCAAGCAGGTTGATATGCTCTGTGGCCTGGATCAGTGTCCAGTGCCCACAAATACCCCTCCGATTCCACGTTGCCCCCCATCCTGTGAGGGAAGCATCTGTCGTGACCAACTCCCGACGAGAGGGAACAGCACCCAGGGGCACCCAGGGGTCTCCACCGCCTCAACGCACATATGCAACGGTGAGAAATTACAACCAGTCAAAGACGATGCCTGGTGGGATCTAGCCGTAACCTGTTGTTCCACAACTGGAGTGGTCTGAGTTGGAGTATACCCAAGGGGATCACCACTGTAGCTGCTGTTAACATCCCTATCAGTCGTAAGACCACTTTGTACTGTTAAGACCCCCCCTCGGGCGAAAGTTAGCCTAAAGTTGCAGAATGTTCATCACACATTCCTGAGACAGGGAGGCAGAGATTAGACAGGAATTCAGGGTCATTCCTATGAACGTAGTGGTCTGTGATGGGACCAGATTGCTCTTTTTCTCGTTCACAGAAAACACCAGCTTCTGCACATGTCTCAAAAGCATTGTGGAGTCTTGTACAGCCTGTTGATGTGTTGGGGCACAGAGAAGCCAGTCGTCCAAATAAGGAAGAATGCGCATAACTCTCATCTAAAGAGGAGACAGAGCTGCACTCACACACCTTGTGAAGACGCGAGGAGCAAGGGAAAGGCCGAAGGGTAGCACTTTGAACTGGTAAGCTTGGTTCAGAAAACTGAAACGCAGAAACTTTCTGTGATGTATAGCAATTGAGATGTGAAAGTATGCATCTTTCAGATCGACACTTATGAACCAATCGTCTGCAGTCACAGACCGAAGAACATAGGCCTTGCACAGCATTCAAAAAGGAAGGACCTTCAGGAACAAATTCAGAAGCCTCAAATCGAAAATTGGGCAGAAGCCACCGTCCTTCTTCGGATCAAGAAAATATGTTGAATAGAACTTGTTTACCTGAACGAGAAGATTAACTTTTTCTATGGATCCCTTCTCTAACATTGAACAAATTTCCAGAGAGACCCTCTGCGCGAACCGTGTCTCTGACAACTGTAGGAACAATTCTTGAAAATCTGGGAGGCCGAAACGTAGCTCCGGTGTGACATAATGATATCGGGTCTGAACCGCTGACATCCTAAATGCAGGATTGCACTGCACCTGTGTCAGTTGACGAGTGGCTTCAGACAGCTTTACCCTCTTCTCCAACAGTTCCGGACCATTTGGACCAAAAAGATGCCCGGGAACAAATGGAAGATCTCTCAAGGTCTTCTTACAGTCCTCCGGCAGTTGTGCTTGGGCAAGCCACACTTGGCATCGGGCTGCCAGAAGCATGGTTGTAAGACTACCCAGCTCGTGGGTCACAAGACCTGTTGTGAGCAGAGCAGTTTGCAGAAATGATGAAACAGAGGGATCCGCATTTGCAGGTTCCAGCGTACTGGTGGCTACCAGAAGTAACTGGCAGATTGTGTTTTATGCTCGAGTAATGTAGGCAACAGACTCATATGCCTTTTTTAGCATGGAATCTGTACAACCGCATTGCGAACTGGGACATTGCACATTTCCTCGTAGTGCCTCATCAGGGGACACCACCAAAGCTCCCACGGGCTGCTCTATTTCCAGCGCATGACCCACTCTGATAGCATCTGCTTCAGCAATAGATGCTAGCGTTCGAGCAATCTTTGAGTGTCGCTTAGGCGGACCAGAACCAGTGAGAGCATTAGAGAATTCAGTCACAAAATCCTTACATGGTGGCATGGTAAAAGAAGTTGCAGCTGTGGCCTGTCTGAAAAACACATTTGTTTGGGCAGATTGTACAGGCGACTCCTAGAATTCCTAGACGAGCAACTGCCATTCGAAGCACAGCCAAAGTTTCATCGGAGGAGGAATGGGTTTGTCCAGATGACTGAACTGACTCCCCACTATACCCCTCTGCCGCTGGTTGACCAGTGAAGACAGTCTGAGGTGATGGTTGTCCAGGAACATCCATAATATCCCCATGATTATGAAAACAGGAATCTGAAGCACTTGTAGAAAGTACATCAAACTCTGAATGATGAGAAAAATAAGGGGAATCAAAAGACTGTTCCCTGGCTCCTTGGTTCTGAACATTCTCATCCTTCTCCGTCATCTTTACAGGTGTAGCAGATGTGACAGGCTGAAGCGAGTGAAGCAAGCGTTTCAGCTCTGCCATCTCTGAAGAAAGCGCCGATACAGTCATAGACCGTGATCCTTTCTCAACATGTGACTGTACATCACCTCGCGATTTGGCCTTCTTAGACGGGAGGGGAGCACCAGCTGCACCGAGAGGCACAAGTGTTATCGACGAAGTAATATAACTCAACAAGCGCTGTAATTTAATCCAAATCCTTGGAACAGCTTGTGAGGACGAATCTAGTTGCTCAGTAAGCTGCACTTGACAGCGTGTATAGTCAATCAATACAACCTATCTCAACCAGGCGAGAAAGCGAAAGAGGAAGATTGCTGAGCTACTGTAGAGCATTACAGTAGCCTCCAGGGCTAGCTAGCTAGCTAGATAGATAGCTAGACAGACAGACAGACAGACAGACAGACAGATAGATAGATAGATAGATAGACAAATACAGATAGAGAGACAAACAGATATACAGACAGATAGAAATATACAGACAAACAAATAGATATAGACAGACAAATATAGACGGACGGACGGACAGAAAGATAGAGAGATAGATAGACAGACAGAATGTAGTATTTGTATTTGGTGTATAAAGTAGTGTTAAGTATTCAATAAGCAGTAGGTTACTACTGCATTCAGTTTCAGGACCATGTGATGGTGCAGAGACTGAGTGATAGTCACATTCCTCTAAGTTGACCTGGTTGATCAAAGCAAGGCATAATCATACAGTGTGACGATCCACAGCCAATTACAGCTAAGAACTGCCCACTTTGGAAAGAAGGGACTGTTGGACATGAGCAACACCCACCCACAGTTGTTATGAGGCGAGGCAGCTAAATCAATGGAAGTACTATAATAGACTAACATTCAACAAAGTGTGAGCTTATTTAAATAATGACACTACACTCTCCACAAAAAATACAGGCACTACTGAAGAAATGAATACATATTTTTGTATAGACTTTGTGGTTTCTTTCTGTCCAAGCAGGGATTATCTCACATATCTTAAAGCCAATAAAGTGAAGTGTATACATACATTGTTTTTGTTTTGTTTTAATTAAAAGTTTAAGACCTAAATAAATGAATAGTACTTATGTACTTATATGTTTATGATGATGATGCCCTGTCTGTAGCCTAATAAGAGCTAGCCAACATCTTGAAATCACATAACCAGCTTAATAATGCACAATTTATTATATCTCACTCCCCTATTATCCAGTATTTTTGCTAACAGAATAGCATATTTAATAATTAGTTTTGAATTGAAAGAAATATTGACAGCTACAAAATGTAACCCAGCTCACGTGAGAGAGCTTCACTCGCACTGACTGATCAATACAGATGGATACTGATTAATACACTTCAGCAAGGGACAAATTACCCTCACCTCTTGGTCAGCTATTACCATGCTGACAGTGGGAGCAGAATGTTTAGTTGTCATTAACGATTAATGTTAACCAATTAGCCATCAAGTTCATATAAGTAAACTGAAGTGAAGTTTATGTATACAAAAATCTGTGTATAAATCAAGTGTAAGTATACTTATTTGTTTGGCATTTGGCTCAGTTAGCCGAAAACTTCTTCACAGAAACTAATGTGGCTACTACAGCACTTCATTGTGTATATTAATTTATTCATATTCATACTGTTTTCATCTAAATTTCCTCCCTTTGTAGGAGTCGGATAGTTGGGAAATCATCGAGGGGCTAAGGATCGGGCAAACGCATGTTCAGAGGCCGGAGAAACATGAAGGTTTCATGCTGAAGAAGAGGAAATGGCCTCTAAAGGGCTGGCACAAGGTTTGAAATGACTTCCACCAGCTGGTTTCCACTGTTCAGGCTGCTTTCAGAACTGTTTTTGGAGCTTGACAGCTGATAAACCAACTGCAAACCAGCTTTGCTAGGCTTGGAGACCAGCTTAAAGTCCAACCATTTTATTTGGTTTGATCTGGGTGCTAATAAACAATGTTTTACTTGTATTTCATGCTTTATTCCTTAATGTATTTACATTTAATATTAATTACATAAATGCTATTTTCTCTCTCTCTCTTCTCTTCTATACAGCGATTTTTCATTTTAGACAATGGGATCCTGAAGTACTCCAAATCTCCTGTAGATGTGAGTTGCTTTCAAATGGCTTTCTGTAGAGTGCTTCCAGCGCTGCTCTGTGAATAATAATGATGAGTTGTGTAGGTTGGTCAGAGAGAGACGGTGAGCTGTGATTGGCTGTCTGCTCTCGCTGTAGCGTGACTCAGATGAGCTCAGACTCAGGAGCAGAAACATCACTGAGCACTGACGCAACAAGGACAGAGTGAATGTGTGTGTGTGTGTGTGGAAACACACCTTTTACTTAGAAATGCACATTAAAGAGAAAGTTCACCCAAAAAGTAACATTTCTGTCTTCATTTATTCACCCTCAAGTTGTTCCAATCAGTTGTTTCATGCTATGAAAGTCAGTGAGGACAAACAACTGTGTGGTTTCCAACATTCTTCAAAATATATTCTTTTATGTTCAGCAGGAGAGAAAAAACCTCACTGAGCAGAACATGGGGATGAAACTATGATATTGTGTGTTTGTTCGTTTCAGATTCAGAAAGGAAAGCTTCATGGCAGTATAGATGTGGGTCTGTCTGTGATGTCCATCAAGAAAAGAGCTCGCCGCATAGATCTGGACACAGAAGAGCACATTTATCATCTGAAGGTCTGTGATCTGCTTGATCTGTTTGTGCATTCGTTGAAATAAGAGTGCAGCGTTTCTTCATCTTCAGGCATTTTTATGTCTCAGGGGTTTATTTTCATTTCTTTTTAATCTTTTTGTTATTTAAAGGTCACATTAGATCTGTCTTGGAAACTCTTTTCATGTCTCCATCAGTTTGTTTTTGATGCATGCTGTGAACTGGCTGTCACCTAACTCTGTCTCTGTCTATCTGTTTCTCCTTGAAGGTGAAGTCTCCAGATGTTTTTGACATCTGGGTGTGCAAGCTGCGTCACCATCGTTTGTTCCGTCAGAACGAGATTGTTCGCTCTCCTCGTGATGCTACGTTACGGACCTTCCCTCCGTCGGCCAGCGCAGAGTCACCCCAGAACACCTCTTCCAGCGCACACCAAAACAAGGTCATTCCTGACTCCTGTTTGTGTGTTCATATTGTTGTCTGTAGTTATTAAAAATTAATTCAAATTCAGCTTATTGTGCACAAGCTAGCTCTATTCTGGCATGTAACAGCCATTTTTCAACCTCCAGTTTCCAATGGAAGCATTATGGGTCGCAAATGCAGTTTCATGTTGACCATAACAACAACAACAACAACATAATCAAGGTCAAGCTTCCTTTAGACAGCTGTGTAAATGTGTGTGTGTGTGTGTGTGTGTGTGTGCCCTTTCAGCAGGGTAAACCCAGTACTCTGCCCTGGCAGCTGCCGGCGTCCTGTAGTAATGGACAGAGTAAAGTGGCAGCCTGGTTACAGGAGTCTGAGGAGATGGACAAGTGTTCAGAAGGTAAGCCTGTAAATAATTTTGATCCAAAATATAGCAAAAGTGGTAATATTGTATACTATTTAAAATAACTGCTTTCTATTTGAATATATTTTGAAATGTAATTTATTTCTGTGATTTCAAAGCTGAATTTTCAGCATCATTACTCCAGTCTTCAGTGTCACATGATCCTTCAGAAATCATTCTAATGGACTGATTTGCTGCTTGAAAAAAAACATTTATTATTATAATTATTCTGAATAATAATATTTAAAACAGTTGAGTACATTTTTGTCAGCATTCTGTGATGAAAAGAAAGATCCAAAGATCCAGCATTTAACTGAAATTAAAAGCTTTTGTAACATTATACACTAAACCATTCAAAAGTTTGGAGGCAGTATATACAGGTCAGATAATTAGAATATCATCCAAAAGTTTATTTATTTCACTAATTCCATTCATCTAATCATTAGTTATAATAATCTAATTCCATTAGATGATTATAACTGACAACTAAGGAAAATCCCAAATTCAGTATCTCAGGAAATTATAATATTACTTAAGACCAATACAAAGAAAGGATTTTTAGAAATCTTGGTGAACTGAAAAGTATAAAAATGAAAAGTATGAGCATGTACAGCACTCAATATTTAGTTGTGGCTCCTTTTGCCTGAATTACTGCAGCAATGTGGCGTGGCATGGAGTCGATCAGTCTGTGGCACTGCTCAGGTGCTATGAGAGCACAGGTTGCTCGGATAGTGGCCTTCAGCTCTTCTACATTGTTGGGTCTGGCATATCGCATCTTCCTCTTTACAATACCCTATGGGGTTAAGGTCAGGCGAGTTTGCTGGCCGATTAAGAACAGGGATGCCATGGTCCTTAAGAACCAGGCGCTGTTAGCTTTATCACTGTGTGCAGGTGCCAAGTCCTGTTGGAAAATGAAATCTGCATCTCCAAAAGTTTGTCAGCAGTTTGTCGTTTTGTCAGCAGCAGGAAGCATGAAGTGCTCTAAAACTTCCTGGTATACGGCTGTGTTGACCTTGGAACACAGTGGACCAACACCAGCAGATGACATGGCACCCCAAACCATCACTGAATGTAGAAACTTTACACTGGACCTCAAGCAATGTGGATTGTGTGCCTCTCCTCTCTTCCCCCAGACTCTGAGATCCTGATATCCACAGGAAATGCAAAATTTACTTTAATAAGAGAACATAACTTTGGACCACTCAGCAGCAGTCCAGTCCTTTTTGAAGCGAGACACTTCTGGCACTGTCTGTTGTTCAAGAATGGCCCGACACAAAAAATGAGAAGCTGAAACCCATGTCTTGCATACATCTGTGCGTATTGGTTCTTGAAGCACTGACTCCAGCTGCAGTCCACTCTTTGTGAATCTCCCCCACATTTGTGAATGGGTTTTGTTTCACAATGTAAAACTTGTACACTTTTTTCTACCACATCTTTTCCTTCCCTTCAGCTCTCTATTAATGTGCTTGAACACAGAGCTCTGTGAACAGCCAGCCTTTTTTGCAATGACCTTTTGTGTCATTGGTCGTCTTTTGGACAACTGTCAAGTCAGCAGTCTTCCCCATGATTGTGAAGCCTACAGAACTAGACTGAGAGACCATTTAAAGGCCTTTGCAGGTGTTTTGAGTTAATTAGCCGATTAGAGTGTGGCACCAGGTGTCTTCAATATTGATCCTTTTCACAATATTCAAATTTTCTGAGATACTGAATTTGGGATTTTCCTTAGTTGTCAGTTATAATCATTAAAATTAAAAGAAATAAACATTTGAAATATATCAGTCTGTGTGTAATGAATGAATATAATACACAAGTTTCACTTTTTGAATGGAATTAGTGTAAAATTTTCAACTTTTCGATGATATTCTTATTATATGACCAGCACCTGTATATATATATATATATATATATATATATAATATATAAACCACTCTTCTGTGTGCTTGGGGTCATTGTCCTGTTGGAAAGTAAACAGTCTACAGTTCTGAATGCTCTAGAAGGGTTTTCATGAAGGCTATCTTAACATTTTTGTGTGCCGAGCTTTTTTTCTACTCTGACGAGTCCCTCAATACCTGCCACTGAAAAAAAAGGGAAAAAAGTTGTATATAGCAGTTTAACATTAGGGGTATGAATACTTTCTATAGGCCCTGTAAAAATTTAAATAGTTATTTTAAATTGAACAAATATTTCACAATATTACTGCTTTTGCTGTATTTTGGATCAAATAAATGCAGCCTTGGTGAGCAGAAAAGACTTCTTCATTAAACATGAAAAATCTTACTGTTCAAAAACGGACTGGTTGTGTGTGTGTGCGTGTGTGTGTGTGTGTGTGTGTGTGTGTGTGTGTGTGTGTGTGTGTGTGTGTGTGTGTGAATGTGTGTGTGTGTGTGTATATATTATTACGGACTTGTATTAAAATAAAAAACTACATTTGAGTCTCATACAAACCTATAGAAGTCGACGTGTATTTGTATTTCAGAACTTGCCTACTGCCAGTCTAGTCTTTTAGAATTGAGTCAACTGCTGCAAAGTCTGGAGATCTTACATAGGACACAGTCAGCCCCCAACTTCACCGACATGCAGGTATATCCACACACACACACACACACACACACGCACGCACGCAGCAGTTTCTAGGTGTCTAGTTTATTTGTACAGATTGTGTTGCAGACAGATTGTGTTTCTCCTTGGCTGCGCTTACACTGCAAACCTAATTCACAGGTTCTGGCACCTGTCTAATGTTTTGTCTGTTTACATTCACATGTGTTTATATTAATATCCCGCCAGACAATTTAGCATCATAAAGGCCAAACTTTTCATTGCACATTGTCAATGCATTAAAACAAATCACTCGGCATAGCTATATTGGGAATAGGTTGAGAGTGTAATGCAGCTATATAATATATACAGCAGCTTTACATAATTCAGACATCCCTAACCCTCAAACTAATTTCAACCCCTGAAACACTACATGATTCTTCCTTCAGTATTTCTCTGATGTCATTCTTATGAAATAATAACTCAGGCCACTCCTCACACATTTACATCTTTTTGTTGTTGTTGTTGTTGTTGTTGTTGTCACTGCCAATGGATTGAGTGCTTCAGTTTTCTGCTATTAACCCTCTCACCACTTTGATTTGCATGTGTGAATGTGTCCATGTAATTTAGAGTAACTGTGTAGATTTGACAAAGAAAGAGAAGCGAGTCAGCAGAAGATGGAGGACTAGAAGTGTCAGCAAAGATGCAAAATTGCAACAGCAGGTACATCTTCAAAACACCCAAAATCAACAGTGAGAGGAATTTACTACTAGCCATATATTGTTTATTGCACTGTCTGCATCATATTAGCATCTGATTTACTGAAATTATGGACATCTGAAACTGTGCTGAATCCAGTTTGCATGATGCAGTTAGTATACTTACAGAAGGATTATGTTTTATAGAGGCCCTAGCTGACTACCACAATCTGGTATACTTTACAGATACTTTACAGAATTGATCAAGCATTGTAATTCAGGCATCTGCATCAGTTTAAAATTTCAAAAGTGTGCCTTCATGCAGAAGATGCTCAAGTGTTTAGTGATTTAGCCACACAGTCTTAATGCAGCAGCAACCACAGCTGAGAGAGTTTAGAGTGTGTCAGTTTCCTTAACCTTCACTCACACATCCATGACCACTTAAACTCTGAACAACCTCATTATTGAAGTCCTTAACCTCAGCAATAGCATCATAGGACACCGCCTGCTGCGGTCTAACTCTGAAGCTCTGACATTTGACTCAGTGCATCCATTATAAACCATTTAAACAGTTTCTGGACCCTTAACAGCGTATCGGACATAGTTTAAAATACTTTTTCCATTTATCATGGATTTACAGACAAGAGAGTGTGAGTGAATGGGACTGGCCATTTCTGTTTTATTCCCTCATAAATGTTTTGTTGGAATGGGTCATTTATTTGGATCACTACAGTGGTATGTGAAAGTATGGGAACACAATACCTTAAAGGTCCCGTTCTTCATGATTCCATGTTTCCAACTTTAGTTAGTGTGTAATGTTGTTGTTGTTAGAGTATAAATAATATATGTAAAATTATATAGCTCAAAGTTCAATGCCAAGCAAGATATTTTATTTAACAGTTTTTTGACTAGCCTCCGCCCACAGGAATACACAAAAAAGGGGGCGTGGTCTTGTTGCGCTCCGACGGAGAAGAAGGAAAGAGTTGCGTTTTTAGAGTGCGTTTGTCGCCATGTCATTGAAGCGCTGTTATTTTCATCTCTGAGTCCAGTCATCTTTGTTTGGTCTTCCCAGGATGCTGTACTTAGAGATCAATGGTTACAATTTATGTTTAACTCTGTTCCCGAAAATTATAATCCACATGTAAAACTATGTGCAGCACATTTTGCTGAGGACAGCTTCCTCAATCTCAATCAGTTTAATGCCAGATTCACACAGTTCCCTCTTTGTCTGGAGAAGGCGTTGTTTATGGACCACAAAAGGTAAGTGTATTTTATTATTATTGTACTGTTGGTACAAATCCTGCCCACTTACTTCTGAAAACTAGTCCAAAACTAGTCCAATCGCGTTTGCAGGAGGGCTGCGTGCGCTCAGCTGCTGTCGAATCACAACACAGGAACCGCTGGCCCAATCAGAACTCGTTACATATTTCAGAAGGAGGGACTTTATAGAACAAGGAAGTCATCAGCCCGTTTTTATTACAGTGAAAACAGCGGTATACAAATAGGTGAATTGTGTGAAAAATACTGTTGTATGCCCTTCGATAGCAACAGAAGATACTTACATGTTTCCCGGAAGACAAATTAAGAACAATTGACCTTAATCTTCAAATTTAAAAAGTTTTCACCCCCTGGCTCTTAAAGGTGCTGTAGGGAACTTTTGTAAAAAAAAATATTTTTTACATATTTATTAAACCTGTCATTATGTCCTGACAGTAGAATATGAGACAGATAATCTGTGAAAAAAATCAAGCTCCTCTGGCTCCTCCCAGTGGTCCTATTGCCATTTGCTGTTACAGACCGCTCCCGGTAAGAAATCAACCAATCAGAGCTGCGGTCCGTAACTTTGTTTGTGTTCAAAATGTAGAAAAATTTATATAATAAGCGAGTACACCATGAATCCATTTTCCAAACCGTGTTTTTAGCTTGTCCTGAATCACTAGGGTGCACCTATAATAAGTGTTTATATTCAAACTATTTTAGATTGCTTCGGGGATACCGCGGCGGAGTAACCCAGTACCTTTTTGATTCTTCATAGACATAAACAGAGAGAAGTAGTTTCGGCTACGATGTTTTTCCGCAAGACACAAGCAGTTCTGTTTATTAAACGCCAGAGCGTCAAAAGTTCCCTACCGCAGCTTTAATGCATTGTGTTTGAGTCCTTCAATTGTCCTCAGTGTGAAAAGATGGATCTCAAAATCATAGTTACTGCTGGAAAGGTTTCAAATATGCAAAAGATGCTGGAAAACTGAAGAATCTGCAGGACATGAAGGATTTTTCTGAAGAACTGTGCTCAGTTTAACTGTTCAGAACAAACAAGGGACTCATGCACAGCCATAAAAAAAAAAAAAAAGAAAGACAGTCGAGCATCATCAGGTAACAGCACACAGTATTAAGAACCAAGGGTTCACACATTTTTGAATGGGGTTATTTTAATAATTTTTTTATATATATATATATTTTTTTCTTTTGGACTAAATGTAAACATATTTTATGTAAAATATCTTAGGACAGTACAAAAAAATAAATAAAATGGATTTTGTATGATCTCTCTTATTTTGTTAAAATGATTCACGTTTTCACATATTCTGCCAGAGGTTCCCAAACTTTTGCATGCCACTGTAATTAAGAATGAACAAACACAACTCAGCACAACTCAGAAAACAAATGAAGGTTATATGTAAGATAAGTAATTTGATACTAAAGTTGCAAAATGTGTGAAATTATGTTGTTCATAAGAATGTCTGCCCCATAGAATTTAATCTGAAGTGCACTACTGTAAAACCAATTTTTGTTGTCAAAGCACTCAGTTATTCGACAGATCCACATATGCTGGGGTGTTACTTGTTTTCATCCCTAATAAGGTCATCTGTAATGAATCAGAAAGGCTCTCTGTGGTGTTGACATGTTAATGGGGTGTGTGTATGAGTAACTCTTGAGATGTGTATCTGGCTCTTGTGTTCACCCCCAGGTCCAGTCACTTCCCCAGTCACACAGTGCTAAAGTAAGCAGAACCTTCACTGTGATGTTATCTTTGTGTTACACCATGACATCACCATGCTGTAGTCTCTCAACCGCTTGCATGCAGTGCTGCTTTACATCTTCTCTGCAAAACATTATGTCAGTGTGACCTTTTTAGAAATAACTTTAGGTTGTTGTAACCCAAGTTCACTGAAAGCATTATGGGACTATGTAGACTATCATGGGACACACATCTGTATGACAGTCCTTGAATCTCTATGCCATCACACGTTTAGATCACTGGCCCCGCCTCTTTCCACATAAACTACTGCACAGACTCAACTCATTCAAGTTCAGCTCTTCTGTAAGCCAATGAGTAAGGTCTTCCTTAGTGAACTGGGGTTACAGTTATAACCATTAGTTCTCTTTTAGTCCACTCGCTTGGCATCTTACTGTTGGATATTGCAAACTCCCACTTGTTAAGATCTTAAAATAAGACCAACAGCACATGTCCAACCCACAAAAAGATATGCAGGTATGGAACAACAAGACGTTGAGTAAATAATTAGTAAAAGCCTTCCTTTTTAGGGTGAACTATCCCTTCCCTTCAAAACCCTGTTTCTGGCTTTTAGTTCTAGGCTATAAAATTTCACCAATATGTAAAGTGGAAAGCCCAGTCTACCAGTAAACATAACTTCTACAGAGAAGTCTCTAAACAAGACTAAAGAGGTAGTCATTCCACCAGCAGAATGAACTCTTAACTCCTGGAGGCCTCTTAATGAATGATGCATCTTGATGTCTTGCCTTAACCAGTGAGACAAGTGTTGACAAGATTGCTGTACATCTTGCTGGATTTACAAAAACTGCTCACCGTCCACCAGATACAAACAGTATATCTCATATCCTGCCCAGACCAGAATGGGGGTGGATGAAAAGCTGGGATTTCAAATTCCAGACAAGAAAGCATGCATTATTTGATGCATTGGGGACAAATGCCAGATTGGGGTGTAAAGTTATCTCAGATAAGATGTGAACCTGAGGCATGCAGGGTTAATAGAAAGCCTCTTCAGCCCCTACATGCCTCGCTGTGGTGAATGTGAGTAGTAATCTTATATCAGACAGTCTTGATATCCACCCTCTTGAAATTCCATGATGAAATCATCTGCTTGGTAGCCAGACAGGAATGGTACACCCTTTATTCAAAGCCTGAATGTGATCCTGCTCCACTGATCCAAGAATGTCTTATAAAGCATAACAACAGAAATATATTAATGTGGTCTACATGACTGCTTGAGGCTGTCTACACCGAAAGCATAAAACGGAAATCCCAAAATGTATGTGAAGGTCAAAAATAGAACTGGGCATCAGTTTTCTGTCAGTGCTTCATCACATTGTGTCACACCACATTTGTTGATCCGCTTACATTAGGGGTGTAATGGTACATGTATTCGTCCTGAATGTCACAGTTCATTTCATGCAGTCAGATGACGAATACAGTCAGTCACAAGCAATCAGTCCAGAAGGGACATGCGCGGTACTGCAATGCTAACTGTCACAACTGGAGAGAGCTGAAGAAGAGACGATCCACGCACCAACCCAAAACGAGAATGGCGAGTTCAGACGCCACGCAAGAGCTCGAAGAACCATCTGCAGGTTTTAAATCAGTAGTGTGGGAAAGTTTCAGGTTCTAGAGATGCTCTGCCCGACCGACTATAAATCTAGACAAGTTTTTAGTTTTATTTTGGCCAATCTCGGTTCCAGAATTACACACAAACCGCATTGCAATCATTTCCCAAAATGAACTCTGTAAAGAGGAGAAAATACTGTACCAGGCAGATCAAGCTCACTGTTCACGTCATCAGAAATGTTTAGATGGCATTTTCTTTTCCTCTAACCTCCATAAAATGCATATTAAAGTAGTGTTTATAAGCGCTGCGCTGTTTACAACAGTAACCCAGGAAATGCTCTATCATTGCTGTTCCCTTTGTGCCACCTGCTGTCAAAGAGTGAATCTACAGTTTCATTCAGAACGTCTGCCATGTTTGTTTTGTGGAGGTGTCTTATGTAGCATAATTTGACAAATCTGAAGTCAAATCATTCTGTTTTTGCATTAAATCTTTAAATTACACAATCTAATTAACAAATCAAAAACAACTGCTCATGCTTACATGTATGTAGCACTACTGTCTGTTCAAAATAAATGAAAAAATGAAAATTTCTGTTGTACCGAACTCGTATCAAACCGTGGCCCCAAAACCGAGGTATTTACTGAACTGTGAATTCTGGGTACCATGATGCCCCTAGGTTTACAACTGGTGTCAACAAGGTTTTACAGTCAAGTAACAACCTAATAAAATTAGCTCAAGCCCTCAGAATTGTGTCAGTGACGTTCAGAAACATGCCAAATGAGATTGGATTGGAATCCAAAGTACAAATATTTAGATACTGTGGATGTTGCTGAAATAACTTGCATTGTTCCAGAGAAATTAAATCTATTTTAACATTCACAATTTTTTAGATAGTTTTAGATAGTTGATATGCACACTTCATGCATAGATGTGTCTCTCATGGTGAACTTTGTTGTTCATCCTATCACTGAACTAGACTCTTGTTCCTTCAAATGTACAATGCTCTAGGCATCGAGCTGACAGTCATCTGCATTAATGTCTTCAGGGAGTCAACTTCACAGAAGTCACCAATCTCCGAACATCTCTAACTAAAAGACTAAAAGTAGTCCTAATGGTATGTCAAATGCTTAACAGACTCAAAGACGAAAGGACACAAATGTCCTCAAAATGAACTGGTTCAAGCTATTTTGAAATCTTATCCTCTTCTGTTACAACATGGATGCTTGGTCCTTGGAGCCCCATGCACACAAACTTTGTCAAAGATAACTTTTTTCTAGGATTATGACCAACCACAGTTCTTGTAAGTATAAAATTATGTAGAAATCTTTTGTCAGAGATGAAGGAGGATGTTTAAATATCCACCCTTGATATCTGTGGAGGTAAATCATTTTTTTTCTATGTACAGAATTCAAAGATTAAGAATATTGATATACAAATCCTTACCATTTGAATTCTGAGATAACTGTTCAGAGCTCCAGATCCAGAACAGAGAAAATGTCTCATTCCTTCTTGATAGAGTTGCCACTCAGATTCACACTGACCAGGACAAACTTGGGACCAATTAATAACTTGGATAACGTGTAGATTGCACAAGTAGGAAAAATGTTAAATTTAATGCTGAGCCTGTGCATTTTGCATTTTGAGTTGTGGGTACTCCATGACCAGGGTTGGGATCCAGTGGCCTAGACCAGTGGCCTAAAGGCATGCTAGTGTAAGGCTTCATGAAAGACCACACAGTTGCATGTACTGTACCATAATGAGATGTTAAGCAAGTCAACCAAAAGATAACAGAATGTTATCTTAGATTTGAAGCATACAACTGCAGCAATAACAAAAAGCAATTTATAAAAAAAAATCTGGATGTCTTCGGCTCTTCATGATGGGGTTCTGTTCTGACTCAGACTACTTCTACTTTCAGCTAAGCACTTTAAGACTTAACACAGCCTGTGTTGACCTAGTGTGACTATGTGAATGTTGTTTTGATTATTTGAGTTCATAATAACATGTTAATGCATGATGATGGTTCACATGTTATCATGAGCTGATGTATGAATTAACTTCATTTCACTGTTGACGTGTGTGCTTAACTTTATCACGGCTTGGCCCTTATGTGTGTTTTTGTGTGTCTGTAAACTCTTTACTGCAATCTAACTAAACTACACTCATCCATTCTAGACTTCAGATGTCCCCAGTTGGGTTTTTCCTCAGCCGATGGAATCACTCAACTCTAAGACAGACTGTTTGCCCTCCTTGCGTTCGGAGGCCCATGTTGCTGGTTATCCCAAGACTGTGTCTGGGATCACTTCTGTCTCACTGTAGTTTGTGTGTGTTTCAGGTTCCCCTGAGTGTAAGCATGTCTCAAGTGCGTCTCCACTCCTCCAATCCTAACCTATGTGCAGAGTTGGCTGATTTTCAAACCCCAGTCACACGTCTGACAGACAGTATCGACAGCGCCAGTGACTACATCAAACTGCAGGAAGATTTCTGCATAATTGCACAAAAAGGTGAAAAAGAATTCATGCACCACAAGGCACTGGATCTACATTGCCATGGTAAAAAAATTAAAATTGTTGTTTTTAAGTTGTGATCTTCTCAAAATCTGCAATTTTGGGAACTTTATGAATCTGTTATTGTTACTGTTACAGTGTTATGTATGTTTAAGTTTGTAAGATTTAAATTTATGTTGTACAAGCATTACAAATCATAAACAAGGATCATTTTGATAAGTATGTAGTCAAGACCAATTCTTTTGTTCATGGAGGTTCACTGAGATATGTTGGAAACACTGCTTCAGTGTCAGTTACACACCGAAAAACAAAAGGTCCACAGCTGTTCTTGAGTGATAGTGTGCTACAGGTCCAGGCCACAGGCACTGACACGCAAACAAAGCCTGGCGGTGTCATGCAGTACTCAGCATGAACTTGTGTGTTTGTTGTAGTGCACTCTCTTCTGAAGTCTGCCTTCAACACGGTGGCCATAGAGAAAGAGAAGATTAAACAGGTGTTGTTGGAACAGGAGCAGACCGGCCAATCAAATCAGATTATAACCCTCCGCCGCTCCCTGTCACAGGTCAGCTCCGCCCATGACACGCTGTTACTGTTATAATAAACAAAAACAGTTCACCTTTTATTTGTGTCGATTTATACAGTATGCATATGACTTCATTCATTGCTTTATGTTTTTGGTAAGACTTGTCGTCATGACATTTAACAGACTTTTAAACTACTGTTCAAAAGTTTGGAGTCAGTAAGATATATACATTCTTTAAAGAAAATTAATACTTTATTTCAGTAAGTGAGTAATGATGTCCAAAATTCAGCTGTGCATCACGGAAATAAATGACATTTTAAATAGTGCCTTCAAACGATTAATCGCGATTAATCGCATCCAAAATAAAAGTTTTTGTTTATATAATATAATATACTGTAACGAAGACTGACTCGGTTGTGGGTTGGAATCCATGTGCAGAGCTTTATTAAGCACAACAGCACAAACAGAGGCAAATGGAGAGAAGATATCGTGGTCAGTAAGCAAGCCAAGGGTCATATATAATAGCGTCAATCCAGATAGCAAACAAATCCAAATCAGCAATCCAAAAGACAAGGTCAAGGGCAGGCAAAAGACATACACAAGCAAACAATCCGTGACTATGAGAAACGCTTGGTAGAGACAGGATAAACTGGCAATACTTTGCAACATATTGCACAAACAACATGGCTTATAACCCTACTGTCTATGCTTATAACAGGTGTAGACAGGAAGTGATGAGAGAAGAAGCGACAGTGTTCAGTATTCGGGAGACGGCTCCCTCTGGCGGTTGGATGAATGAATAGTGGATGCAGATGTTATATATACAGAGTACATGTATTTTTTTTTAAATATATACATGTATGTTTGAGTATTTATATATACATAATAAATATACACAGTGCATACACATTTATTATATAATCAAAAACATTTATTTTGGATGCGATTAATCACGATTAATCGTTTGACAGCACAAGTTTTAAATTGCATTTAAATAGAAAACTGTTATTTTAACAGTATTACTGTTCTTACTGTATTTTGATCAAATAAATGCTGCCTTGGAGAGCAGAAGAAAATGATTAAAAAAAAAAATTTGATCAGAATTAGATGACCCTTCACACACTCGTCTGCTCACTTGTTATGGATGATTCTGTTTGTGTAGGCCTTGTCCCAAAATGCTGAGCTCAAGACCCATCTGAACCGGATCAACTCTGAGTCAGTTCTGTCTGAACCGGTCGTCAGTGTGAACATCATCAGCAGCCCCGATGAGGTCTGACACACCTCTGCTCTCAATAATTTGAGTTCTTTATGATGAAATGTGTTTCATGTGAATGACGCTGTGGCTTGGAAATTGTTTGGAAAATAGGCTGGTCAGTATATGCTATTATACAGTTGAGAATACCATAAAAAGGCATGGAGCTACAGGGTTGATCACCCATTCACTGTTAGCTTGAAATCGCACTTCTTACTCTTGTACACTTGCTCTGGTTTGGGTCTTTAAAGGATGATTCAGATAGAAAGCGACACTCAGTACTCTGGCCTCATACACTTTGGCTGCAAAACAACTAAACAGAGCAATCATTAGACATAATGAATCCCACGAGAAGGCTGCTCGTACTGATCAGCCATGTGTTTAACTACTGGCAGCAGACTTTGTGTTTCAAGGCTTTCACTTACTATAAGATTTAAATCCTTCCGCTTTTTGTCCTCCTCACATCAGGATGTATATCTTTGTGCAGTGGACTTTGGTACAAGTGACTGTCTTTGGAACATTTTAGCTCAAAACATGCAAATCTGCAAGGAACGTATTGAAGTAACTGTGAAATCCTTTAGTCATGTATGTTTGTGTGTTTTGTAGGAAGATGAGCTGCTCCACGTGGGCATCCCTCTCTCTCAGCAGGTGGCCAATGAGAGCAGACTCTCCATGTCAGAGTCAGTGTCTGAGTTCTTCGATGCCCACGAGGTGCTTCTGTCTGCTAGTTCATCAGAGAATGAGGTGAGAACTGTGTGTCAATGTTAAAGATTTAAAAATCTTGTTGCTGCTGAATGCAGAAAGTGAAACAATAAAACCACATTCAAAAATGTGGGTTTATCCAGATTGTTTAATGTTTTTGAAATAAGTCTATTTTGCTCACCAAGGCTGATTTTTTTTGATGAAAGTACAGTAAAACAGTACTATTGTGAAATTTTCTATTTGATTCTGTTTTAAAATGTAATTTATAACTGTAATGGCAAAGTTGAATTCCACTGTTAACAATTTTGAAAGCAAATGTGCTGTTTAATATTTTTGTGGAAACAATTATACCAAGTTTTTTTTCCCCGAAAGTTCAAAAGAAGACCATTTATCTGAAATAGATTTTAAAATCTGTGTAATTTCCACAGTTCAGTTAATGAAGCAAGTTGATTATGTATTTATATATATATATATATATATATATATATATATATATAAATAAGTGCACGCATTTAAACCAGCATTTCTCAGTGATATCAGATCAACTTAAATATGAGTTTCAGTAGATTATTCCCATATTTTCACAAGTATTATTTCATAGTTTTGATTACTTAAATAATTATAAGAAAACATGATTAGATGTGTCCAGTCAAGCTCAAGTGAATCATTGCAATTATCAGTTAGGATTTATCAGCTGTCAGTGTCGTCTGTGTAAGCATGATCTGTTTGTTAAGGTGTTGTTTATTTGCACACTGTACTGTATTAGGTCATACACACACACACACACACACACATTTTACAGTTAGTCAGCACTGCGCAAAATGAAAGACAGTGAGATACATCATCTCTCTCTCTCTCTCTCTCTCTCTCTCTCTCTCTCAGGCCTCTGATGACGAGTCTTACATCAGCGATGTAAGTGATAACATTTCAGAGGACAATGCCAGCGTCACAGATAATGTTTCCAGACAGAGTAAGATTGCTCTCCCTCCTCCTCGTTTCGTTCTGTTCATTAGAGCAGGACGTCGTCCTGACGGGAACACATGACCTTTGCGTTACACACACACACACAGACAGACATGCACATGCATATGCTCTCTCCCTCCAGTAGATCCAAACACACACACACACACACACACATCCACACTCATAAAGTATATATTATCTACAGTATTCAGTGTAAATAATGTACAATTATTACTATTGTAATGTGAATATAAAATATATAAAAATAATTAAAATATTTAATCAATAGATTGTTTTACCTTTCTTTTTTGTTTTGTTTACATTTTGTATTTTTATGTTATTTTCAGCAAAATTAAATTACATTTCACATATAATCACATTCACATATATTCACATTACAGTAGTTACATTTTATTTAATTAACGTAAGATACTGGAGAATTTTATTTCAGTTAATGTTTAATTTATTTCAAGTATCAAAATGTTTTTTTCATGGTTTTAGCTTTAGTATCAGTAAACTACAATCGTGCAACCCCAGTATCCCATGAGTAAACTTGCTTTTCTCCCTCAGTGCCTAACGGTGATCTGGCCAGTGGTGCGTTTCGTAACGGTAGACGTACGTGTCTCCCTGCTCCCGCCCCTGACACTTCCAACATTAACCTGTGGAACATCCTGAAGAACAACATCGGGAAAGACCTGTCGAAAGTGTCCATGCCAGTGGAGCTGAATGAGCCGCTGAACACACTGCAGCATATGTGTGAGGAGCTAGAGTACACAGAGCTACTGGATAAAGCAGCTCACACCGACGACCCCTATGAACGCATGGTACGCTCCAGCACTTAAAGCGACAGTTCACACTAAATTACTGGTCAGTCGTCAATTACTCACTTTCACGTGACTCCAAACCCATAAGACTTTTGTTTAAATCACAAACGAACCTGAGAGATTTCTCTCCCTCAATTAAAAAACAAACAAACTTTTTGAGTTTTGAAGATGAACAAAATTGAGGTGAATGACATGAGGGTGAGTAAATAATTACAGAATTACCATTATTGGGTGAGCAATGGCAACATGGCAGCTGTGTTGGTTACTACACTCTTAAAAATTAAGGTTCTTTATTGGCATCAATGTTAACATTAAGAATTTTTTACATCAATGGAATCTTTCAATTCCATAAAAAGTTTCTTTAATTTTTCAAAATGTTCTACATACATTAAAAAAATTTCTATGGCATCACTGCGAAAAAAAAAAAAAAAAAAAAAAAAACTTTTGAGACCTTTTATTTTTAAGATTGTACCCAGTTGATTGTCCAAGACAGTCTGTCCATTGTAACAAGCTTGACTACAATGGTCCACCATGTCAAATCAAGTTTACTAGTCAGTAGACTAGCTGGACAACCATCAAGACCATACTGTTAGATTGAAACAGATAATAATGGGAATATACCAGCCAAGTAAATTTTTTTTACTTTAAAAATAGTTTTACCTTGATCTTCCAGCAGGGAACAAATGTTCATGAACTCACCTACATACAGTTCATAGCGAAATAAAAGGAACAGTTAGGTGGCTTGTGCAAGGGCGAACATGATCTGAAGCAAGAACACGTCCCTTTTGGAGATGGAGGTGGGCATTTACCTCTGGCCTCATTAAGGGCTAGTAAAGTAGCCTAGTTTTATATGGAATTACATTTGCTTCAATAAAAATGAAAGAAACTTTATAAAACCGAACGTAACTTTTTCAGAAACTATTCAAAATATATAAAAATAATATAAAAAAACAATGAAATTGAAAAAAAATTGACTCAGTCGCACAAATTTAACTGGGTCTTCAAATATGCTTCACTCTTTGTTAATGTTTTTCAAAGATTCGTTTTGGCTAATCATGGATTCTGGATGCACTGCCACAGATTTCGCTTACGCTTCGCAGTTTTTCGTTTGGTGTTTTGACACAAATTTATCGTGGGAGTGGGCTTAACAGTGATCTTCTCTAATTGGATAGTGAGCTTTTGATGGACAGGTGCTCCCTGACCAGGAAGTACAGATGTCACTCAGTGGCATAATGGAAAGCACTCACGGTGAATAAACCTGGTCTCTACCGCAAAAAAAAAAAAAATTCACAGACAAAGTGAAAGAAATTTATTTTAAGCTCATACACAGGTTCTACCCTGTAAAGAAGTTTATTCAAAGATTTAAATCTGAAAATTATCTTACAAGCTCTTTTTGTTCGTCAAACATGTTGATGGAATTTGGGATGCAAGTCTTTAATTTGGAGTGATTCAAATCATCCACGATAATAAAAGCAGCTTCCGGATGAGCAGTTTGTTGTTTACTAATGGCTGCATGTAGTTCTTTCATAGTAAGCTTGGGATTAGTATCTGGTGGAATATAGACTGGAGTTATAATGATGGAAGTGAACTCATGGCAGATAAAAAGATCTACACTTAACCATGAAAAACTCCAGGATAGCTGAGCAGTATCTCCCAACAATGACATACACCAAGTTCATACACCAAACTTTGTTAACATAAAAGCACAGTCCACCACCTCAGGTCTTTCCGGAGTCATCTGCTGTCCTATAAATGGGTACATGGCGTGTAGCGTCCAGCTAGCTCAATAGCATTATTGGGTACATGGCCTTGTAGCCATTGTTTCTATGAAAACCATGACATTAAAGTCTCTTACTCTGAATGATGTGAAGTAGTAACTTGTCCATTTTGTTCACCAGTTACCACACATTAGTGAGGAAAATGCTGGGTAAAGAGAGCCAGAGCGGTGTTAGCTTTAGCTTAGCTCTTATGCCGTTGTGCTTCCCCCACCTTTTTTTATTATCTCGACGCCGCCACCGAGCACTTCCGGCCGGCTGGGTAGTGTGCATAGCCTAGGGCATTCTGGAGGGTCTCCAATTGCATTCGGTTCAAACAGACCCGAGATGAGCAGGAAAAATACTGCAAAATTGAAAAAACTGGAGAGATGCTGAGCCTCGCGATGTGTACGTGCCGCCATCTTGGTCTTTTAATAATTATCATCATCATCATCATCATATAACTATTATTATTATTAATGATTAGAGTAATGAGATTTTTTGGGGGGTAATGTGGTTAATTGTCATGAAAATAATAACAAAAATATTTCGATTCGACCCAAAACCATGCACACACTGTGTTTGTGTTGATATAATGCTCTCTTAAGGCACATTTATCCCATTATATTGTTTCAGTAAGCACTGCTCTGTATAAAGAGCACACAGTCTATCTGGACTCCATGGTTTCAGTTGTAATGAGTGTATTGACAGGTTGCTTTGTTTGTGTGTGCAGGCAATCGTTGCAGCGTTTGCAGTTTCAGGATATTCATCCACCTATTATAGAGCAGGCAGCAAACCCTTTAACCCCCTTCTGGGGGAAACGTATGAATGTATCCGTGAGGACAAAGGATTCTGCTTCTTTTCTGAACAGGTACGAATTAATGCATCCCTCTCTCACACACAAACACACACACATGCACACACACACGTCTAGTAGCCGCAGTATCTGTTCCAGGTGAGTTCCTGTCCTTCACTGTAGCACTGCACCACTTTCATTGTGTGTGTTTGAGGGAGGCAAGGCCATCAATAGTCCTCTGGCGAAGGTTCTTCCTGTGTGACTTGAAAAAGGTCTTTGTCAGCAGTGAACTTTCCCACAGAATGTGTGTGACTGACAAGACAAGTCAAGTCACCTTTATTTATAGAGCGCTTTATACAATACAGATTGTGTCAAAACAGTTTAACTGTGTGAACCAGGAAAAACGTGTGCTGATAATGCAAGTGAACAATATAAAACAGTTTATCAGTTAAAGTAAGCCTAAGCAAGCCAAAGGTGACAGCAGAAAGGAACCAAAACTCCATCAGTGATAAAAATGGAGAAAAAAAACCCTTGAGAGAAACCAGGCTCAGTCGGGGGGCCAGTTCTCCTCTGGCAAGATGAAACCAGCATGGTTTGGTATATTTCCAGGCTATAACACATGTCAGATTAAGTAGGGGACATGTCTGGTTCTTGTGGTCTTGAGCTGATGGCCCACGAGGTCTTCACAAGATGTGTCACAAATCTGTCTCTAGGGTTCGTCTAGTTGACATGGTCTGCGCTGACATTCAGAGCTGTAGAGGTCATGTTTAGGTGCTAATCCACCATCTGATCTGGATAGCTGACACCAACAGACTAGTATTAGCGTAGATGCCATTCTTCTTGCAATGTAGCAAGTACATGGGTGTTATGGGTGTTCCCGGTGTTATTGATGTTCCCGGTTCCAGTTGAGCTAATTAATGCAGCCTAACAATCAGATTAGAATTAAAGAAAAGTGATTGTATGTTATGTGTGAGCCAGGTTAAAGGAATAGTTTATTTCCATAATAAAAATTTCCTGATAATTTACTCACCCCCATGTCTTCCAAGATGTTAATGTCTTTCTTTCTTCAGTCGAAAATATTTTTGAGAAAAGCATTCCAGGATTTTTCTCCATATAATGGACTTCAATGGACTGGCCAACGGGTTGAATGGCCAAATTGCAGCTTCAGTGCAGCTTCAGATTGGCTAAAATGTAAACATTTGACTATGGTGTCTGGTGTCTCTATTTTCACGTTCCGTACAATAGAATCGCATATAACTAGGGCTCTTTCAACATGTTTCTCAGTGCGTCACTGAGTGAGGAGAACCTATTTATTGTTTAGTCGAAATGGAAGAGCAGTGTTTAATCCGCAAGTATGCTCTAGGGACTCTGCAACCGGAACCGAACAATGTATGGGACTCACTGAGCTAGTCGCATTCAAAGCTGTATCTACAGCCCTCACATTTTAACTATCCTCATTTAAAGTTTGGATGTGTGTCACTATTTCTGAAATCTTCACTGTCAGTCAAACTATACATCCGGCCTGCAGCCCCCCCCCACCCCCAATTCCTGGAGAGGAAGTCAGCCACAGCCATCTGTGCCTCAGGCCTGTGAATCACCTTGAATTTGAAAGGCTGTAAAGTGAGATACCCACGGGTGATTCGTGTCCTTCATGCAGTGGAGCCACTGCAGGGGCGCATGGTCCGAACAGAGGGTGAACTCCCACTCCGGGAGGTAATAGCGAAGGGTGAGCTTGGAAAGTGCAGGAGCGGGCGGTTCAGTCTCAATAAAACATCTACAAACTCCGATTGTAAACGTGAGATGACAATGAGCTGCGAGGGCGAGAGGTGATCCCCCCCAGGGCCAGGGCAAGAGATATTGATTTGACAATTGCTTCCGGCCAAGATCCTCCTCTCCACTCACTGCCATCACAAGCAAAACTCCATTTTTTAAGGAGGTTGGGGTGATAGATTTGCCGTGAATTGTCTCTGTCTGTTCGTATTACTTCATAATTGAGATCGCCTATTCGCTGTCCTTATCACTTTGCTAACAATTTGGAGCTTGAAGTTGGAAGTAATACGAGCACTTTTTTCACTAACTGACATTCCCAACAAGACGCACACCATCTGCGCACGTTCTCGTGAATGCCTGGCCAAAAGAATCTGGTCATTAGACGGTTTAACATTGCTGGCATCACTAGATGCCCCACCATCGGATTACAAAGCACCATCTGGAAAAGCATTTTCCGATGGCTTGGTGGTACAACAATTGGGTTGTATGTTCCTTTGTCTGAGCATCCTGGGTCACTCGATGCAACCTGTCTTTAATAATGGCAAAATAAGGAAAGGAGAGCGCGTGTTCAGATTGGAGGATCTGCCCATCGATGGAACGAACCTGTTCGAATGTATGTTTGAGCGTCTCGTCTTGGGATTGTTCCAGAGGAAAGTTATCGCAACTGGAGAGGTTTAGCCTCGCCAAGCCGCATGGTTCCTCTGAAATCGTCCCACTGGATCCCGACACTCCAACCTGCGAGTGGGGCATCCCCACTCCCCGGGGCGGCCCTCGGTGGCCCAGCAAACCGGGTCCTGGGAGCGGAAACAAGTTTAGTGGAAGAGGAAGAAAGAGGAACAGAGTAAGAGAGAGATAGATGGGAGGGGTTTGTCGACCCTGGAGCATGCCGCCAGCTGGTCCTCCGCCAGTTGGATGGCCAGATGCGACGCCGGCCATTGGCACTGGATCCACCAGGCCATCCTCCTCAGAAGACGGGAAACAAACTCTTCCAGTACCACCTTGTTGAGGATTGCCCCGGCGTCGCTTCCTCCGACCAACGGCCATTTGAGGCACGAGTCCCGGAGCTGCTGGGCCAAGACAAAGGGTCGTTCTGCTTCCGTTAATTCCAACGAATGGCAGCATTGACGGTATTGTTCTAGACTGAGGCCAACACTCTGGAGGATTGCCCATTTTAAGTCTGTGAACACCAGGAGGTTTTGGACAGGCAAGTTGTTGGGCAGTCTTCTGGGGCTTGCATCATGGCTTGGGATGATGGTCCTGGTCTGCCTGCAAGTGCAGCAAGGCTTTGTGGTTTTTTCTTGATGTAGACCCTCGAGCGATGTGATGATCTCCGCAAATGGCAAGCGCTCTCTACACCTGCAGAGTTTGCATCGTGGCGACGGCGTTCTCCTTCTTTCCCGGGTTTCGGCACCAGTGTAGTATTTCTTTAGTTCGATGTGTGTGAAGGAAGGAGACCGAGGATGGCTGTCTGAATGTACAAAGTATGTGCAATTTAAAAAAAATCTGTCTGTGCTCAAAGTGTAAATCTAGTTTATATTAATTTATGTGAACTCATTTTGCTGTAGAAATGCTACTTGCTGTGCTTCATTAATAAACTCTAGCGGGAGATTATGTCTTCTTGTCTGTTTACAGGTAAGCCACCATCCGCCCATCTCCGCTTGTCACTGTGAGTCCCAGAACTTCACCTTCTGGCAGGGTAAGGCTGATTCCACTCCCATATTTTAAATGCAAAATTTTTTATCACACTTAAGTATGTGTGTGCTTGTGCTCCAGACGTCAGATGGAAGAATAAGTTTTGGGGGAAGTCTATGGAGATTCTTCCCATCGGAACAGTGAATGTCATGCTGCCCAGGTCTGTTTCTCTGCACTATTTATTCGACCTGCATCTGTTCTTTTGACTGTGTGACTCTTAGCATCATGCTTTGTGCATGTGTCAGTAGTTATGGTGATCACTACGAGTGGAACAAGGTGACAACGTGCGTCCACAACATTCTGAGCGGGAGGCGATGGATCGAACATTACGGGGAGGTCACGATCAGAAACACCCGCAACACTACCTGCATCTGCAAACTCACCTTTGTGAAGGTACATGCACATCTGCAGCAGCATATAAATATATATCACAAATAAGTCCTGGTTCTCATCACTAGAGGGGCACTAGTTTTAAATTGTTTTTAATGTAGCTATATTAAAATAATTGTGATTAAAATGATGAAAAAAAAAAAACACCAAAAAGATGTACAACAAAATACTAACATCATATTTTTTAGTTTATTTTATATTAAAATCGCATCCAAAATGAAAAGTTGTTGTTTATATTACATATGTATGTGTATTGTGTGTTTATTTATTATGTTTATATAAATACAAACACATAAAGTATATATTTAGAAAATATTTACATGTATATACATTTATGTTCTTATATTATATATATATATATATATATATTAGGGCTGTCAAAAATAGCGCGTTAACGACGTTAATTAGTTGTTTGTCGTTAATTACGTCAAATTTTTTAACGCGTTTCACGCATGTGCAGTGTGACAAATTATTCAGGTCAGGAAAGTCTCGTCAATCTCTGAATTCTCAAGACAGTAAAAAACAGCGGCGAGCGCTGCGACGAAAACACAGAAGAAGCTTAAGGTTTTACTCCAGTTACTCTCAAATACATTCATGCCAAGCTCGATAAACAGAGACGACTTTGGTAGTTGATACGCTGGAGCTTCTTCCTGTTATAGCGTTCTGTGTTTCACACTGCGCATGCGCAGAACGCCTGCATGCAATGCAGCGAAAATTACAGCTGTTTGGAAAAGCATATGCATTTTTACTTGGTTTTACTGGCACTTGAAGCCTTCAGAACGTGAAAATATCGATCCTAAAGTACTGTGGCAGAGCAAATGAACACCTCCCAAAAACAAGAGTGCCCAGAGTGCAGAGGGCGCATGTTTGTGTTTCTGAGTTCATTCTTTCGAGTTTCTCTATGCATAATTTCATAGATATGTGGCTATATTTAACCACTGGTTCACCTAAAACTCTTACACTATCTGTAGTTAAATGGCATGGTTTGATATAGTGCTCAGGTAAATTTGATATAAGTAAATGTTAAACTTTTTAAATTCAGAAAAAAAAGAACCACATATAGATGAATCAATACATGAAAATTATGTATCTGTGTCCTGTTATCTATCTTTTGGTATGCATTTCAGGTGTAATTGCAAATAGTGATTAATCCTGATTAATCCACTGAAAATTCTGATTAATTTGATTAAAAATTTTAATCATTTGACAGCCCTAATATATATATATATATTTAATATATAACATAACATACTTTTCTTAAATATATACTGTACATGCATGTGTTTGTATATATGTACAGTATATATGTACAGTATACGCACATATGTTATGCATACAAAAAGTTTTATTTTTAATTAATCACAATTAATCTTTTGACAGCACTACTATTAGTATTTTTCAGTTCAGTTCATTATTCATCTGTATGCTGGTTTTTACCATTTTAGTTTAATAGTTGTAATAAGAACTGGTTTGCTTATGTCCACAATGAACATGTGAATGGTACACTAGCTGAGGATACTTTGAGTTGAGTTTACTTTCGCTACTTCTGACGCCCTGTCTATTATACAGTAGTGCTGTGCTAGTGCCAGATCTGCAGAAGAGCCAAAAGAACAGCTTAGATAGTAGGGCCTTTGAAATCGAATGAGAACAGTGGTTTAGATGCTGGTGTATGTGCAAACTCACATACACTAGAACTTTCAGATAAGTTTAACAGCCAAAAAGGATGAACAGTCTTTGTTTTACATAGTTTGTAATGTACTTTACCTGGTGAACAAACCTATGAATGACTGACTGACAGTTGTCTCTATATATTTACACACATCATATTTAGAGAAAACAACCAACTAGTGTAATGAACTCTTCACTAAATGTACACTACCTTTCAGAAGTGTTGGGTTGGTAAGAATATGCGTATGTGTGTTTGGGTCAAGGGAAACTACTGGAGCTCGAATTTGTATGAGGTGCATGGATCAGTGATGGAGCAGGAGGGGAAAGTCATTCACAGACTGTTTGGGAAATGGCATGAGGGTCTGTACTGTGGAGTCCCACCTTCAGCCAAATGCATCTGGAGACCAGGTACATACACTCACGGGTCCAGAATCGAAATTCGCCAGCTGCTAGCAAAAATAGACTGGCACAATGTTAATGTATAATATATAAATGGTAATAAAAATTCCTTAAGTTAAAGTTAAGTCTGCTGATAAAAAAAAAAAATCAGTGTCTGTAACATGTTTTCGGACCTATGTCTCACATTTACCAAAAGTTTGAGATGCCTATGAGTTTTTTATATAAGAAGAACTGTTTCTTGAACATCAAATCAGCATTAGGATCATGTGGCACTGAAGACTGGAGTAATGATGCTGAAAATGAAGTCATTTTATACTGCAGTATTCAATATTCACATTTCTATTTTACTGTTTGAATCAAAGTCACCCCAAACTTTTGAACAGTAGTGTATTATTATTGTCTAGTGAAGGAGAAAAAGTGAGTGAGTGACTTGGGCTGAGAAGTAACTACCCACTGTGGTCACTGTGGTAGAAAGTACATAAACAGCTCTCAGATCTGTTGTAATTTAATCAATTGCACTTTAATGGCCATTTGGAAATTGATAAATGCTCTAAATTTAGCAGTCATTTGCAGTTATGACACTACACAACACAAGATCTGATGTTGTGAAGGCAGTCGTATGCTTGCGAGTGAGATGCTAATGCTAATGCTAATGCTGATGTTCCACTTACAGTGTTGACTCTCTTCGTTGTGTAAACCGATGTTGTGTTTGTGTGTCCAGGGTCTATGCCTACAGATTATGAGCTGTACTACGGCTTCAGCAGGTTTGCCATAGAGCTCAATGAGCTCTGTCCTGAGCTGAAGGAGCTGCTGCCACCAACAGATGCTCGATACAGGCCGGACCAGAGGTACATGAATTGTCTCAAATTACACTCTTACTGTAATAATATGTTTAGTGGCACGGGAGAGTGATCCACTGCCTCAAAAGAAGAAGTCACTCTAGAAATGATTTGGACCTAATTTTGAAGGACTCCATAAAGCCTTGCTTATCTTTGAAAGGCTTTGACAGCTGTGGCTTTTCAAGACGGTTCATGAAAAGAATGAATTCCAGTCAGTTCCTTTGTAACAAATTGACCAGAAAACCACTTGGTATTATGACTATAACACTATTTGCTAATACTAGTGGTTGGCAGGTGGTTTTAGGAAGAGTGACTTAAATCTTGCGTACCAGAACAGACAGAAAATTATAGTTTAAAGGTGCAGTATGTAATATTGACAGCTAGCAGTTGATATACAGTAGGTACTGCAGTCCAGATTAAAAATATTTGAGAAAGTCAATTCTCCTCCTCAGACTCAATGCTCAATCAGGTTGCCAGATTTTAAGACACTCAACGAGAATGAGCGCAATTGACAGTAGAAGGCAATGACCGTTAAACTGTAAGCTGATGAGTTTATTTATCCATGTTTTAATATTTTTTTGGTCACAGAGCGATTTATTAGAAGACTTTTTAGTTTGAGCAGAATTTGTGATCTTCTATAGCTGCAATACGTTGAGTTGTGTGCTATCTGGCAACCCAGGTGTTGACATTCTATTGGTTAAACTTACAGTGGACAGAATCACAGAGCAAAACAAAATCAGACATTCTGACACAGAACACACATTCAAAGTAGAATAACCATATTTTTTCAAAGAAATATGTATGTGAACTTATGTTTATGCAAATTTTCTGCAAAAAAATAATGGTATTTTTTTATGCTTTAGTACAGTCACAAAAAAAAAGCACACATAAAAACCTTTTAGTATTGTTGTTGTTTATTATAACTAAAGCTTAAACTATATGCATATTTTTTGTTAATTTAAATAAAGCTGAAATAAAATAAAATATAATACAAATATTAGATGAATATACATTTTAGATTAAAAATGTTTAATACCTAAATAAAAATAGAAATGTTGGCTTTGAATTGAAGTACTGAGTACTAAACTATATATATATATATATATATATAATAAAAATGTCACAATTTTTGAAAATAAAACTGTATAAAAACTTAAAATAAAAAGTTTAAACCTAAATCAAAATATTAATAAATACTATGATAGTGTATAAATAATCCTAAATTAAATCTGGTCTCTTTTTCTTACATTTGATCTATATGAAATATTGAGTTATATTGAGAACTAAGTAAATACTTAGTCTTTCATCTCACTTTGTCATGAAACTCGATCGTAAACTGTATCGCACTTATTTTTCTGCTCCCTGAGAGAGTTTCTGGCTTAGTTCAGCTCTTTCCACACTCCTAGAAACCCGTGGAGCAAAGTTTGCGCTGAGTAATCATCGGTGGTGAAGCTCTGCTTTAATGTGTCTCACAGGTGTCTGGAGGAAGGAAATGTCCAGATGGCAGCCGCTGAGAAACAAAGAATCGAAGAGCAGCAGAGAAACAGGAGGAAGTGGCTGGAGGAGAACAACATCAGACACCAGCCGCGGTTCTTTAAGTGAGTGCACTTCATCCGTTCACCTCTTCTTCTTCTGCTATTGAACTCACATCATTGAGGGCAAGGATCAGTCAGTTCCAAAAAGAAACACAAACCCTGTGCTAATAAAACAAGTTGATGAAAAGATTGAACCCAAGGTTTGGTGATAATATAGCATAATGAGAGATTTACACGAAGGCTGGCCATTTTTCAACCGGGAAAACACTAAATAAGGTAAAGCATTTTCAGCACAGCACAAGGGTTAAGAAAATATTTTAGACCTAACCCAATGTGAGTTTAAGCTGTGCTTCCTCTGTGTAACAGGAAGGTTATGCACAGTCACCAGAGGGAGAGATGGGTGTCTAACAACACGTACTGGGAACTGCGCAAGGACCCCGGCTTCCTCAAACTAGAAAACCCTGAGCTGTGGTAGATCCAGACGCCTTCACTGCTGACTGCAGACGCTTACTATGCAGAACAGGACCTCCCTCTAGATTTGGATTTTATCTCCGGACTGAAAATAAATGTATAAAAAGCCTCTCTCCTCATCCCTTCGGCAGGCTCTGTCTCAATAGTTTCCCTCTACATAGTAAAAGAGAGATGCAGAGCTGTCCAGATGAAGCCGGTCGCGCTTCCTCTTAAGTGCTTGCCTTAAGAAGTCGCTTCTCAACAACATAGTTTTACGCTTTTAGTGAAATTCCCTCAACTTCTGGGTTTAGACGGACTGAATTTGCTCTTGGTTACATTCTGCATGTGTAGACGGCAGCTTTCATCGGCAGTAGGTTACGTTAACTCGTCAAAAACAACATTTCGACAATTTTAGCTCTATTTTTGTAAACAACCGAAAGAAGGGAATTGTTTTGGAAGTCAAAGCTGTGACTGAAGTCGAGCTGTCCCTCCTCGTGTTCAGTGGCACGCCACCTTTCAAAACTTTCCAAAGAATCAAGCCTGAAAGAGAGATCCTGGACCCAGAAGCCCTCGCAGACCCCTGGATCTCTGGATCGTTAGTGCTCTTTAAAGCAAACGGGACATTTATGCACCACTAATGGCACCAAATCAAATTCAAGAAATGATTTTTTTCCAAGCAGGTTCTACAAGCACTCGCCACCTTCAGAAAAACTAGTCCGTGCCCTGCGAAACAGATTATTCCAGCTAGTTTTCGCTCCAAACTCACACCATTGGTTGAGAGAGAAGTCAGGCGCACGTTGCATATAAAGTTCACCCGACAGTGATAAATCTGTCATTAATTTCTCACCCTCGTGTTCTTTCATGCCCATAAAGTTTCAAAACACAGTATTTTTAATGAAACCTGTGTGGTTTCTGTCCCTCCATTGATAAATATGGGTAACCAAAACTTAAAAGATCCAAAAAGGTTATAAAGTTGCTGTAAAACAATTTTCGTTATCTTATTAATATGCTTAAGTGATGCCTTTATGAGCTTGTTGTGTTTGTAGGATCTTTTGGTGACCTGGTCATTCAGTGGAAAGAAGAAAACCTCTCAGGTTTCATTATAAATATCTTCATTTGTGTTTCAAAGATTGACTAAAGTCATATGGGTTTAGGAGACATGTGGAGTGATTTATACCTTGATTGCACCAGTGACCTGCAGACATTACACAGTATTTTCTGTTGACTCTCTATCATGACAAAAGCGACAGCGGCCTCTACAGGCGTCTCAGTGCTACTGCATACTGCATACTTCAGGACCCCACATATCTGCTAACTACAAATAGGAAATGGATGTCAGTAGTGGGCATACTACACAGTATGCTGTAACATTTCGTGTAATGTACTGCATTTTTTTACGTGACCTCACCATGTGTATAATTCAGTGAAGTCTAGGATATAAATGATAATATTTAGAAAAAAAAATTGACTTTTGGAAGTCTGAGTAAATACTGGTTAATAAATATGTTGATATGTGCGGTTAATCTGTCACGGAAATTACTTTTTTTTCACATATAGAAGTCGTAAATGTAGTATTCTAGTATGCATTACGAATTCAAAACTCCAGATGAATCATGCATGTTATGCAAACTACAGAAAGGGAAGATATTTCTACATGGATTGCATTCAATTTTTTTTTTTTTTTAATTTCTTATACATCACTTCTTGAATTAAACATGCTGAGATGATGAATCATGTGACAACAACAGTGTAGCAGAATACGTTTCTAAATGTTTAGTGTTGCACAATGCATGCTGTTATCCATACGGTCAGTCTTCAGTGAAGTATGCAGTATGTAGTACACTAGTATTCTAGTGCGAACATCCATCGTTTATTACATTTGATCTGAAACTCATTCATCAAACAAGTCATTCGTGAAAGCATTCTTGTGTAATTTGTTGCGTTCGATTCAACTGAGCAGATTTTAATTTTTTTAGATAGTTGTAAAGATTTTAAGTAGATTGTAAAGAACCCATTAGTAGAGCTGTATGTCAGTGTTTGAGTCCTTCACTGTGCCTTAACACTTATGAAACCTTATCAACACAGTCTACTGGAGGACAGTCCATCCACAAAACATCATCTTTTGCACACTGATGCACTTTTTTCCCCCCGGTAAGACCCTGTAGAGCCCAAAAGACACCATAAAACACAGACTGCTGGAAATGAAGGTGTGCATCTACAAAACTATGTGTAGTTCTTATATTACAGATTCTCTGTGACGGTTGTTGTTGTTTTGTTCTTTCTGTTAAGATGAGATGATTGCTGATCTGGAGCTCATCTGACTGAATGTTTCTGAAGCTTATAGAGAAGATGATGATGGGAAAAAAATAGCAGGTTGAGTTTCTTGTGTAGGGAAAGACGCTGTAGTGAGTACATCTGCTGGTAGTTTCTCAACATTGCATGAACACATGTCAAAGCCTGCCAATGATCTGTGATGCCTTATTAAAACGAGCGTTTCATTTCAATCTCATGATATCCTCACTGAGACGTCCTGCACTGTGTGTGGGAGTTTTATTGATGTGATCAGCTTTCCTCTGAAGAAGTGCAGTTGTACGGTGACATCTCTCTCTGTTCACAGCTGCTCCAGTGCTCCACTGTTGACGTGTTATTAGGACACTCTCCAGACCTGCTGTTTCACATTTAAATGCATTGCAAGAAATACATATTTATGTTCCAAGTCAGGACCTGTGTCTGTTGTTTATTATCAATCTCAGTATGCAACTAGAACTCAGAACCTCAGATTAAAGAGACGTCCCGAGGAGGCCGGGCCACTAGTCCAAAACTGACACTTAAGATTTATTTTTAGGATTTATTGACATTATTGATTAATGACTGGACAAAGTCAATACTATTAAATATTATTATTATAAAATTTTTAATTTCTGACCTGCTCACTTATGAAATGATTGCTGCGCCCCTGACCTGTGACATAACTTAATGTAAAACATTCATTTTAGGGATCAAACAGGTTTTGTGGCTCCACGTGAATTTTATTTGATGGGACAGAGGCTAAAAAGATTTTGATGTTGAAGGTCCCATGCTTTGCCACTGGCCCAAAGTAATGAGCATACAAAATAAATTATTTTTATTATTTATATTAGCCCTCTATGGCACAGTGTAGCCCTCAGAGAGCTAATATATATTTAATAAAAATATATATTTTTTCTTGTTTTTCTATTTATTTTAGTGAAGCAATGCAACAGATGCTGGCAGATCACATGACAATGACAACACGGCCAATGTAGTAAACAGTTTTATACAGAAAAAACAATACAACGGGAAGATAAAATCGTATTTGAGTGAGGTTGTTGCAGCAGGTCTATGAAATTAGATATGACAAAAACTGACAACCATAACTGAAGACTCATAGGTTTGATGTATCTTTATTTGCCAAATGAGTGCAGTCCATGTATTTGTCCGTGAAGGCCTGTTTCACACAGCGGCACCCATATCAACATGTAGTGAAGCTTGTTGTGTAAAAAAAAAAGATGTTTATTCATGTAACAGTATTCACACTTCATCATGGTTTTCTTTAGTACATTGTTTCCCCCAATATATAAAGCCCAAACAAACTTTGTTATAGTTATAATCAAATAACTAAAATAAAATAAATAAAAGATTCACTTCTACTTGTCTAAATAAAAGAGATGAGTTAAAGAAGCAAATCGGATGAAACCAGTGGATGTAAGTTTGTTGTGTGCTATACACAGTAATGACCAGTAGGTGGACACACCGTACAGCGTAGTGAAAAACGTTTTGCGATGCATCGCGAAGCTTCGTTTAACCATCACAGATACCGGTTTAAAGCGTTCACTGCTCTCTGAGCCTCGAGAACGCACTGTAAACCTTACAGTTGATGTTTTTTTAATTGCTTACACAATTATTGAAACTATGGCTTGTTTTCGCCACACTCTATCATGCAAAATCAAAAGAATTTTTAACTTTTAATTTTAACTTTAAAAAATTGTTTTTGCTATTTTTGCAAAGTACTATCTTGACAGTACTATCTAAAGTACTATCTTGTGTCACAGCACCCACACACACGTGTGTACAAGAATGCACTGTAAATACAGTATGCACAACTGATGAGCATTAGTTATAAAACTGGACTGAATCAACACTGAACTAACTTGATCTGTATAATGACAGTATAGGCTTGTTTGAATTTGTAACTACTGCTTTGAAACATTCTGCGCTGTATAAAGCATAAGAGATAAAGGTGACTTGACTTGTGTGCATATTCAGAATAGATTTACAAAATACTGTAAGCAGAAATGCAAGGGGGAATTATTTTTTTGTGGTCAGGTTGTTTTTGATTTTGATTGTAACTTGGTCTTAAGTTATGGTATATGAGCGAAAGGTTTGAGGGTGTAAGCAATTAAAAAAGTATATATATATATATATATATATATATATATATATATATATATATATATATATGTATGTGAGTATTTCAGTCAGGTTTCATGTAGTGACAATCAAAAAAACTAAGTACATCCAGTTTGAGGTTCACTGTATATTCGGATGTAAATGTAACGGTTTTCAACAACCAAGAATAAACTCAGTGTTGTAATCCAGAAATTCATTTATTTTCATCAGCGAGTCTGGTCTCGGGTCAGTATGTGTTTTGTGTGTGCTGTGTGAAACAGGCTCGGGGTCAGTACGTGCAGGTCAGAAATCATGTGCACACTGATCCCGGACCTGCTGTTAGAGTTTACTAGCGACCATCTTGATGTACTGCAGGGCGTTATGTGCTGCGGTGTTGTGGGCGTTACTGCTGGTCATCCCTGTCCCGTGGCACACCGTCACCGGTCGGGTGGACAGCTCCACCAAACACTGGTACTGGCCGTTCACGGTCAGCTCATCTGCAGAACACACACATACACTATATATCACACATATCCAGCCCCGGTGACATAAAATGACACAAACTGAGAAACGAGAACCGACCGATGTCTACGTATGTGACCTGAAAGCCCAGCTCCAGTGAGATCTCCAGCAGCATCTGAATGTAGTCTGTGTTTGGGATGCTGAGCGGCGTCCTCCTCAGGAGGGACATCTTCTCCCCTGTGGCCTGCCGTAAGCTTTCCACATACACGCGAGACGGAGGGCTCTGGGGACCACACAAGAGACAATGGGTCAAAACTGGACACCTGACCGCATCTGATCTGATTTAAAGTGTTAGTTCACCCAAAAATGAAAGTTCTTTCATTAATTACTCACCCTCATGTCATTCAAAACCATCTTCGGAACTCAATATATTTTTGATGATATCTGAGAGCTTTCTGACCCTCCATGGACCCTACAAGGTAACTACCACAGTTAAGGCCAGGAAAGGTAGTAAGGGCATTATTAAAATAGTCCATGTGTTATAATGGCAGTAGATCGGACTCACGGGAGATAAATTGTTAAATGAAGTCTTTTTCTTTTCTTTTCTTTTCTTTTTTTGTGGTACACAAATAAGTATTATCATAGTTTCATAACATTATGGCTGAACCAGTGATTTCACATGGACTATTTTAATGATGTCTTTACTACCTTTCTGGGCCTTGAATGTGGTAGTTACCTTGCTGTCTATGGAGGCTCAGAAAGCTCTCAGATGTCATCTAAAATATCTTAAACTGTGTTCTGAAGATGAACGAAGGTCTTATGGGTTTGGAACGACATCAGGGTGAGTCATTCATGACAGAACTTTAATTTCTGGGTGAACTATCCCTTTAAATCCCCGCTCCTCCACAGTTCTGTCCCCTGTTGATCATTTTGTGTTTGTGAGTGGAAGCACCTCATGATTTGATGGTGACTCATTCAATTCCTCGTGCTGAAATATTGATGGAATCGGGTCTTTCCTTCACCTTCAGGCTCTTTTATTGTTCCAGGGGCTGACTTTTCTTTTATATTCTTTGTTTTTACTCATAAAGGTCACATGAAAACTGCCTTTGTACCATGGCTTCATCATTTACTTCTGTTATAGAAATGTAATGTAAACCAGTTTTTTCAAGCACTGGTCAATTTTGAGTTATATAGCTTCCATAACATGACTAGTGGAAAGAAAACATCCAAAATACACATTTGATGTTTAGTTTATTACACTTGATCTATTTGCACATATCTTTGCATTAATATCTTTTGGCAGTTTTCACAAAGTTAGTCTTTATTTAAACTAATAAATGAAAATAAGAATCCCAAAGCATCAGTGAACAGATGGATGTCACTAACCCATGTGATCTCGGGAGATCCGGACAGACTCTGTAGTTTCCCCAGCATGCGTTCGGCTGCTGCGCGTCTGCCCTGCTTTTTGGAGCTGCCGGTGCCTGAAGAGCAAAAGCACATCATTGATTAATTTCCACTCATAATGTGTAGCTTGCGATCACAATACGAAGAGCGGCTGACGTCACCTGACTCCTCCAGGCCTTCCAGACGACAGGTAACAGTGAACTCCTTCATGTGATCCGGCCCGGTCTCCAAAGACACCACATACTCCGGCAGACACCAGACTCTCTGCATGGCCAGCTCCTGACGACACACAGCAGCATTCAAACACACTCGAAACAAACACATACAGCGGCATGCGAAGGTTTGGGAACCCCTTGAAGAATCTGTGAAAATGTGAATCATTTTCAAAAAATAAGAGAGATCATCCTAAATGCATGTTATTTTTACATATGCATGATGACTGTCTTTCTGTTTTGTGATGGTTGTGCTTGAGTCCCTTGTTTGTTCTGAACAGTTAAACTGAGAACTGTTCTTCAGAAAAATCCTCCATGTCCTGCAGATTCTTCAGTTTTCCAGCATCTTTGCATATTTGAACGTTTTCCAGCAGTGATTTTATGATTTTGAGATCCATCTTTACACACTGAGGACATTTGAGGGACTCAAACACAACTATTAAAAAAGGTTCAAAAGGAAACATTGCATTAAGAGCTGGGGGGTGAAAACTTGAAAACACGAAGATGATGTTCAATTTTTTCTTATTTTGTTGTTTTCATTTAGTTCTGCCCTTCGTAAGCAACAGAAGATGTTTCCCGGGAAAACAAATTAAGTACAATTTACCTTGATCTTCAAATTCCAAAAGTTTTCACCCCCGTCTCTTAATGCATCTTGTTTCCTTCTGGAGCATCAGTGAATGTTTGAACCTTTTTTTAATAGTTGTGTTTGAGTCTCTCAAATGTCCTCAGTCTGAAAAGATGCATCTCAAAATCATACAGTCACTGCTGGAAAGGGTTCAAATATGCAAAGATGCTGGAAAACAGAAGAATCTGCAGGACCTTAAAGACTTTTCTGAAGAACAGTTCTCAGTTTAACTGTTCAGAACAAACAAGGGACTCATGCACAACCATCACAAAACAGAAAGACAGTCGAGGATCATCAGGTAACAGAACACAGTATTAAGAACCAAGGGTTCCCAAACTTTTGAAGGTTATTTTAATAATTTCAGACATTTTTTTTGTGTTGTGGACTATATGCAAACATATTTTATGCATAATATCTTATTTAAGAAACTACTAAATAAAAAATAACATGCATTTAGTATGATCTCTCTTATTTTTTGAAAATTATTCAGATTTTCACAGATTCTGCAAGGGGTTCCCAAACTTTCGCATGCCATTGCACTCTCTACCACAATAATAAATACTGTAGATTTTTAAAAAATTCAGTTAAGATAAACTTTATATTGGCTTGAAGAAGCGCAGGCAGAACTGAAAAATGTATCACATGTTCCAAAAAAACTATCAAGCACAACAACACTGATAATAAATCAGCATATATTAGAGTGATTTCTGAAGGATCATGTGACACTTAAGCCTGGAGACTCTGCTGAAAATTCACAGAATTAATTATATTTGAAAGTACATCCAAATAGAACACTGTCATTTTTAGAATTTTTTTTTTTTAATTTAAACAGCTCCCTGAATTTCCTGAGCCAACATCATCATCGGCTGGTGCTTGAGCAGGTACAGTACCTGCAGGACTCCTACAGGATTGGATGCGTCTCCGGCTTCAGGAGAAACACCATCTCTCTGATCACTGCGGAGGATTCAGAAAACAGTCTTAACTCAAGGTGCTGATCTATAACAGCGGATATCACTATCTACAGTGTCTACTTTACTTTGGCCGGGTGTCTCGTTTCAATAAGTTCAATGCGGCTTCTGCAGCTTCATGTTTTGCAGCCTTTTTAGTGGCTCCTCGACCTTTAAGAACAAAATGGTATGTTTTAGAATCCTAGTGTGCACTATATACTCTACACTCTGACTAGGTGGTATTTAAATGAGCATGTGTAAGTGTGTGTGTGTGTGTGTGTGTGTGTGAGTGAGTGTCAGACCTTTGCATGTGATTTCTCCTATGGTGACACTGAAGATGAAGGATTGCTGGTGCGCTTCTCCGTCAGACTGGAGGAGCGCGTACACGGGCGCGCGGCCGATTTTAATGCCATACTCGTGCAGGATCTGGACGGGTGTCTTCTCCTGACAGCGCTGGTGAGCCATGACACTGAGACGAGAAATATATATTAATACCTCGACGGAATAATAATGGGTCAAAGACGCTAGATGAGAGCGATTTAAAGAAACTAGTACAAATACAGCCTCAAAACACATCTAAATATGTAACGCAGATATTGGCCACTGAGTCAGAGACGCTCCATTATAACATAAACAAAACATTCCGCCTGCAGTCTGCCATCCACCTCAGATATTACATTAAACAGACGCGTACGGGTTTTGGAAACAACAATTGTTAAATATATACATATATGTGTGAATGTAGTAGTAGTAGAAAATAAGATTAAATGTCAAAATGTAAGAGGTTCTTACTGAGAATCAGCCATTATTGCTATGCGTACGCCGCTTCTGCGTTGATAGGCAAACTCACTGGCCAATAGTATTCCACTATACTGACTCTAAGACCCGCCTTCCGCACGGTACTGCGCCAGAGCCCCTCCCACAAGGGAAACTCCCAATGTTAGCGATCACGCGTAACTTGGCGGAATTCCAAAGTCGAGACTAGGATGTGCTTCTTTTCAATATTAATTTACATTAGAGACACTTCAGGCACGCCGATTTTGTGTGTAAACAACCTGCCACTGTATAAAGCCGAGTGTCAGAGAGGCTTATCTTTAGCGGATTTAGCATGACATGACTTCGGAGTGAATTCTAAAAGTCAGGATGATTTTTGATAGGACAGATGTGGTTCATTTAATGACACAGACAATTCATTTCTATCATTTTATTGCCAATGTGACTGACAGTTTTGAACACAGATTTGTATATCTGTGGTTTTGACAGCCATTCATGTAGCCTACTGCGGTCTCATCTCTGGCTCCACCTCTCATACGCGCGTGGAAGTGCTTGTAACTTTATTTATTTATTTTCTTCGCTTGTGGGATTTGTTTTAACCCTTTTTAACAGCTTATGGTTGCAACCAACCGGATTCAAATTTAAGCTTTATTTTGGCACATTAAAAGGAAGCTTCAGACTGCACTTGTTACCAGGGATGGGCAGTATATCAGATAAATTTTTATTGTTTTTTTTTTTTTTTTGTATTTTGTATATTAAAACCTTTGGGAAAAAAAAGTACTGTAATTTGCATTTAAGTACATTTTTCCACACAAAATTTTGAATTTGTTTTTTAAATAGGTGTTCCACACATTTGTATTTGTACACATTTCCATGTATTTATACCCTTCTCTGCTAGTAACATCATTCAGACTGTCACACTACTTTGTAGTGGATTGTAAAAAGTCCTGTGTCCACTTTCTTTTGTGTGCAGCTGTATTATTTTCTCTTTAGTAAGGCTGTTTACTGAGACTGTACAAAGCCACTCGATTTAAACATCTCATGAATATTAAGTGGGTCAACATACATTTTTTATTTGATTTATTTAGAGTGCAGAAGGCAATAATCAGCAGCAGGAGGCTTTCCCTTAACATTGAAATATCAGTTGCAGTCCCCTCTTGTAGAGGAAACTATCAATTTTGATCAGAGCGACAAACAAAAGTGCTTTAGTGTCAAATACGAGAGCATACATACAAGTGCAAAAATCCTAGTACAAGTTTTGGGGTGAACCCCTTGTTTCAATTGGACAAGATAATCATCATCCCAGCTCAGCGTGTAAATGTTGATGAACATCTGTTTGTGTATGTGCTGTGTATGCTGTCTGAGAGCTTTCATGGACTGCCACTGGACATTATGGAACGGGTCGTGAGTTCTGAGTGGAGGGAAACACACTCTTGGTGAGGGTGAACACTTGCTGTAGCATCTGCTTACTCAAACTGCTTTTGTCCATCTTTTTGCTCACATTGCTGTTCTCTTGCATCGGAATGGAGAGTAGATCTATTCCCCTACATGCACACAAAATCAGACATCCAACCAATGTCCACAATCAAATTTAGTCACAGTCACAGTCACAGTTAGTTACAGACTCTTCTGACTCAACCAATCAGGGTGTAGTCTTATGAGTACAATGCAATAGAAACGTGCTCACCGTTGCACCAGCAGCTGCAGGCTGTGGCAGAGGGATTGTATAAACCAGCTTCCCTTGCCTTTTTCTCTTTATGAGATGCAGTGTGGTACAGTGGACATGGCTAACAGGTAGTCCGCCATCTCTGGTATTATGTCTCTGAGTAGCTGCATCGCTAGCTGGGGTTTTTTTGCAGAGAGAGGGACACTGATTTGGATTCAGGATCTCTATCAGCTCTCTAAAGGTGACAATCCCTCCTTTAACTCGAAAATGCCTTCTACTCATCCATGGCTCAACACGCAGCACACTACGCAATCCGCCAGCGTGTGGTCATGAGGGGTGTCTGTACAAACACAAATAAACAGTGGAGTCAACGAGACAGCAGCTATGTTTTGGGCAGATTTCTATGCAGTGCAATACAATAGATTGCATTATTGTTTGCCCACTTTAAAAAAATTTTTTTTAAAATATATATTACATTTACATTTACATAAAATAATAAAAATAAAACAAAATTTATGCATTTAGCAGATGCTTTTGTCCAAAGCGACTTACATTGCATTCAGGCTAACAATTTTTCCTAACATGTGTTCCCTGGGATTCGAACCCCCAACCTTATATATATATATATATATATATATATATGTTTAAAATGTAGATGAGACGTCGCTATAAAAAACAATCAGCGACTATGGATAATGTTTCATTATCAAAATAATAATAAGCATGATGTTGCAAAATATGCAAAATGCTAGAGCACTGCCAAACAGTGGCAAACATATTTAATTTATGCCTATATCTGTAAGAGTACAGAGGGTTTAATACATTTGATTTAGTAGATGTTTCTCCAGGTAATTTAGAAATCAACAATAATATCTGCATCAATACCACAGACAACAGAAGTACAATATATTTAAACAAAGCTCTTTTGAATAAGCAGCTTAAAGGTGTTAACATGTGATTATACTGGCTACATACAAAAGCTAAATGTTAATCTTATAAAACAGCACATACTACAGAAATATAAAAGGATTAATGCATATCTGAAATTGGATGATTGTCGCTTACATTTTCAAATGCAGCAGACTTGTTCAAAATATTGCAAAAAGAAAACTTATAACGTGAGAGTTTAATGATGCTTAATGTTATGAAGATTGTTGCATGGAAAGGCCTAAGCTTGCACCTATATAGACAACAAACACTATATAGTCAGGTTAATGATCCCAGAATCGAAACATGTCAAGCATTTTCTCCACCAAAAATGTTGACAAGAAACACTTTTCACAAAACTTTCAGAATCAACTCAGCAGTCAATGTTGAGGTACTGTGTGAAGGGTGTAGATTTGTATTTAGCCATCCATCATGAATACAATCCTCAAGTGAACACAGAAATTGTATAACATTTGAACTGAGCTTCATTAGAAGTAGTTGTTGAAGTAACCTCTATTTTAAGAAATTAGTCAAAATTTGTAAGAATCAATATTATTCAATCATTTCTGTGTACACAAAAAAGGCCTATTTTTCTCAAATATTGTTCACAAATCTGTCTAAAAGGCAAATGGTGGTCACACCAGATCCTGACTGGTTTTCGGACCCACCCGGACCCCCCACTACAGTAAAACTGCGCATTTTAGAGTGTCCTTTTATTGTGGCCAGCCTAAGGCATAACTGAGCAATAATCATACTGTCTAATCAGCATCTTGATATGCCAAACCTGTGAGGTGGATGGATTATCTCTACAAAGAAGAAGTGCTCACGAAACACAGATTTAGACAGATTTGTGAACAGTATTTGAGAGAAATAGGCCTTTTGTGTTAATAGAAAAAGTCTTAGATCTTATGAAAGTTAAGCTTATGAAAAATGGGGGCAAAAACAAAAGTGTTGCGTTTATAATTTTGTTCAGTGTATGTAGAATTAAGATTATCCCATAATTCAACTCATGATGTCTCTCTAAGGCTGAGCCATGCAGCTATCAATTATTTCTGTCAAATAAACAATCAAGAAATGATGGGGATCTGAGATATATCAATAAGGTTGGCTCAGTGAGAGAAGGTAGATCTTATAAAAGGCAATAGAGCCACATAACTAAGGTATTGTTGAATTCTTTACTATTAGATATATTATTTTTAAGCATAACTACTGCCAGAAAAGAGCAGCAAAACCTGAAGCCCAGCTGAATAGAGGAGCTGTGGAAATAGCAGTGTTTCTTCTTTTCGCTAGATGGCAGAAGCACTCGAATAATATCCTCGCCGTTTGACTTTTGTTGTTGTTTGGAAGAAGAGGAAAGAAATAAATTATTGGGAAACAAAACACTGCTGTTTTTGAGAATTAAATTAATCATAACTGAGACTGTTTCAGCTTCACAGCATTCACATAAGAAGAATGAAATTCTACACTCTAACTTAGATCTGCATATGGTCAGTAAAATGTATTGCTTATTTTCTTAATTTGTGGAACTGAAGCAGAATGTTCTTCAAAACAGAGAACAGCACTGTCACCATATCTTACATCAGCATACAAGGAAATAGAGAGGCAATGGATTATTTCAGAATGGTCTGCTTCAAGGAGAACATACCACACTGTGTGTGTACATGTGATTTACGGAAGGGGTGTATGGCTTAAGGGTGTTCTCACTGACAGCAATTTATGCAACCTGAAATCCTTAATTTTAATGAGAGTTGGAGATTTTAGGTGTAATGCATTTCTAAGAATCCTTACACAATATAGTTTGTGTCAAGCTGACTGGCATTAACAAATAATTAATAATTACTTTAGGTGTAAGTAACTGTTAGTGTATAATGCTTAATTAACTTTATCTAATGGGTGATACAATATTGTCCTTATACTTTGAATACATGTGAGTGCACACACCACAATACTCACTGTTATTTTTAAATTATATATATATATATATATATATATATATATATATATATATATATATATATATATATATATATATATATATATATATATATATATACACACACACACAAATACACACACACACACACACACACATATATACATACATACATACATACATATATTTAAGTGTAAATTTATATATATATATATATATATATTTAAGTATTAATATCGTTAAAATTTTGGTCACACAGATCAATACAGATCAAAGACCATGTACCCAATGATAGAATAATCTACACTTACCCAAAAAGCACTTAAAACCGGGGGGCAGGGTTTTAGATTTTTTTGAAGCATCAATAAGCGTTAATAAGAATAACTATAAGAAACGTCTGCTCAGTATTGAAACTTGACAATCAGAGTGCACTATTTCTGTGGCTTAGTGGTGGCGCATTGTTTGCAGTGCAAGAGGTTATGGATTTGATTCCCAGGAAATGCATTTTAGGTAAAAAATGTTAGCCTGAATTCGCTTTGGATAAAAGTGTCTGCTAAATGTATAAATGTAATAACTTCTGAATGTGGTCATGCAGACCAGTGCTAGTGTGAGCTGTCTGTACCAGGTGAGTTTGCCAGCCAGCACCTCTGCAAGGGGGAAAAGGGAGTAAAGAGAGTAATTATGTCCTGTCACAAAGGCCTAAGTTTTTACAGGACTGAAAGAGGGTGGAAAGGTTATGATGGTGTTTCTCCACACTCCTCCATTACTTACGCCCACATACTTCATCACTTAAAAATAAACAATATCAACCATCATGTTTCAGTGGATTAGCAGCTCTAGTGGCTTTTAATCAGTTCACGAATAATGAATTGATTGCTTGTAAATACGTACCTATTAGATTTGTATTAAATATGGCCTTTATTCAGAGTAAACTGAAAGTGGTTATCTGGTTGAGAGAGCAGAAGTTACCATCCTGCTTGTGTACAGTCGTGGCCAAAAGTTTTGAGAATTACATAAATATTGGAAATTAGAAAAGTTGTTGCTTAAGTTTTTATAATAGCAGTCTGCATATACTCCAGAATGTTATGAAGAGTGATCAGATGAATTGCATAGTACTTATTTGCCATGAAAATTAACTTAATGCCAAAAAAAACCTTTCCACTGCATTTCATTGCTGTCATTAAAGGACCTGCTGAGATCATTTCAGTAATCGCCTTGTTAACTCAGGTGAGAATGTTGAGGAGTACAAGGCTGGAGATCATTATGTCAGACTGATTGGGTTAGAATGGCAGACTTGACAATTTAAAAGGAGGGTGATGCTTGAAATCATTGTTCTTTCATTGTTAACCATGGTGACCTGCAAAGAAGCGCGTGCAGCCATCATTGCGTTGCATAAAAATGGCTTCACAGGCAAGGATATTGTGGCTAGTAAGATTGCACCTAAATCAACAATTTATAGGATCATCAAGAACTTCAAGGAAAGAGGTTCAATTCTTGTAAAGAAGGCTTCAGGGCGTCCAAGAAAGTCCAGCAAGCGCCAGGATCGTCTCCTAAAGAGGATTCAGCTGCGGGATCGGAGTTTGCTCAGGAATGGCAGCAGGCAGGTGTGAGCGCATCTGCACGCACAGTGAGGCTAAGACTTTTGGAAGATGGCCTGGTGTCAAGAAGGGCAGCAAAGAAGCCACTTCTCTCCAAAAAACATCAGGGACAGATTGATCTTCTGCAGAAAGTATAGTGAATGGACTGCTGAGGACTGGGGCAAAGTCATATTCTCCGATGAAGCCATTTTCCGATTGTTTGGGGCATCTGGAAAAAGGCTTGTCTGGAGAAGAAAAGGTGAGCGCTACCATCAGTCCTGTGTCATGCAACAACTACCGTTCGAATGTTTATGTGGGAAAGTAGTTTTTATAGTTTTTGAAAGAAGTCATGACAAATATAATTGGTTTTTAAAACATACAAAAATAGCTACACTAATAAATGGGACCATTTTTTTTTTTTTAAATCATAAAAATGTTTATGTGAATCCAAATATTTTAAACAATAGTGTTATTTTGGAAATTATTTCATAAAAATGTATCAAATATTTGTAATAAATGTAATGAATGGCCTAATTAATCCATAATTACTTAATGTCAAGCTGTCTGATATTATGGGATGTGTGCTGGTTTGCAGAGAGTGTCATTGACAGTGTTCTTGTTCTGCTCTGCAGTGCAACTCTTTGTGACCTGTATCCAGCTTCAGCTGCGTCCCACTCAAACTCTTACAGCTCGCTTTTTTCCTCCATCGGAGCCAAGACAAATCCTCCTCCATGTCTGCACACACACATACACACAAACAAGTGTTTGTTTGTCAACTTTTCCTATGCTTTTTGTTGGGCTCTTTAGGGATTAAGTCCTTGCCACATTTAAGTTCTGCCTCTGTTTAGATTTCCTTGTATTTATTTTCACCTGCCTTGACCTACAGTAGTTTTCCGTTGTTCCTTTATTAGTTCATTAGTTTCCACCTATGTTAATTATGACATTAGTTCCCTTGGTTTGGTTCTTTGTCTTTGTCTATTCACTGTCATGTTTAGTTGTGTTAATGTGTTGTGCAACCCTGCTCCAAGATTCCTTGTATTTACTTTGTGGATTATAATTAAAGACTCTTCACTTCACCAGTTTCAGGTCTCGTTGTCCACTACTGTGAAGCAAATTACCCGGCTACCTACTTGTAATACCTACTTGTCATCGATCCCTCTTTTGTCCTCTTCAGTCTTCATCCATCTGTGATCCTACCAGTGGAAGTCAACATCATGCTTTGAAGACCATCACCACGCCAAGTCTCTTCACTAATAAGATCATAGCTTGGTCCTCTCCAAAATTCTCTTAATAAACATCAGTGTGTTTAGTAGTTATCTGTGTTGTCTCCTTCTGTTTGCTGACAGAAGACCTGACCAACATGCAATGCAATGCCAAAGAATGTGATGAATGGAATCCAGATCCATACGCTGAATTAGTTCAAGCACTCAGTCAATTACTGACATCGTGACATCCGCCAGGAGATGGCAGTTTATAATGATGTGACAGGACTAGAGAACTTTATAAAACAATCCACGTGTATATCCCAACATCTCACAGCTTGTGCTCTGGATTTGTCCACTCAGATTCATCCATCCGCCTCACCATCTGTCACCTCTCCAGCACCTGAACCAATGTAAGTAGACACATTCCATCAGACCTGTGTGGAGCATCAAAGAAGAGGAGGTAGTTTAACAGCACTCACAGCATGATTTAATGTTGAATGGAACAGGATAAAAGCAGGTGTCACAACACAAGGGGTGGAGGATTCTTCATTGATGTTTTAGTCTCACTCGACCTCCTCCAAAGACTGCATCTTAAAAAGAGACCCTGCTCACAAGTTTTAAATATCCACTCAATTCGGAGGAAAGCTGTTGGGTTGTGGTCACATTTGACACTGGACTCCCACCTCTATGTTCTGCATTCGAAGTCTCCATCAAGAACTGATTTTGTTCATGGTGGTGGAAGGTTCCACCGCTGACATCATCCTGGGATGCCCTTGGATGTCACAACATTCTCAGTTGTTGTATTGGAACACAGGAGAAATCCAAAAGTAGAGTTACTACTGTCAAGAACACCATCTCACCAGTCAGCCAACGAGCAGCCATCATCAGCTCCCATCATCCCCCTTAACTCCACCACAATCGAGAATCCAGAGACCACAAACCAACATGCAATTCTTTATGAGTATCTGGCATCCCAGAACGTGTTAAACGATCAGTTGGCCACCAATTTACCACCTCACCGGCCATGGTACTGCTCTTTTGACCGGTTGCCTGGGGCCACCTTACCCAAGGGGAAGATCTATCCCCTGTCCATCCTGGAACAGACGGCCATGGAGGAATACATTGAGGAAGCTCGCAAAAAACTTAATATGCCCATCATCATTCCCTGCCACTTCAAACCTCTTCTTTTCGAGCAAAAAGGAGGTTTGTGGTTGTGTATTGACTGTAACGTATTGCTACCCCCTCTCTATGGTTCCAGCAGCCCTGAAACAGCTACGCAGAGCTTGCATCTCCACAATGTTGGATCCACAGAGGACATTTAACTGGTTTTATTACACCATTTATTACGCCACAACGAATTTCTGGTGCCGTATGGGCCATCCAACTCAGTCTCCATATTCCAAGGGTTAATTAATGAAGTATTCTGGTAGTACCTCCATCATTTTGTCATAACCTACAGTACATTGACAGTATTCCTGGTTAGTTCTCTTCAACCTGGCTTACACATAACACACTAATGTGCTTCTAATATCCAAATCCATTAAAGGATTTTTAGGCTGCATTAATTAGGTAAACCAGAGCCGGAACACTTCCCATAACACCCAATGTACTTGCTACATCATTAGAAGAATGGCATCTACGCTAATATTAGTCTGGTTTTCTCTTATTCCGAGGTCACCATTGTCATCAGATCCAGTCTGTATCCAGATCAGATAGTCACTGCAGTCACCCGGATCCAGTACGTATCCAGATCAGATGGTGGATCAGCACCTAGAAAGGACCTCTACAGCCCTGAAAGACAGCGGAGACCAGGACACCTAGAGCCCCAGATACAGATCCCCTGTAAAGACCTTGTCTCAGACGACCACCGGTACAAGACACAGGAAACAGGTGATCTCAACAAATTAGAATACTTCATGAGAACAATAAAAATAAACTGGCCTTATGAATTGTTGGCGTACTGGAAAGTATGTTTTAAACATCTCATGATTTTGATATCTCATGATTGTAGAGTAATTATAAGTTTATACCGTTGGCACATTCTCAAAAAAACATTCTCCATTTGTGGCTCAGCGATTTACTACTGATATCATTAACAGGAAGGATAAAAAAATATATATATTTCAAGGCAGACAAAAAAATAACTGACACTACATAACTTACACAGTATAAATTATAACTATGAAAGCAACTATACTGTGGTAGATCCTCAATTGTTATAATGATCTTGGTGTGAGAGGTAGAGCAGTTTAAAATTTTTTTCAAATGAAACGATACTGGAGCTATAATTACCGCAATGATTAAAATAGCCGCTGTATGAATAACTAGAATAAATAGTTCATGCCTTTCAAAGGATGTGCTTCCTCTTCTCTTAGTGTATCTCCATATAGTCTGAGGACAGCAGGTCACTGGGATACACAAACACACACAAATATGAACTGACAAAAACGCATGCTCATCTGTTGATTATGGATATCACAAGACTCTGGTATTCTGGCTCAATTTAACACACAGCAACTGATTTCTGAGCCATATCCTTGGCTCAAGAGTATTTTGCTTTGAAAGCAAAGTATCGGAGTCCAGTTTTGTTGGACTGGCCCTGTAATTCAGGCCAAGTGTCACTGCACTCAGTTTAACACATGTGAAACACATGTCTTCTGCAGATTTTCAGCATTTCTCTTACATGCCCTACATTCAAGTGCTATTAATATTTAAAAAATAAAATTTAAAATTAAAAAATAGAGAAAATATTTAGTAATAATTCTTAATTCTTAATTCTTGATGTAATTAACTCAATGAACGCTTGCCAGACCTAGTGACAGTAAGTAAGGGGAAAGGGTTTAGCCAAGGGTCAGGGGTAATAGTATTAATTCAAACCAGAAATGTATTGGACAATTTTATATAATTTAAAAGTTTACTTTCTGTAATGTTTATTTATTTACTTAGAATAATTTCTCTCTCTAATTATTAAATACACTTAACAAAATAAAAAAATTATAAATAATAAAATGAAATAATTTATTAATTATGTATAGACCCTGTAAGGCTTTAGATTAGGGAACACATATTCACTATGAACTAGTTGCTCATTTGCATGTTTATAACATATTAATAGCATTTTACTAGCATATTGGCTGTAGAGAAATACTGAATGACTACAACCACTGTTTGATTCATTTAGCATATAAACTCACTTCTCCATGGTAGTTGTAGTCCTTATTTAGCAACTTTTTAGCAATTTACACTTTACCGTTCAAAAGTTTGGGGTTAGCAAGATCTTCCAAAAGAAGTCTCTCCTAATGTGCATTAGTTTGATCAAAGTTTTTTGACTAGATTCCAATTTATATACTTCTACAACATACTAATTTAAAGGGGGGGTGAAATGCTATTTCATGCATACTGAGTTTTTTACACTATTAAAGAGTTGGATTCCCATGCTAAACATGGACAAAGTTTCAAAAATTAAGTTGTACGTTTGAAGGAGTATTTTTGTCCCAAAAAAAACTCTTCCGGTTTGTCACAAGTTTCGGAAAGTTTTTTTTCGAGTATGGCTCTGTGTGACGTTAGATGGAGCGGAATTTCCTTATATGGGTCCTGACGCACTTCTCCCGGAAGAGCGAGCGCTCCCGTATAGCGAGGCTGAGCAGCACAGACATTCACTGATCAGAGCGAGAGTGTCGTGAAAAGTCACAAAAGAAGTGTTTTTGGTTTCCAGGGCAAGACAATCCTGCACAGATTACCAAAAGAGAAACAGCATTAAGGGACCAGTGGATGGAGTTTATTTTTACAGAGCATCAACGGAGTTGTGCAAGTGTTTTTGTTTGTTCCCTGCATTTCGGATTGCACATCGTTTATTTCTTAAGGATAATGCAGTCCCAACGAAAAAGGGTCACGATCGTGTGTTGGAACCGCATGCGGTGAGTAAAACTGCTTCAAATATCTCTGTGTTGTTAACTTAGCTATAGGCGCGTGAGCACATCAAGTAAACAACATGCGATGTTGTCATCAAACTGCACTTTCCACATCTACAGCTTAAAAAAAAAAAAAAAAAAAAGACGACATAAAGTGGAAATAAGTCATTTTCCAAAACCGCTAAGCAAATATATACAGTTTCAGTACATACCACATAGCATACCGCCTTTGCTGATGCTGCTCTTGTTAAATTTCAGCCTCTGGATCTGTGTCACAGCTTCCACACGCTCTCAACTCAAAAGCCTACTGGCGCTCGTGATTCTTTAGCTCCGCCCACACGTCACGCCTCTAGGCGCTCGTGTTTTTCCGGGAAAAATCGGTACAGACTATCTTTCTTTTATAAATATAATAAAAATAAAGACTTTTTGGAGTTATGAAGGATGCAGTACTACTCTATAGGTAGTCAAGATTAAAAGGATATTGAGTGAAAACGAGCATTTCACCCCCCCTTTAATTTATGCACTTCAATTTAACTAATGGCTTCAAGATTGACTGCTTCTTGCACACTGAAAGCACAAAGTTTTGCACAGAGATGGTGAAGAGTAGAAACTACAGTTCAAATGTTTGAGATCAGCAATAGTTTTTTTATGTTTTTATGCATTTTAAGTATGTCGGTAACATTTTATTTGAAAGATCAATTATCATTATTAAAGGGTCATTTTCATGTTTTCCTTTTACGTTAGTGTGTTTTGTAGTTGTTGGCCTTCTTATTGCACGCCTGATGTGTTCTGTCAAAAGAGACAGAGACTGACATCTTCACATTTGTTGGTGTGGGTATTTGTGTAAAATAGAGGTAGGCAGTCTGTGTGTGTGTGTGTGTGTGTGTGTGTGTGTGTGTGTGTCAGGAGGTGACAATGATTCATCTCCAGCCTCCTTTAATCATCACAAGCCTTCACTCAGCAAGGCAGAACACACAATTATGCACACAAGCTGACAAACCGTGGCTGTCTCATTCTTAGCTGACTGCTCAGTTCAGCGAAGGCCACTTTCTGCCAGAAGGGCTTTTTCCTGTAACCTTGTGCAGCTGTAGCTTGGGAGCAAACAGGGGTGCAGCAGGGTCTGAAGGCTCAGATAAAAATATTAGGCGACGTTTAGCATTAGTGGAGTTGTGGTGGGTGAGTTAGGCTAGTGTTTACATATATCAGGGAATAACAGGACACAACATACTATATAAAGAGCTGTAGCACTACACCCTTCTCTTTGTTTGGCCTTGATATAACAATGCTACTGACCCAGTGTGACCCAGTTTTCCAAACTAATTCATCATGAACTGATAAAGTAACCCCAGTGCTACAGCTCCCTCAGTAATAATATTCCAATGGGAACATATCTTTTTCTTTTTGTCTTTTTTCAGATTGCTATGTGCTGTTATCGCCTTAACCTTTCTGACATAACATTAATGAAATGAATGCATTAAATCAATATTTGAGTGCTGCCTTGGTGAATGTGGGAAAATTGTGGGTTCGTTGTCAGCAACAGTTTTGTTATGTTTTGGAAAGAAGTTTCTTATGTTCACAAAGAACGTTCATTTACTTAAAAATACAGTGAAAGCTAAAATATTGTGAAATATTATGACAATTTTAAAGAACTGTTTTCTGTGTGAATAAATTGTAAAATGTTATCTACACCTATGATGATTTATACATCATTACTCCAGTCTCAGTGTCACATGATCCTCATTCTAAGGTGCTGATTTGCTACTCAAAAAAACATTTATTATTTTTGTCAATGTTAAAAACAGTGGGAACTGATACATTTACAAACACATACTTGTACAGGATGATGAATAGAAAGTTTAAAAGAAAATAATTTATTAGAAATTTTGAAATTCATTTTGAAAGTGTTTACTGTTACTTTAGTCTTTACTGTTACTTTTGATTAAATTTAAGATGTCCTTTTTGATTTTCTTTTAATACATAAATCAACACTCTAAAAACTGCTGGGTTGAAAACAACCCAATTTGGGTTATTTTGACAACCCAGCGCTGGGTCAAAAAGGGACGAACCCAGCGCTGGGTTATTTTAACCCAACCAGTTGGGTTATCATATTTAACCCAGCCTGCTGGGTTGCCTTTTTTATGGTTTAAAATGACTATATTGCAGGGTTTAAAAAAACAGAGCGGGTGTTTTTTTTATCACTGTATTTCAGAAGGAAAACTACTGTATTTAGAAAATGTTCGATATCATTTCGCATATGCTTGATAAGGCAGCGTTTGTGAGCTCAGCACCGCTCTGCAGCCGTTACCGGAGAAACCTACCTCTCCCGCTCTTAGCGCCTCCTGCTGGCAGAAAATAAACTCGCAGAGTGCAGCCATGTGGGGAAACAATGCGTTTCTACGTTAAAATTAACCCAAATTGAGCTAGGCATTAAACCTACAAATGTTGTTCATTTTAAATATCACTTTTACACACAAATAATAATTACCAAAAGGAAAATATTTATTAAAAACAAGAGAAAAGTCAAAAAGTAACATGTTAGAAGAAATGCAGAAAAGGATGGCATTAACAGCTACAGAGTTCATAAACAAAGCATTGAACATTTGATGAATATAACTTAAGATCAAATTGGACTTTGTTCAATTGTATATATTGTATAAAAATATACGAAAACACATACAATAAATTTACAATTAGTTTTTTTTCCAACTATTCTGGCATGACAGTACACAAATAAATCACAACATTAACTTTGATATTATAACCTTTAACAGACGCATGTGTGTGTGTGTGTGTGTGTGTGTGTGTGAAAGAATGTTAGCAGGTGTATGAATGACAGAGTGTAAACTTTTCTACTAAACAACACAGAAAAAGCATTTAACTTTTTTTTTTTAACAAATTATACACTTACAGTTTGTTTCATTGTCCATGAATACAGATCATGCATCACGGTCAATTTTCATGATCTCTTTAGCATAACTGATGTAATCATGAAGAAACCCCATCAGCATGTGACATCTTCTACATCATCCAGGGCAGCGTCCTTCTTTAAAACCACCGCTGCATCAGTTTAGGGGAAAGACGATTCTCCTCTCTGACCAGCATTCATCCCAGTCACCGCCTGTTCTTCATCAGTGGCCTAAGAGAAACAAATTTGAAAAAATTAAACATTTAATTAAACTATCCATTTTCAGGTAGAGGTGTATTCACATCCGTAAGGATAGGTAAATAATCGGTTTTAAAGTTTCAACACTTTGTGTGGTTGTTTAATGTCTCAGTCCACCACAGCTCTCATGAAGTCTATAAAGGCAGCACTAGTGTGAGGACATGCGATATTGTTTGAATAAATATTGATTTCAGAAAGCTTCTTTACTGAAACATTAAAACAGACATGACATTCACATACCTCACAATATTCATGTACGTGGAGGGCTGCTCTTCAAACCGTTAGTTCACCAAATAATTTAAATGTTTATAATTTACTCTCCTCATGTTTTTCCAGACTCATACAAACCCTGTTCATTTTTTGGAAAACATATGAATATATTTAATATTCTCTTAATTTGTGTCCTCCATTGCTGGTCTGGGAGACCAATATTTTATTTTGAACATACATGTTTGCTATCATATAATTTAAGATGTATTCATATATAAATATCAGAATTTACTTCTACAATAACTCTATATTTATGAAGCTTGAAAATACAGATTATCTAAACTATAAATGGATTAACAAATATTATGAGAAAACTAAAAATATATTAATTTATGTTGTAAAGACAGACAAAAGTCTTATAGGTTTGGAATGACTTGAGGGCAAGTAAATGATTTTTTGTGTGAACTTTACCTCTAAGAGCGCAGACCAAGAATAATGACTCTCCAAATCAGACAACTCCAAAGTTGGTTTGAGTTCTGCAATAAAAAACACAGACATCAATGGTCTTAATGAAATGAGCACGTAATCACACTGTTGTTGCATCAAAATGTGAAGTAAACTGGCAGGAGACAACAAAAAAATTTATTTTCTAAAAATAACTTACATAAAATCTCAAGGGAATGATGATCTCCCATGTCTCTTGCTTTTAACATCTACAAAAACAAAAAACAAACATTATTTTACTCTTAGTAAAAAAACAACAACTGATAACATGAAATTATGAAGTTTACTTGCCTTAAACGATCTTTCCCTCTCTTCAGAAGAAGCTGAGAAAACCACCTCCTCACACAAGCAGACTTGTGTGTCCTTAACTCCAGTTAGTTTGAGTTCTGCAAAGAGGGACATCAATGGTTTCAATATAACATATACATACATACATATATAAAATCACACTGTTTTTGCATCAACATGTGAAGTTGACAGGCAGGACACAACAGAAACATTAATTTTCAAAAAAAAAAAAAAAAGTAATAATAATTTAACTTACATCAGTCTCAAAAGAATGAAGTTATCTTGTCTCTGGATTTCAACATCTAAAAAAACACACATTATTTTAGTCTTAGTAAAAATAAAGATAACTTGATGTTATTCTGAAGTTTACTCTCTTTAAACCGTCTGTCCCTCTCTTAAGAAGAACACCTCCTCCTCATCCTCACACAGGTCTGTGACTCCTCACACAAACAGCTTCTGTGTCTTTAACTCTCGGCGCGAGGACAATGAAGACAGGAGCTGGACAAGTCTGAAACATTACATGTAAAACATACTTTTAACAGTTACCACTTCAACAGCCTCAAAATAATTATGCTAGTCTTTACTACACAATGCCGTTTCCTTTAGGAGACAAACATACATTCAGTTTAACCGCGAAAAAAAAAGACAAATTCACATGAGCTTAACCGTGACCATAACCGTCTGTTAACGCCTCAAAGAGAACAGATAATGTAAAATCTTATGTAAATATGACAAAATACATTCACAGACGTTATATTAAAAGTACATCCTCCGTTCAGTAACGTTACATGAGGCAGTTAAGACCTCCGTGTCCGAGGCGAAAACCGCGTCCGTTTTTTTTATATAACGTTAGATATAACGTTAAGCTCCTTTGTTTCCGCCTTTCATAAAACCTTCCGCCTTTCATACAACCAGGTAAACAATAAAAGATAACTTTACATTTTGAATACTTAACGTTACTTACCATAGTCTTTCACTCGCTTCTCGCTTCTATCACGCTGAGAAAATGGCGGCTGCTCGCACTGGAGAGACGTACGATTTTGACGTGACGTGCGTGCTCTCCTTCACGTCCGCGTCCTCAACCCACCCCCGCTGGGTTAAAAAAGATAGTTATTTTCAACCCAAACTTGGGTTAAAACATCCCAAAGTCCTATCCAACGGCCTCAACCCAGCAGTTGGGTTGAAAAAACAACCCAGCGTTTTTTAGAGTGAACCAAACTTTGGAATGGTAGTGTATGTTTATAAAGAAGACAATGATTTCAAATGAATTCGCATGAGGTCTGACTGTGTTTCCTGTATATTGTAGAAGAAATGCTTGTTCAAATAATGTCAAGACATTCTTTTACTCATATATTCAGAACTGTTTGCCATTCTAAAACCCATTTGAAATTCCTGTGAAATTCCATGTTAAAATGCTAATATCAGGAATACAAACTGACCTGTATGGTCACAAGTTCTGTCCTTACGAACAGAGTTCAGTGCAACTTGTGACCATAGTTGCTTTCAGAAAAAACATCCCTTCTCTCTTCACCAGAATCAAGACACACCAAACTAAACACAGTTCAAAGTACGATGAAACACCTCAGTGAATTTAATCTGATAGGGTGTTTCTGCTGAAGCGTCCCACAGCTGCCGGGGGTGAGGAGGATATGGGAGCAGGACAAGGCTGGGGTGGAGGGATGTAATGAGGGATGTTTTACAGGTGCAGTCGGAGCAGGATTCTCTGAGATACTCGGCTGCAGGCTGTGGGAAGGCTATATTTAGATCAAGAGAGAGAGAGACAGTGAGTCTGGGAGAAAAAAAAACGCTTATAATTTTCTGTATTTTTAGTCCCCTCTTTGATCATTACAGTATGTTTAGTCTCTCAGGACTTGTTCATAATTGCTAACTGCTATTTTAATTATAGCAAAAGAGTAATTCAAAGATCAAATTGGTCAGAAAAGTAATAGCACCTCTTATATTCCTGTCTTTGTGTGAGTATGTGGCTTTTGAGTCTATTCAGTCAATGCAGTCTGAGCCGGAAAGAGAATTGATTAGTTAATCTCTCGAGTCTCCTGGTTTTTCAAATCATTCGTTCATCACGTGACAGACCCATAAGCTTTAACCTATTGAGTCTGAGCCGGAAAGAGATTATTAATAATAATAATACCCAACTCTTTATTACCTTTGTAACAACATTCAGTGTATGGAAAATGAAAAAGTAAAAAGCTACAATTTGGGTGCAGAAACGCAGTAACTGTAAGAGTATATAATAATTATAATAATGATGATGATAATAATAACTCTGCACCTGTTTATAAGGAATTTGTAAATTAATTTCTCTATCCAATGCTGTCATGTCACGTGACAAAAGAATGAACGATAGGTTAAAGCCTTTTATACAGTCTTTAAAGCTTATGGGTCTGTCACGTGACGAAGGAACGACTCAAACCCGAAGACTTGTCAGATAAGACGTGAGGTGAGATAATCATTGACTGAAGTCCCAGGAAAACAATGAATTAATCTTTTCTGATTCTTATAGTATTATAGTTTTGTATTGTTTGTAGTGTGATCAACGTTTGTGTATAGAAATGTTAGGGTAGTAACACTTTTAAGATTTTAATTATATTTGATAAAATGAATGAAATGAACGAAATGACTCAGAAAAGATTTGTTCATTTGCTGAACGAGACTCAAAGGTCAGAGTCTGTAAAATTATCCAAACTTCCCATCACTATTTTGAGCTTCCTTTGGGTTCTGTCTGCAAAATGTGACATTTTAAGGATATATTACTATACTATACGGCTTTATTCTACACAATTTCAGGCAGCATTGTTGACTTGACTGCACTATTGGAGGAGAACCGAACTGAACTGGATGAAATCATCCCTGAATCAACAATGAACTGACTTTATCTGATAAACTGACTGTTCTCTATTGTCCTCTTGCATTATCAGCACATGTTTTTCCTGTTTAACACTGTAAAGCTGCTTTGACACAATCACTATTGTATAAAGAGCTATATAAATAAATATGACTTGACTTCAGTCGTTCTACAAGTAGGTTTTTTTTTATACACTTCTAAGATCAGAAAAGTGTACATTAAGGGACCATTCACAAATTTTTATTTTTATTTTTATGCAGTGCAGAATGCACGGGTCTCAAGATGACTATAACACAAAAATAACACAAAAAGCCAAACAGCAGAATAGATAAAGAATTTCAGGCTTTTTTTTTTTAAGAAACAGATTGTGATATCGGGACACCATGATGCCGTCAAATAAAACAGTGGCCATGCCAACTTGATACTGTATACAAAAGTTTGTAACGCTTGCCCCGCCTCCAGGGTCTTCTGATTGGTTAACAGCAGCTCTTCGTGTAAAAAGTTACATTCTTTCATCTTGACACGTCATTGCAAGCATGTTTACATGGAGAAATGTGTTCTGTGTAAACAGTCCCTGAGCTCATTTGTTTTTAACACGGGACACTGTGTCCATGAGTGTGTCTTAACCGCATACAAACACATTCCGCTCTGATGAATATCTGGCTTTGGAGCTTCTGGACTATTGAAGGGAGTAGTTACAGTTAGGGATGCACGATATTGGATTTTGGCCGATATTCGATATGCCGATATTTTCTAAATAATTTTGGCCGATGCCGATACCGATATCGATATATATACAAATATATACTGATATATTTACAAATATATACTGATATATTTAAACTTTAATTTTACTGAAGAGAAATCCATGTATCTCTTCTGTACTGATTCTACCATAAATTTATTATTTTACAAATGTAGACAGACATTCACATCTGAAAAACAGGTCAATTATTTCACTTGGAGAATATCGGTTTGGCTCATCGGCAGAAATATTCATATCGGCCGATACCGATAATGGTCATTTTAAGCTTTTATCGGCCGATACCGATGTTGTGCCGATATTATCGTGCATCCCTAGTTACAGTATGTAATGTTTTGGTTGCAAAACCAGCAATAACCATTCTGCTTGAAAAAAAAAAAAAAAAGGATATGGTGTTATTTCAAGTTTAATTTTGTGAAGCTGAATGGAAATGGATCCCAGCACAGACACTTTGCTTCCATTAACACAAAACAGAGGCTCTGTGTTCCCATTAGTACATGTGTTAGATCCACAGAGACACAACACATCAACAGTCATGAAAGACACACTCATGTCATGATTGTGTGAGGCCTATGAAAATCTACACTTATAGGTACAGTGTAATATCAAAACAGAAGAAATATTGATTTGACTTAGAAATACTCACTTGTTAAATGTGAGGTCCAGAATGAATTGTGATCCAAAGGCCTGAAGTTGAAGTGAAGCCTGAGCGAGATAGACTTTCTATTGGAGGAAGAGAAAAATCAAGATTAGTGTCAGACAAGCTGAACGACCGAACGTCACTGTTTACAGATCATTTCCCTCGAGTATTCTCCAGAAATGTTCCTGTTTTTACTGCACGCTGTAATGTGATGTAATGTAATGTGTAACAATGTGAAGCAATTCCAAGTCAAGGCATTTGCAGCTGCAACAATCACAAACACTTCTTATCGTGATGAGAAGCAGAGCTGGGTGAAACGTGACTCCCCCAGTCCCAGTTCTTAATGTAGTACTTTGTGTTATAATCTCAAATGGTATATAATTTAACCTGGTTTTGAATTTATTTTTTTGGTTTGCTTCCATTAAGTTAATTAATAACAGAGAAATCGCATGATAAATTATCTTTTATTTGTAGTATTTCAATCATTGTATTTTAATGAATAAATAAATAGGCTTTATCAAATGGTGTTGTAATACACAAAATGTTTGGGTTGAATTTCTAGGCTCATTAATATAAAATATTTACAAATTAAAAGTGTATCATTAGTCACAGTCCTACTTCTTTAAGACTTTGAAGTGTGGGCTACGTATTAGGAGTTTGGTCACACAAATTTTTAATGTTTGGGTGAACATTTCAATTAAAACCAATTAATATAACTACCAGTCAACCTTCAATATTTAGATTGGGTTTCTGTGGATATAACCCATGTTCTGTAACAGATGCTGCACTCACCTGTCCATGTGGGTCAGGAATCTTACGGCGAGGATTCAGGTCATGATAAATGCTCTCAGAAGCCTTGTTCAGGAAGTAGATGAGGTGGGAGGGGTATGTGAGCGTGTGTTCGGTCTGCTGTGGGCCGCTGGCATTGTACTTCTGTCCAGCTGCATCATTATCCTTCTGTAGCAGCAAAGACACTGTCTCCTCAGGGATCTCAGGCTCCAACACTGACAACACACACACACATTTCATTTGATGAACACTCCTGACACTAATGTCATCTAAACTAGGCCAGTCTGACGCTCAACCACAGAGAAACCTCAAATTAAACTGTCTGGAGTACTGCGTGCAGACTACAACACGTGCTTCACAAGCAACAAACAATAGCTTGATCTGTTTAATCCACCCTATACCTAAACTTAACTACTCAATTGTAACTATTAATAAGCAGCTAATGAAGAATTTATTGAGGCAAAAGGCATAGTTAAATGTTAGTTAATAGTGAGAACTGGATCCTAAAATAAAGTGTGAATAAAATATCCTCAGTGATATAACTTGAAAAACTTTTATAATTCATGACTGAAAACATTTTTGTAACATGATTTTGATGTACCATTTACATGGTAATGCAATGTCTGATTTAAAAATGGGTTTTAAAGGATGAATTTTGAGATTTTAAGTTTTCAGTTGATAAATAATTTCCGATTATTTCTAAAATGTGATAGAGAAAAAGGCAACGAGGAAGTCTTTTTTTTTTAAACAAAGGTCAAAACTCCTGTTATAATGTAGATTTTTGAGGGTGCACTCTTGTCATAAATTAATATATTACTTTTCCTACATCATTTTTAACAAAAAACCTTGGTAAAATATATATTTGGGAGTCTTAGACCTTTCCAACGATATAGTTTGTCAAGATTAGATTAGATTTGATTGTAATATAGTGAAGTAAACGTAGGCATTATTTGGGACAGGGTGACAGTTAAGGGGTTAAGGGATCTAAAATATGGTCATGAAGAATAAGGCATTATTATGTGTTTTATTAGTACTAATAAACAGTCAATATGCTAGTAATATGCATGCTAGTGCAGCACGATTATCATAATTTTCGAAAGAAAGAAAAAAATCGCATCATAAGCATGCAGAATAACATAAGTAGACTTTGAACGATTAATTGACGCTTTGAACAATTACATAATTGTGACATCCATAATTGTAATCGTGATTAGAAACTCCATAAATTGTGCAGCCCTAATGCATGCTAGTTAATAGTGAGCAATATGTTATACGCATGCTAGGTAATGGCCTCTTAAAATAAAATGTTAACCTATGCATATTACTATTATTTTGGCTGTTTATGGCCATATTCTACATTCCTCAACATAACTACTAAAACCAAAGTTTATTGAGGGGAACTCTTAGTTAATCTAAAGTGTTACCCAAATTATTTGTTTGTTCATTATTCATTAATAATACTTGTTTATCTTTTTATATATTATTATATTTACTCACATATGTTAATAATTACCATTTCATTGTGTAATATTTGTAATTATGTAATGTTTCATATATAACAAATGCATCTGAGAAATAATACCAAACTGAAAGTAGTTGTAAATTTATATATATATATATATTATATTATACTATTAGATTAATAATTCCTGAATCAAAGACTCATGGGAGATTACTAAAGTCAGTTTTTCTAAATAACACGTATGACACTCCAAGCCAGAAGCAATGGTCTCATTTTGCATTAAGTTTAATCTAACTCATGTCTAGGAGAAACGATGAGAGATATTAAAGAGATTTAATTTGTGACGAGTTAAAGACTGAATACTTCTAACAAAACAAAAACATCTGCAGTGTTCTCTGTGAGCTTAGACCATATCAAGCAGCAGAACAACAGTAAAGGAAAAACGCACATGCATGTCCCTCTCAGGAAGGATACTTTGCTCCCTGCACTGCTTTCTTCCGAATCCCCACACAGGATGTACTTGCAGAGCACAACTCACAGAACACATCCCAAACCGGACACACCTGAGGCACATCACATTGCTTCATAAACCCCACCACAACCATCAGATCCCACACTGGCAAACTGTTCAAGTTTTTTACAAAGTGATGCAGTGAAGGTAAAGTACATACCGGCTGATGTCATGGAAGGCTGATTTTGAAAGTACTATCACACACATGATTCATAGCTGGGGTTTGGGATAGATTGACATATGGATGCGGTGACTCGCTCGTGACTCATTGTCCCTGATGGTCCTGATGCTGCACTGTGGGTAGGTGGTGGCCAGCCCGAGATCTCCACGAGCACGCTCCAGATAATGATGAGCCCACACACATGGCCGCCCTGCCCAGCTGATCTACCTGCATACTATTATTAGCATACAATACATAGAATTAAAAAAATACGGAACTTTGAACTATACAAACATATTTCCAAATAATGTTATGCAGAGTTCTATAGTATCTTATACAGTATATAGAAGACCTAGTTAATATATATTAGCTATATGGTCTGTATAATTTTATGTATAAGAATGTATGTATGTTACAGTGACGACGTCCCAGAGATTCCTACTCTGAAGGTCTGTACTGAGGTTGTTATGTTACTGTTTATGTAATTTATTTGTTTGTTCTGAATATCTGCAGGGCTATGACTTGACCACAGGAAAAAAATTTAACAATGCAGTATTCCTGCCAACATACTCTTGTGTTATTGAAAGAATAATGTTTGAGCAATTCGGTTGAGTGAATATTTCAGTGAGTCATTCTTAAAGACTGACAAAGCAAAGCTACCTGCAGAAGGTTTCAATTAAAGTTGCACTACACAAGATTTTTGTTTAAAAATAAAAACGACTGAGTGACTGCACACTTTATTAAACTGTTTTCAAATCCAAGTAATTGCGTTACCCTGCACTATGGTAAATCTATAATGTTGATTTACATTTTGAGCTTTTGTGGGGAAATTCCAGGCTTTCAATATTGTGTATTTACACCATGCCCATTGTTTAAATGTCTACATAATATTACATCAACACAGAAGAGGCTCTAGATTCTATCAAATATGGGCCATTTTACAGAATTAATGTTCTGTTCCACAACCAAAAAATACATTTAAAATGCATTTAAGTATTCAAATCTTTGATGTTTATTAATATTATTCTGTTCTCTATCGAAACCCACAATAATACTTAAAATATTAGCAAGCTTAAAGGGTTAGCACCGAAAAATGAAAATTATGTCTCATGTCATTCCAAACCCGTAAGACCTCCGTTCATCTTCGAGACACAGTTTAAGATATTTTAGATTTAGTCCGAGAGCTCTCAGTCCCTCCATTGAAGCTTTGTGTACGGTATACTGTCAATGTCCAGAAAGCTAAGAAAAACATCATCAAAGTAGTCCTGACATCAGAGGGTCAGTTGGAACTTTTTGAAGCATCGAAAATACATTTTGGTCCAAAAATAACAAAAACTACGACTTTATTAAGCATTGTCTTCTCTTCAGTGTCTGTTGTGAGAGAGTTCAAAACACAACAGTGTAGTGATATCTGGTTGTAACCGGATCTTCTTGAACCAGTTCACCAAATCGAACGGATTCGTTTAAAACTAATCTCCAATAAGCATTAATCCACAAATTACTTAAGATGTTAACTTTTTTAATGTGGCTGACACTCCCTCTGTGTTAAACCAATATCCCGGAGTAATTCATTTACTCAAACAGTACACTGACTGAACTGCTGTGAAGATGAACACCGAGCCGAGGCAGATAACGAACAATAGATTGACTCGTTCACGAGTCAAGAACTGTTTCTGTCAGACGCGTCCGATTCGTGAACCGAGGTGCTGATGATACTGCGCATTTGTGATTCAGCGTGAAGCAGACCGACACACAGAGCGCCTGAACCAAACTGATTCTTTTGGTTATTGATTCTGAACTGATTCTGAGCTAATTTTATAAGACCAGGTAAAACAAAGGCTTGAGTAAAGGGCAATCATCGTCAATGAAGTCATTAGGGGAGAGTGGGGTGATTTGTGCCAGGGGGGAAGTAGTTCCCCCCCTTGTTTCTGGAAAACCATTGAAGAAATTGGTCATTTGACCACATAATTTTAAAAAGCCATCCATTTTACTCATCCTCCAAAGAAGAGAGACATATGGCATATGGAGGGAATCACATTTTAGCTCAAAAAACTGTTGTTTTTTTTCCTTTCAAAGTAAAATTTCTATTGTCAAGGTTTTTTGATTGTAGCGTCTGAACAATTCTAGAAAAGTTTGAAAACATTTCACATATGTTTTAGTGCTTTACCTGTCACAGTGTCTGGTCTGTGTATCCCTGGGTGTCCACTAGAGGTCTCACTTCCCTTATCGTCATTGTTCATTGTTTTCAGCTGTTCCCACTTACATCGTTTGCACCCGTCTATAAAAACCTGGTTTGTTTCTGTCTTTGTTACGGAGTCCTTGTTTAATGTCGATGTTTCCTGCTATCCGTAGTCTGACCCTTGTAGTGTACTCTTGTCTGTTTTCTCGTTTGTTTGGATATACTGGTTTTGACCCTGCCTGGACTGTTTACCCCTTTGGATTTGCCCTTAAATAAACTGCATACCTGCATTTGGATCTCTCCTTGATTTCTGAATCGCCGTACGTGACGGAAGGACTCCGTCCACAACGAGATCCAGCGGTATGTCGGTTGACGCTTCTTCCCCAGCCACCGAGCGGGAGAGAAGCAATCGATTTGAGGGAACCCGCCTGGTCGTGTTTCACGGGACCAGGGGAGGTCGCCGAGGAGGAGGTGGGTGAGAGGAAGCTCAGCATCGCTCTCCACCATGGCCCCCCTTCGACTCGGGGCCCACGTGGGAGGGACCAGAGCTGCCGTCTCACCAGGGCAGAAGAAGAAAGCCAGCGACACTGCCCATGATGCCCGCAGGTCCCAGGCCCACTGCCATCCACGAGGACGTTCCCGAGCGGACCGCTGTCGTCCCCGAGGCGGTGCCCGAGGTGGTGGCCGATGCTGTTCAGAAGGTCGAGGCGGTGCTCGATGCTGCTCAAGGGGCAGGGATGGTGCACGATGCCGAGGCGGTTCCCGATGCTGTTCCAGAGGCCGAGGCGGTGCCCGATGCCGAGGCGATGCCCGAGGCTGTTCCGGAGGCCGATGTTGTGCCCGAAGCCGCTCCCGATGCCGTGGCCGAGGTGGTAAAAATGGGGGGAAATGATAGCTGTGTGCAGAATCTCCTAATCCTGATTGTAAGCCTAAAACAGATATTTCTTGAAAAGTTATATGTCACTTCTGGTTGGTTGATTGGAATGTTGTTCCTGGATCAACAAGGATGTTGTTGTTTTACTTGGTGAAATCGTGCTTGCCAAGAAAAAGATAGGAGAAGTAACAAAGAAAGGGTATAAGAGAACATCTCTAAAGTGATGGACCGGTAATCATCAATCATAGGATAACATATTTTCTCTCTCTCTCTCTCTCTCTCTCTCTCTCTCTCACACACACACACACACATTTAAAGAAAATAATGAAGTGTTATCCCTGAAGGTGATATGCTCCAGAAACTACCCACACCCCAGTTTATATTCCCCTGAAGCATTGACAAGTGGGATGTTAAGCAGTATGCCAAATCCAGATCATCTAGACCTACACACCGACGGGATAATATGGAGAAGTGAGGAGATGGTTATGACTCATCAGTGTTTGACTTACCTGCCATTTGTTTAATTTAGCTAACACTGATTTTAGTTTTGAGTTTGCACTGTGTTATTAAAGAGAAGTTTCATTCAGTTTTTAAGTTGCTAAGGCACAATAGGATTTAAAAAAAATTGCCTACTAACTTTATTCTTATATGTTAAATAATTGACCGACAGTGTTCTATGTCAGGCATATATTACCAAACCTTACCACCATACCACCTTTTTGCCTGAAATGATCCACAAATAAATCATATATTGTGTATTTAAGTTTGTGTTTTCCCAAAAACTACAAAATATGTCTTATTCCAGCAGTTTAATAGGGTAACAATATCTGAATTAACCTTAAATTTGTAATTTTTTATTGAACTTGTCTTGCTTTCATATAACATTACAGTTCATAAAATTAAAATGTTCTGTTTTCGTTCAGAAATCACTGGCACTATTTACCCCAACGTATTCTCACAAAAGGCACAACTTACCTCGACCAGGGGCAAGTTGTGCCACGAGACCAAAAGCTATATTTCTGAAACAATTTAAGATCCAAAGTTATTGTTCTCAGGGATGCACCACATCCTGAAATATATGTACATTCTAAAGTGAAAGAGATTACTGTCATGGCCTCACTTTAAAGTCACTTTAAGTAAAAACTGGCACAACCCACCCCACTTTCCTCCTACGTTTTCTTCAACCGGTTTATTGAATTGAACTGTCCGAAAGAACTACTGGTGATCCGAATACCGATGCAACCGGTTCTTGACTCGTGAACGAGTCGGCTCGGTGTTCATCTTCAGTTCTCTCTTCACAGCAGTTCAGTCAGTGTACTGTTTGAGTAAATGAATGACTCCAGGATATTGGTTTGTTTTAACTCCGAGGGAGTGTCAGCCACATTCAAAAAGTTAACAGCTTAAGTAATTTGCGGATTAATGCTTATTGGAGACGTGAACAGTTTAAAACGATTCAGTTCGATTTGGTGAACTGGTTCAAGAAGATCAGGTTACATCGAATGATTCATTCATGAACCGGATATCACAAACTAGTTTGTTTTGAACTCACAACAAACCCGGAAGAGAAGAAAATGATGAAAGTCAGTTTATGCTATTTTTGGACCAAAATGTATTTTGGATGGTTCAAAATATTCTAACTGACCCTCTGATGTCACATGGACTACTTTGATTATGTTTTTCTTACCTTTCTGGACATGGACAGTAGACCGTACACACAGCTTCAATGGAGGGACTGAGAGCTCTCGGACTAAATCTAAAATATCTTAAGCTGTGTCCCGAAGAAGAATGGAGATCTTACAGGTTTGGAACGACATGAGGGTGAGTTATTAAATTTTTCGGTGAACTAACCCTTTAATATTTATAAAAATCATAATTTATTGGGTACTTTCAAATGGGAGGTGGCTGTCTCGAACCCTAACGCCTGAATTTCAACTCGATTTAAAAAAAATATTTTTCCCAGTGTGGTTTGAAAAAAAAATGTATTTTTTTGTAAGGGAACACATAATTCTCATATTTGGGGAAAATAAACTACATTTTAGTACGGTTAAGCAATTTTTTGTGTGTGTATTTTAGAAGTTAAAATTCTGTAATGTGGTCACTATCAAAGCATTACTGTCACTACCGGAAATGTGAAGTCACAACCGAAACATGAGATGTTTTGTCAAAAATAAAGTATACTGAATTAGCAACTAAGATGTTATGATTGTGTCACAGGTCAGGGGGGCCAAGCTGGACTGCGCCCACCCTTAAACCAGGACCACCTCGAGGAGTGTATCAGAGGGAAAAGTCAGAGACAGAGAATAAATTTAACAAGTTTTATTTTGAAGTAAAATCAAATTGGGAATCCTAACCTAAAATCTTCTTTGTTGCCCTCAAGGATTGAAGGTGAACAGTGCAGCGACCGGGGACTCTCCCGCCCTCTTCGGGCCCCGCAATAGATGGACAGATGGGTGGTCAAGTAGGTATTTCACAGGTGGGGATACGATCGGCAAGCCAGCAGTCTGGTAAGTCTCCTTTGGTAAGTATGTAATTCCAGCCTTCCTTCCTTCTTCCACAGGTACGGAATTTGAGGTGAATGATATCAGTTGAGTACGTATACGGCAGGTGCACCGTCTTACAGTAAGGTGGCTTCTCCTGACACCGTTAGAGTGGATATTCCAGACAAAGCGTGCCCATCTCACGTTCGTGACAAAGGACAGTCACCTCTCTCAGCACAGGTGGGCCACAAGGATGCAACAAACTCTAAGTCAACAGGCTGTGCCGGGTTTCTACTGAGACAGACAGAATGAATGCTTCAGACAAGTATACAGTTCACATGCGTTGGAAGGAACGAACACTTCTCACAATACAGATGAATAGCAGAGATACAGTGGACTCGGAGTCAACGGGCTAAACGGGGCTTCTTCTGACACAGACAGAATGGATATTCCAGACAGAGCATGCCAGCCTCCGATTCGTGACAGAAGAACAGTCGCTTCTCTCAGCACAGATGGGTTACAAGAATGCAGCAAACTCGACGTCAGCAGGCTGTGCAGGGTTTCTACTGAGACAGACAGAATGAATGCTCCAGACAAAGTATACAGTTCACATACGTTGGAAGGGACAACCACTTCTCACAATACAGATGAATAGCAGAGATACAGCAGACTCGAAGTCAACAGGCTGAATGGGACTTCTGAGACCGACAGAATGGAAGTTTCAGGCAAGTATACAGTTCACATGCATTGGAAGGAGCGAACACTTCTCACCATACAGTTGAATGGCAGGGATACAGCAGACTCGAAGTCAACAGGTTGCACAGGGCTTTTCTGAGGCAGATAGTAAATTTCAACAGGGCATCTCTTCTATTAGCACAACAGAGGGGTTAATTCATATCCCAGATGATAATTCCTCAACCTCCAGACAGTTGGAACAGATCAGTGTCACAGGACTCTTACTATTGACGGTCAGCCCTCATAACACATAGAGAGTGCATGGCAAAAAGAAATGTAGCTTACACACACACACGACAATTCCACTTCAAACATATAATGTGGGGGAAAACATCAATTTTAGCCACTGCAAACTCACTTCACGAAGTGCAATTTAAAGCCAGCACTCACATTCGGGTTTCTGTCCGAGGGGAAGGGGGGGGGGGGCGCGATCCTCACTGCCACTGAGGATGTTCTGAGATGTTTTTCTTCACAGTCAGAGTTCACATCACCATTTATAGAGGAGGGAGAGGTAAGAGATCGGTAATGAATCAGTACAATCCACTCAGTGATATTTATGATCGTGATCCAAACACTCCAAACCTCATCCAATTCAGTGTCAAACGTGTGCAACTACAGGACTCAGTTCTCAGTTACTCGGCTCCTCTCCAATGCAAACAGGGTATTTCACTCTCCTTCTGTTGTCCTCGAATCCCTCATCAAGCAACACTTTCCTCTTCATTCACCCATCCTCCAGTAACTATTACCACCCAATAAAACGACTTTTCACAAGGGAGAAAAACCACACCAACCACCTCTCTCTCTTGCTTTTTATCCTCTCCACTGTTGATGAGGCCTCACGCAAACTCTGAGTAAATCCCCCACACCTGTTGCCAATCCGTCATTTGGGGTTGTCACAGCAACAAACGCACACACAGGCCTGGGAACAGGGTTACACTCAAAGCGTTCCCCCGGGAACACTGCTTCAGCGGGAATAAGTTCCACATGCCATTTGTCACACTGTGACAATTGTTTTTAGTTCAATGTTGTAATTGCAAATCAAGGTGAGGAAGCAAGTGCAAGTAAAAAGGGATTTAATGAACACAGTCAGATACACGAGTAATACTAAACAGGATAACAGGTGAGTGAGGCGAAGTCTGATGGCGATACGGGAAGTAGCAACATTCGATGGTGATCCAGGAAGTGGCGGTGAGGAAATGCAGCAGGAGAGAATGACACAGGAACTGAGATGAGCGATCCGTGGGGGTGAATGGTATAATCCGTGGGGGTGAAGAGTGGATGGGATTCCAGAGACACAGACGATCCAACGAAGAGACACAGAGAACAGGAACGAGAGACCAGGCATAGACACGGGAGACTGCAAACAACGCTCTGACAAACACAAGACGGAAGACAGGGCAATAAGTAGGGATCAGTTAATGAGTAGAAGCTGGTGTAGAAGAATAATTAACGGAGACGCCCACATGAAACAATCAGTGCTGACGAGAGACACACACAAACTCCACTCCACCCTCCTGCCAGTCCCAGACGACTCTACCTGTCGACTAACTCCTCTCCTCCGGACCGTAACCCTCCCAGTCCACCAAGCACTGGAATCCTCGTCCCCTCCGTCTCGAGTCCAGAATACGATTGACCGAATAGGTTGGTTCCCCATCTACGAGACGCGGTGGTGGGGGAACCGTGGTGGACAGATTAATTTGTGAATAAAACACAGGTTTAATTTTGGACACATGGAAGGTGGGATGAATCCTCCGGTACACCGGAAGTAGTTTGAGGTGGACTGTCACCGGACTAATGATCTTGGTGATAGGGAACGGACCAATAAATTTGGGAGCTAACTTATTGGAAATGGAATGGAGCGGAATGTTGTTGGTAGAAAGCCACATTTTTTCACCCATGATGTATACGGGAGGCTTAGACCGGTGGCGATCGGCTTTGGACTTGGTGTGCGCCCTCACCTGGAGCAGAGTCTCGCGGGCTCTGGTCCACGTGCAGTGGAACCTCTGGACAAATGCGTGGGTGGAGGGGAACGCGACTTCAGATTCTCGACTGGGAAAAATAGGTGGCTGGCAACTTATGCTACACTCAAACGGGGAGAGGCCCGTGGATGACACTGGTAGCGGGTTATGAGCGTACTCAACCATAGAGAGTTGTTGACTCCAGGAAGGATTCTTGGAGACTAAACGTTGCAACGCTCTCTCCAAATCTTGGTTGGCCCGCTCAGACTGACCATTGCTCTGCGGATGATAACCCGAAGACAGACTAACCGTCGGTCCCAATAATTTACAAAACTCCCTCCAAAATTTGGACACAAATTGGAAAGACATGATCAAGTACAGTAACTGCTGTTTCCTTGGCTGAGGCTAATTTGGGCAAGGGAATAAAATGTGCTGCCATCTAGAATCGGTCCATTATGGTCAAAACGACTGTCATGCCATTAGAGGGCAGGAGGGCGTTAACAAAATCTAGAGCGATGTAGGACCAGTGTCTCGAAGGGACAGAAAGCAGATGAAGAAGCCCATCCAGAGGTCATTTAGACATCTTACCACTGGCCACCAGAATCATTGCTTTACTAAGCCCTTGGTACGGCTGGATGACAAGCGACATTGGAGCAGTGACCCCACTGAATAACGTCGGACTGTAACTGTCGGACTCCTCCGGAATGCAAAACCGATTCGGTGGGCACCCGGGCAGAGGCGTTACCCCTTCTAAGGCCTTCTCTTGACCTTTGATTCGACCTCCCATATGAGTGATGAGATGACTATACTCTAAGGTAAAATACACTCGGGGGTCACCGGGCATTCGGATGAATCAAAAATATGTGACAAAGAATCTGGTTTGACGTTCTTGGAACCGGAGCGGTACGATAGAGTAAAATCAAGATGAACGAAAAAAGTGCCCACCGAGCCTGCCTGGAGTTGACAACTCTTTTACCAATGTCATAATTACATTCAGCAGGAGATAAACGATGGGAAAAGAACGCGCATGGATGCATCTTGTCGTCTGAGGCAGCACGCTGGGAAAGAACTGCACCTACTCCCACCTCTGATGCGTCGACCACCACGAACTGAAGTGTGGGATCAGTGGATACTAAGATTGGAGCCAAAATGAAGCAGCCCTTAGGTTGGAAAATACAGTCTCGGCTGTATTAGACCACCTGAACGTAGTACTGTGGGAGGTCAAGGCGGACAGAGGTAAGACTACTTGGCTGAAATTGCGAATAAAACACCAGAAACCCCTGTAGGACCTTACGGGAATCTGGACTTGGCCAATCTATCACAGTCTTAACAGGGAACTACACTAACCTTTTCCACTGGTGGCACTTGCGCGACTAACTTTTTCAGTTACTGGCGCAAAACATAATTTGGTCCCACACATTTTTCATAGTAAGCCACTCTGGATAATAATGAATAATAATGAAACTGTATTGCATGCAGATGTGCTTTTTATTTTACTTGTCATCTTTTAAACCACATGCCTTCTTGTTTTATTTCTTACAGTACACACAGTGCATTGCTCCGTCTTGGTACCTTAACCCAGGGCCGCAGCTGGGGTTAGAAGGGCCCTGGTGCAGTGGGCCCTGTTTGAAATGGTTTAATATTTACTGTATGTTCATTCTATTTATTGATTTGTACTACTTACACAATGATTTTTTTTTACATTTGTAGGTGTCCAGAAACTAATTTAAAATAGCACTGCATAGTCTTCACTGTAAAATGAAATACACAGTCAAACCAAAGTGTATTCAGACACTTTCAACATTTCTCACATTATCATAGTTTATTTGTTATAGTTTAGAAATTGGTAATAAAATATATTAAACTGTTCTTGATAATGTCAGATAACTTTGATAGAAAAATATGTAATGGAATCAACCAAAACTGTCAGTATGACAATATTTACACAAATATCAATACTTTGTTGAACAATTACCAAGCAATGCTTAATTTTGTTTAGTAAAGGTTGCATTAGCAATTAAAGAAATAAAACACTTAAGCAAAACATGGTCAGGTCCCTAATTCAATATATATATATAAATTTCACTGGTAGTCTACAGTATGAAGAATTTTTGGGTATAATATTTCACAGTTCGCTGTATTTTGCTACACTCACTTACATAAATAAACTAAGCCCCTTCCACACTGCCATTCCGGCAAATACACGGGTAAAGTGTTCTGGCAATTGTTCCCGGGTTGCTAAATTTTGCACTTTCACACTGCTAGTGATTACCCGGGATATGTGCATGCTTTCACACACAACCGGTAAAGATCCCGTAACGACACTTGACATCAGGCGTGACGTGTTATGTAAGAGTAGAAAACGCTAGGCACGTTATACTTTCACAAAAGCTGGTGAACGATCTCAGCTTCAGCGCGGAAAGTGAGGAACTAACTGATCTCTACTTCATTACAATTTGAACATATTTTTTCGGCGCAAACGTTGATCTTCCTTCAAAACAGCCGGTAAAACAGTTTTGCTATAACGCGCATCATCACTTCGACACAGCATTAGATCTGGCTTCTGTTCACACAGCGCTCATCCCGGGTTGAACCCGGCAATGTTACTAGGTCCCCGACCCGGTTTCAATGCCGGAATCAATACTGGGACATGTTTGCTTTCACACAGAGGGCAATGTTCCGGCAATATGCCGGGTCCGACGTGCAGTGTGAAAGGGGCTCTAGTGTCCTGCACCCACTAGTAAAACAATATAATCAATTATATCTGATTTTTAGTTTGACTGTGGATAAATTCTTCTTAAAACTACAAAGTAATTCAGTCAAGAGCAGTGAGTGATTTACTTTCATTCTCTTGGATTAACATTAAAGACACTGATAGCAGAGCTAGTAACTTAGGCGCGGTCACTTTAAGAGACAGTGCATCTATTATAAGTATACACATCCTATTTCTTTCCAACTCTTTACTTTCACTTAAGACCTAACCACATACTTTTCGAACACACTTTCCAAGACAGGTATTTTGACATATTTAGTACGTAATTGTTGTCGTACAAAAGCAAAAAGACTTTGAGACGCACCCTGAACATCGCAGTGCTGAATTAAGCTCTTTCGCATCTTTTTCTGTTTGTTTAACCTGCGATATGTATTTGTTCGTTCAGGTGCAGGAGGAAGCGAACGTCCTGAAAGAGAGCTCGGTTCAGTGTTGCTGTCCATGTGACACGACTCTCTCGTGCGCACCGAACATGGCACGCGAGTAACCAGATGCTCAGTCAAGCTTACCCGCATCGCGGGGCTGAAGCCAACTTGATGTGTTGAATGATCAGAGCACGTTATAAAATGTTTTTAAAGTACACATTTCTGTTTTAATAAATGCTCATAGTAAATCATAGTATATTGCCTAAAACATAAGGTAGGTACAAAAATAATCAGTAATACATTTGCCACCTCATAAAAATTAGGGTCGCATTGTCATTTCAAAAGGTCGCATATGCAGCCATTTTGGTCGCAGTGTAATTCCCTGCTTAACCTTGTCAGGATCCATACGTATTCCCTCAGACGAGATGTAACCTAGGGAGGGAACAGACTGTGCATGAAATACACATTTCTCCGCCTTGACAAAAAGCCCATTCTCTAGTAACCTGGAGTACTCGTCTGACGTGTTGCACGTGTTCCTGGAGAGTCGAGGAAAAAAAATCAGTATGTCATCTAGGTAAACATATATGAACTGATCTACCATGTCTTTCAACACGTCATTAACGAGTGCTTGGAAAACCACTGGTGAGTTGGAGAGCCTGAACGCCATCAAGTTTTCAAAGTGCCCTCTAGGGGTGTTAAAAGCGGTTTTCTACTCATCCCCTTTCCTGATGTGGACCAAATGATAAGCATTACGTAAATCCAGTTTTGTGAAGACGGATGCTCCCTGTAACCTCTAAGGCTGAAGACATCAACAGCAAAGGATACATATTCTTTACCGTGATGTTGTTAGCTCTTGGTAATCAATACAAGGTCACAGGTAACCATCTTCTTACCAACAAAAAAGAATCTCGCCCCCGCTGGAGAAGAGGAAGGGCGAATGAACCTTGATGCTAGAGAATCAGAAATATATTTCTCCATGGCCTCCCTCTCTGGAATGGAAAGAGAGTAAAGTTTGCCTTTAGGCAGGGACTTACCTGGAACTAACTGTATGACACAGTCATAGGGATGATGCAGAGGGAGAGAAGCAGCGCGGGACTTACTGAACACTTCCTTCAGGTCCAGGTACTCCACGGACACGTTTGACCAAACCGTTGCCTCCTCCTGAAAAACAGAAACAGACACAGCAGGACAAGCAGAAACCAGACAAGACTCATGACAACATTCACTCCATGAGGTGATAGTGTTGGATCCCCAATCTACTCGTGGGTTGTGTTTCACTAGCCAGGGGTGACCTATGAAGATGGGTTCCACAGTGGAGTCCATGAGGAGGAGGGGAAGGGTCTCGGTGTGGTTGCTGGAGGTGAGGAGAGTTATAGGTCCAGTGGTGTGGGTGATGTATCGCAGTTCCTGGCCATTGAGTGCACTGATGGTAATCTGATCTGAAAGGGGAGTGATGGGGAGCCTCAGGTGTTGTGCAAGAGTGGTGTCCATGAAGTTACCCTCTGCTCCAGAGTCCAGAAGGGCGTGACAGGTGTGCGTGTTGTTGGCCCATCTCAGTTTCACCGGAAGGAGAGTGGATGATGTTGAGGACTTGCCGGCGGAGATCCCACCCGATAGTAGCCTCGAGTTTACTACTGGGCTGGCTCCTCTTACAGGAGGACAGGAGAGTAGAAGATGTCCCACCGCAGTACATACAAAGTCCTCAGGACCTCTGCCTCTCTCTCTCCACCCGGGTCAGTTGAGCTCTACCCACCTGCATTGGTTCGTGATCGACGACGGGACCGGCTGTGTTCTCCCGGCTCGGGTCGTTACTCTCAGTGTTGGCAGGGAGACATCTAGGACAGGCGTGAGCCCCCAGTTAATCAATATGAGCATACACGCAGAGCGCCAAATCGATGAGTCAGTTGAGAGGTTGGTTCACAACTCGAGTAGGTAGATCTCCCTGTGAACATGGTCAGCCAGCCCATGCAGGAACATATCCCAATGCGCCTCCTCATTCCACTTGCATGCGGCCGCCAAGGTGCGGAACTTGTTGGAATAGACTGCCACGGAGTGATTCCCCTCCTTGAGGTCCGCCAACTCTCAGGCCGCCTCCTTGTCAGCCACGGCCCGGTCGAATACCTTGTTCATTTCCTTGGAGAGTGAGTGGAACGAGGCGCAGCATGGGTCTCAGTTCTCCCACACCGCCGTTCCCCACAAGACGGCCCTCCCAGAGAGCAGAGTCAGAACGAACGCCACCTTGGACTCCTCAGTCTCAAAGGTGCGAGGCTGCAGGAAGAAATGCATGGAACACTTGGTCAAAAATGTTTCGGGGATAGCCCGGGGAACAGACAGCGGGAGTGGTCAGCTGTTGGATCTGCTGGGTGAGCTTGGACACCTGTGTCACCAGCGCTTGGACAGCGAATCCGGTGTGGACGATGCTCTCCTGCTGCTGATCCATGCGGGTGATGGTGTGGTGGATGAATTTGGAGAGTGATGTGGAACTTGCTGCTTCCATGATTGGTCAGAGCATTCTGTAATGGCACATCAAGGTGAGGAAGCAAGTGCAAGTAAAAAGGGATTTAATGAATACAGTCAGATACACGAGTAATACTAAACAGGATAACAGGTGAGTGAGGCAAAGTCTGATGGCGATCCGGGAAGTAGCAATGTCCGATGGTGATCCAGGAAGTGGCGTCGAGGAGATGCAGCAGGAGAGCGTGACACAGGAACTAAGATGAGCGATCCGTGGGGTTGAGTGGTATAATCCGTGGGGGTGAACACAACAAAGAGAAGAACACAGAGAACAGGAAACAAGAGACCAGGCATAGACACAGGAGACTGCAAACAATACTCTGACAAACACAAGACGAAAGACGTAAGTAGGGATCGGGTAATGAGTAGCAGCTGGTGTAGATGAACAATTATAAGAGGCGCCCACATGAAACAATCAGCACACAAACTCCACCCACGTAGTGCAAATCCAGAGACCATGGTTTACCAACCGTGACAAATGTATATTCAAACTAATGAATCCTTAACTTTGAAATCAGAATTGCCAACTTTCTGCCTTTTACAAAGAAAGATTGGATTCAAAATACAACAAATCTGATAAATTACACTTGAAATATTGTTAAAAATGTAATTGTTATTGAATAAATATAAAAAATATATATTTGCAATGTAGATTTAAGCAAAATAGTCAATGTAAAGTCAATATAAACATTCTAATTATTAAATTATGACTACTGTGCTTCAGTGGTGACACATTTGGGGAGATTAAAAATATTCCAAAACTTTATGAAAACACAATATGAGAATTAACTGCACCAAACTATGGGATGAAAAAGACGTGTTTATTTGTGACAGCAGTTCAGAGGGTTGAATACCAAATTATGAGAGGACAGAGTCATCTCAGGCAAAGGTTAGCCTGTGATTGATGTATTTGACTGCAACAATGAATTGGATTAAAAAGAAGAAAAAAAAATAGGACAAGAATGCTGACATTGTTCCAGTTTGTTAAATGTCGACTGGTCAACTGGAATGGTGTTTTATTGAGGCAGCTATTCTTGTAATTTGAATTGGGAATTTACCCTTTAAAATGTAGTCTGAAAGAATAAAACCATGTGTTATAATTAAGCTTGTTAGCTAGTTCTGTTGGTATGCTGACTCATTCACTACAACAGTAATAAACCCTTAACTTCTGAATCCAATGGCAGGGAACAAGGAGAGGGAAGAAGAGGCCAGATTAGCAGTAAGGGAAGAGGAAAACAAAACTATAAATTAAAAATAGAGTTTGTGTAAAAAAATGATGTTGTGTTAAAAATAGTGGAGATATTTAGTTATTTAAATGTATTTATTTATTTATTTATTTATTTATTTGTGAGTCTAAACCATTTGACATTATACATATATCAAGTTTTCAAAAAGCATCTACCTTTACCTTTATTAACCTTATATATTATTTATGTGATATCTATCTAATATATATGCAGGTATGTATGTATGTATGTATGTATGTAATCTCATACCTAAAGTATAAAATGTGTAATGTGGTTTATAAAATGTATATTGTATCCTTAATTTGTAATAAGATATTTGAGTCCTGAAATATCCTATGTGAGATTTTATTTATATATATATATTTTATTTATAATCTCTCTTAAGATATGAGATTCTCATAGTATTCTAAATATAGGCAATCAAATCTATATGTTTGCATAATCCTATGTGAAACTTTAACCTCCTATAAAGTGTTAAACTTTTGTGGTCAATTTAAGTCTTAATACGGATTTATTTTCTTTATTTTTTTTGGAGTGGGGTTCAATTCTTATTCAACTTTATTAATATAACAAAGGCCAAATATGCAAGAAAACAAGAGCCACTATACAAATAATTAAAGCACAATTTAAAAATGTTTTCGTAGATGAAAAATGAAAGAATACATAAATAATGCATTCAAGCTTAATGTTTACCTTAGTGGTTTTGTGTTCTCTAACAGTCTGTCCCAAACATTATCAAATTCCAGGACATCCTGTTAGATTTATTGGGCCCCAGTGGAGCCGCTGTGGCAATGCTGAAAACATGCCTGAGATTTCTGTGCTCAGATGGCATCCACAGCCTTAAACTATAACCCCTAAACAGCCCTTTCCTTCCAAGTTCAGATGTCCTCGCTGACCTCTCCATTTCCACAGAACAGACTGTTCACTTTACGGTCATCAGCACACCTTAAAACATTATTAACACTATTCATTATTAATCACACAGATCATTTAGATACAATAAATGATTAAAAACAAGTCACAGCAAAACTGCACTGGTTACTTGCCAGACATTCACATCTTTTTGTCACCATTTGACTGTGGAAGTTAGTATTATTTGTTGGGTTACCAAGAACAGCAGTGTCTCTCTAAAATAAGCAGATATTTTAGGGCTGATTGAAGGTAAAATATTCAAATGTTTGTTGTTACATGGCAAAAAAATATGACAAAAATTATTAAATTAGGTTCTAGATATTTATCAGTAGATGAAAGCATAACTAATAAGGCAAATCTGGGAAATGCTTTGATTTGTTATAAATATCAGTGTTCAGAATGAGGCCTATTGTTTAGGTAGTTCCTATGCCATGGCCTATAGGAAGTGACTCACAGGCATCCCTTAAGCTTTGAATTTAACAACAAATGTACACATCTTGTAAGGCCATTACTGAACTGCAGCAGGGGGCAGTGCTTGCCCCAAAACATAGATCTAAGACTGGGTTTTGATAGAATATTACAGCTGTTTACAAACCACAGACATATGCAGGACAGTTATATATGTGCTGAAATGTTATTGAAGGGTCGAAGTGCTGTACTATCTACTAATGTAAGAGACTAGAGGTCTGTAAATGTAGTTCAAAAAATGAACCTTTAAGGGTTAAACAGCTTGTCTTGGAGCAGTACCCTTTCTTTACACCTAAATTGTTCATAATATAATAACTTAATAAATCACTTTTAATCAGACAATAGCAGGTACATTTTGTTATTGGTTTTGTGCAGAACGCTGTTGTAATATATTTTCAAATGTAATTAAATCCTGTGATGCAAAGCTGAATTTCTCGAGTCTTCAGTGTTAAGTGATCTTTCGAAAATCAGTCAGATTTGCGCGAGCCGTTCCTGTCGAGAAGCGGATGGTAAACATGCTATGCTATTGGAAAATCACTTTAAAATGATCGAACATGATCTTAAAGAGGCACATAAACTCGAAAGACCGGCGAAAAGAGGAGAAAACATAATCTTGCACCAGCAGTAACACATTAAAATATAATGACGACCTTTACTAGAAGATTTAGGTAGATTTAGGCTATCATGTTTTATTGTAGGCTTAGCCTATTTATTGTGGTACATTTTGTTGAACTTGTTATAGAATTTATACTAGATAATCTGTTAAAGGAATATATTTGTGATCTGTAGCATGTTGTATCTATTGTTCCTAAATGCTAATGCAGTTTTTTTTCCAAAACAAATGTAGATTAATGAGAAAAAAAGGCATTGGACTGGTGATGAATAAAATGCTAGCCTACATAATTACATAATAAGCAAGTGCTGTACATTGGCCAACTGAGAGAGAGAGAGAGAGAGAGAGAGAGAGAGAGAGAGAGAGGACGAGTGTACAGTCACTTCTTTGTAATATCAGCTCTGTTTAGAGCTCGACTCCTCAGTTATCAGCTCTCGGGACAGACAGCGTGAAGTCTCCACCGCACTGCTGTTATTTCTACACGACCATTCACACGATTTACAACTTACAACAAACGGGGGAAACATTTGCCTAAACTTTTGGGGTTTGCGACCTCCTCTAGCGAACTACATCCTCGACGACAAACAAGGTCTGGTGATGTTTGTATTACAGTAGGCTATAATTTTGTTTTATTTCACTCGTTTATGATAAAACGGTATTCTAATTATGAACTATAACTTTTACTATAACTAAAACAATGTTTAGCACAGACGCACTAAATGCATTATTCATTAATTACACGATGAAACCTGTTCATTAATTAGCCTATAAGATTAAAGTACTTTTTTTAATTGCCCTTTAAGTTTGGCAAAACCCCGTTTTCTTTTAAGGAAACATTTCTGAGTTTAATGTTGCTATGGAGTTAATAGTTCTTGAAGGTCTAGATTCTTAGACGTTGGTTTATGGATTTTTCATTAGGCCTATAATGGTTTTGAACTACAATGAATGAAAAAGTTGATTATATAGGCTATTAGACTATAAAAGTTTGTTTTGGTTCCAACTGAAACCAGTTTTATGTTTCAGGGCAGGCTATGAAAACAGCTCTGCCCTTATTATTACAGTTTTGATTCATCCTGCAGTGGCGTGGCATAATTACATTATAATATCAGCTGTTGCTCATTGCACCATTTTCATGCTGTGACAGCTCAGTTGTGACATGAGGTGCCTTATGTTGAGCTCGTAGTACTGTAACAGCAGGCACATTTGTTTCATGAGGGAGAGAGAGAGATAGAGAAGATGATCTCATATCTCTCATTAGGATCATAAAGTCTTCTGGAAGCATTTTTGGAAAGATCCTGCAATGAAACATTCCTCTTGAGTGAGGTTTGTGAGTTAGTGACAGAGCTGAATCATAAAAACTTTCTATGTTATTCTGGTAAAACTGATCACAGACATCATAAAAAAAGATGTCTTTTTTTAGGGGAAAAAAAGAAAATGATTTTATTAAGGTCAAAAATGTGTGTGTGTGTGTGTGTGTGTGTAAGTTCCAAACTCAAACCACATCTTTTCTTTTCACTCATAGCCTCTCTCTCCCTCTCGGTCTCTCATTCTACTCTTGCAGCAAGAACAGGGAAACACCCATCAGGGACATCACAAATCTTTTTGTGAAATCGACAAAGGAATTCTTGCAGAGGAGTTGAAGTCCCTGAGCAGGACACTGTTGGGTAATTCTATAAAACTCTGAAATGTCTTTCAAAGTGCATGTGGCGCAGAGTAAGTTGTAAAATCTGGGATCAATTTCAGCCTATATATATATATATATATATATATATATATATATATATATATATATATATATATATATATATATATAATAAGCTTAAAGTGAGAACTAACATAGACAGACACCTGATAATTGTCTCTCTACTTTATGTCTATACATACATATATATATATATATATATATACAAACCTTGCAAAAATTTAGCAGCACACTTTTTTTTTTTTTTTTTTTTACAGTGATTTTGCAAAAAAAGAGTCAATCAAATTTACTGGGAATTCCCAGTAATTTAACATTTCTATTTAAAGCAAATAATAATTATGTTTAGACTTTTATTTGTCCATTTTTTGTAAATTAACTAGCCTTTTCTGAGTGAGAATTGTTTCCAAGCTTTTTAGTAAATCCTACTCCACATTTTTTTCAGTGTATGTGCCAACTTTGTCTTTTATATTTCCCTTTAAAATCTAAAAATCCCTTAGAAGGAATAAGAATAGATACACATAAGAGAGTTATTGTCATACAGTAAAATTAATGAGCTAAAAAAGATATTTAACTTAAGATTATCTTACTTTTGATTTTCAAATACAGTTTGAAATATTGTTGAAATGTGTTTTTTTTTTAAATGTTAAAATAGCATTTAATTCTGAAAAGACCCCAAAAAGAGTAAACATGTGGTGCTATCAAAACATTACAACAATTGCAACAAGCTAAAATGGCACGATTGCTACAGCAAATGCACTTATATATTATACTAATATCTCATGTTCACTTTTGTTAACACTATCATTAACCTTCTCTCGCCACTCACTTTTACTTTTCCAAAATTTTACAATATATACAGCAACCAACATAATACATTTGCAGGATTCAAATTCATTTGTTTTGAAAATTCTTTTCTGGATATTTCACTTTGAAAGTGACGCAAACACTTACACTTCCACAGAAAAAAAAACAATCAAACATATAGTTGACATTTGAGACTTAATACTATAGAAAAGCACTAAAAGTTTTTCAGTTAGAGTGTTTTCAGCTTGTTTATTTTCATATAAAAATACGGCATGCAGTTGCATCAAACAATAGTATAAACATCATTCAATGTAAATTCTGATAATCGTATATAATAATTGCAATTGCAATTTCAAGGGAATAATCGACAATTATGATTTTTTGTCTTTATTGTGGAGTCCTAAAAACATCACCTTTAAGTAGGATGACCATATTTTAGTTTTCCCAGGGTGGGACCGAGCGGCAACCTCGTGCTCTCTCTCATGAAGCCAATAAGGAAGTGACTAAAACTGCAATTCGCCGACTGGCCGCTTGAGGCTGGCTGCAGAAGAGAGTCAGTCCCATAGACTCCCCATGTTAAAATGCCCAACTTTACAGCAGAAAAAAACATGTTTACAGCCTGGTTCAAAAAATGATTTTGGTCTATATAGCTAATTTTGCCCTTCATGACAACTGTGAGGGGGGTGAATTTTTTTATAACTCATCCGTTTAAATTATATTTAGCCTTAAAGTTCTGCATAATTAAGGGTGTGGCCACTTGAGTGACAGGTGGATTGCCGCTGCTGACAATGCCGTCGCGCTAGGTGGGCGTGGCTTCAGCAATCAGCTCCCGCCTTTTTGCCCATTTTCTATTATCCGGGAGAGTCGCGCGGTGACGCGCTGCCAAGATGGCGACGGCCCGCTCTGCACACTTTAGGCTTCAAAACCAAGGGGCAAGGAACTCGACCGGAAGTTGAAGTCGGGTGGGGGCTGCCATCTTTTAGCAGAACTTCACTTGCGTTAGCATTCCCATTGACTCCCATTCATTTTGGCGTCACTTTGACAGCGAATAACTTTACATCTGAGGCGTTTAAAGACTCTGTCCATTATTTATTTCTAAAGATACACGAAAATGTATAAAGGGCTCCATTACCTTCTATGTTACATTATGGCCCCGTATAAACAGTTTTTGTAAAAAAATAGGCTAACGATTGCGTCATAACCACTCGGCTCTCTGTCGCATTACCGTACAGACAGGTGGAGAAGCTCGCAGGCAATTAACTTAATATGGCGTACTGGCGTTACATTTTAAAATACTATACAAAATAATTAATCAGAATACTTACTCCTGCTCACTCACGACAAAGAACTCCCCGCTCAAGCTCGCCGTCTCTGCAAGATTAACGATGGCAGTTTGCACGCACAGCTACTTAGAAGATTTACATCTGTCAGACAGGTTGCTGACGTCGTCAAGCTTCGTTTGAGTCTGCGCGTCAGAAACGGAAGTGCTAAAAAACGCTAAAACTGGGCTTCATTTGTCTCAGTTGAGTTCCAGGGGGCAAGGAACTCGACCGGAAGTTGAAGTCGGGTGGGGGCTGTCATCTTTTAGCAGAACTTCACTTGCGTTAGCATTCCCATTGACTCCCATTCATTTTGGCGTCACTTTGACAGCGAATAACTTTACATCTGAGGTTTTTAAAGACTCTGTTTGTCCATTATTTATTTCTAAAGATACACTAAAATGTATAAAGGGCTCCATTACCTTCTATGTTACATTATGGCCCCGTATAAACAGTTTTTGTAAAAATAGGCTAACGATTGCGTCATAACCACTCGGCTCTCTGTCGCATTACCGTACAGACAGGTGGAGAAGCTCGCAGGCAATTAACTTAATATGGCGTACTGGCGTTACATTTTAAAATACTATACAAAATAATTAATCAGAATACTTACTCCTGCTCACTCACGACAAAGAACTCCCCGCTCAAGCTCGCCGTCTCTGCAAGATTAACGATGGCAGTTTGCACGCACAGCCACTTAGAAGATTTACATCTGCCAGACAGGTTGCTGACGTCGTCAAGCTTCGTTTGAGTCTGCGCGTCAGAAACGGAAGTGCTAAAAAAACGCTAAAACTGGGCTTCATTTGTCTCAATTGGATTCCAATTGGGTCGCTGTGTCCATTTCTTTTACTGTCTATGTTCAAAACCGCTATTGAGGAGTCTATGGGTGACGTCACGGACACTACGTCCATATTTTTTTACAGTCTATGGGTGGGACTGAGGTTTGATTGATTGATGGTTAAAGTAAGCGAAAAGCGCCCAAAGTAACGCAATCCACAATAGAATAGAATGGCAACGGTTTAAAAGTATCGCAACTACATGGAAAAAACGTCAGGACTTCCCTGCATCCAACACGAGCTGCAAAATCCGAATCCCAGACATTTTGGGTTATTTAGAAATCCCGGCCGGACGCAGATTTTTAGGTCCAAAAAAAAGAAAAAATGTCCAGGAAAAAGAGTATTTACTGTATGGTCATCCTACATTTAAGCAAAAAGTCTCAATTTGTTTTCCATTTGATCTCTTTAAAACACATATTAAAGAGCTCTTAAATGTGTTTTTTTTTTCTTTTCTATTTTGTCTATAGAATGATGGCCCAAGAAGACGGGGACTATGTAAACGACACTTATGAATACATGGAATATGGATATGTAGAAGAGACCAAGGCTGGAGGCTACACTCAGAGAGAAACTCTTCACATCATTTCAGCGATTATCTACAGCCTGGCGTTTACTCTGGGTGTAATTGGGAATGGCATGGTCATCTGGGTGACCGCCTTCAAAAGCAAACGGACTGTGAACAGCATTTGGCTGCAGAATCTGGCCATCGCTGACTTTGTGTTTGTTCTTTTCCTGCCGTTCTCCATCGACTACGTGCTGCGAGACTTTCACTGGATCTTCGGGAAGATGATGTGCAAGCTGAACTCGTTCGTGTGCACCATGAACATGTACGCCAGCGTGCTGTTTCTGACCGTCCTGAGCTTGGATCGCTACATCTCACTGGTCCACCTGAACTGGTCGGAAAGGTACCGAAACGTTCGGAGGGCCTGGTGGGTGTGTGCACTCATTTGGTTCACGTCCTTCTGTCTAAGCTCTCCGGCGTTGATATTCCGTGACGTAATCGAGCATAACGAGAAGGTTGTGTGTTTTAATAACTTTCATGATGAGGACAACAAGCACATGTTAGTGGTGAGGCACATTGCGATGGTTTCGCTGCGCACCATCGTGGGATTTCTGCTTCCGTTTGCAACCATCACCATCAGCGGCGTTCTGCTGGCTATTAAGATGCGGCAGTCCGACTCGGTACGTGTGAACAGCTTCTCCAGAACCGTCTCTGCTGTGATCCTTGCTTTCTTCTTATGTTGGGTGCCTTTTCACACGTTCAGCCTGATGGAGCTGAGCATGCATCACACCACCTACCTGCACTCCGTGCTCATCGTGGGCTTCCCACTCGCCACCAGCCTGGCCTTCTTCAACAGCTGCGTCAACCCGATCCTGTACGTACTGCTAACCAAGAAGGTGCGTAAACTGGTGAGAAAATCGTTTTTGAACTTCACCAAGAACTCGCTGAGGGAGCTCAGTCAGTCTGTGTCTGCGACGGAGTTAGACTCAGCACTGCCCAGCTTCTCTCCTGAAGAAACCACGGCCAACTCCTGCGTCTGATGAGCTCAGCGATCACCTCAAACGCACATGAACTCAACAAACTTTGAGCTTTAAAAAACAAAACATCTAGAGCTCCAACTGCACTAAAAATATACTGGGAAATACTGGCTTTTATCCCTTATATAGTACATTACAGTAGATATGTATTTAATGGATCATCTATTTGTATGTATGTTGTTCAATAAAAAAAAAAAAATCTAAAAATCATATATAGCATCACCTGTAACTATATGAAAGGAAATAATGTACTTTTTTCCTACTAAGTATTTCTGACGAGTATTAGAAATGAATGATATTTCGGCTCTGTTGAACGGTCTTTGTTTAAAAAAATGATTTCACAGAATCAGTAAACTTGCTAATGCTAATGTACACTGCTTAATCTGTTAATTATTAAATAAAAGCAAAAAATAAAATACAATGAGGAACGTATAATGTAAGTGAATGGAATTGATCCTTAAACTTTGAAATACGCAGTGTTTTAGTATAGCCTTAACACATAATATGCATATTAACAGGTTTTTAGCATTAAATATTAATTATTACACTTTTCTATGTAAAGTTAAATGCAGTTTTACAACTTTGTTGGCATGACAATGAAAATTTAAACTATATGGCCTGGTTCCCCAGACAGGGGTTAGATTAAGCCAGGTTTAATTCAAACATTTAAGTATCATTTATAAATGTGCCTTTGAAAATAACAAAGCAATGGCACTGACATATTTTAAAATCTACTTTGGGACCAGGCTTAAGCCTTGAGTATGAAACTGGGGGTGTAACAATATAAAAAAAATAATTTTAGCATTAAGGTCAACATAAGTGCTTTTCAATATTTTAAGCCTCATTCTTTTTTTAGTTGTGACGCATTAAAGCCTTGATTTTTATGGAAATGAGGGTTAAGTTGAAATATATTTTGTCAACATTATCACGCAAATTAAAATCTATATATTTCTTATAAGTAAAAACAGAAATTTGGAAAGTACAGATAACTTTCAGTGTTACAAATAACTTTACTTCTCTTTATTTAAAAGTCAAAAAGTAGCTGAAAAAAGCACACAAAAAAGCCCAGGGCTGGTAAAAATGTGGCCTAATGTTTAAAGACAGCACACTTACTAAATAGATTAAGTGTTTTGCTCAAGAACAAAGTAATAAATGGCTACACCTAGAGGAACATAAAAAAACATTTTCATTTAAAAAAAAAAAAGAAAGAGTTGACTGTTGACAGATATACAGCTCTTTTGTTTACACTAAAAACTACAAACTAAAGCATATCTGAAAAAGAAATACGCGTTAAAATAATAACCAGTTTTCCACACTAATCACTTTGTGAAGTTACACCACAGTTAACTAAAATTTCAGAAGCTATTTTTATTAAACTTCTTTGGGACTGATGACCATACTGAGAATTTAAACTTCTGCTTGTTTTTCGTGGATTTGTTTTTTGTTTTCTTTGACGAAATGTCTGTTTCATATGAGTCAACAGAATTGTCGAAATACTGGCTATTTCCAAACAGGATTCTTGAACAATTCCTGTTTTTAGTCCCATCCCCAAACGAGTAGGAGAAAGGAGAAAGTATTTTACCATACTAAATAAATGCATAAATAAAATAAATAAATGAAATAAAAATACAGTTCAGTGAATATCCACACTGTAGTTTATTGTGGGGTTCCCCTTTGCTTGTTGCCTAGGGTGTTACACAATCATTCGAGATTAGTCAAATTAAAAAAAAAGAGGAAGAAAAAGAGCCAAACAGCCAAAGCACAAGCCAAGGAATGAAGCTAGAAATAGGGCAGAAACAACAACGGGTTTACCATTAACACACACACAAAAAAAAACTATCAAGAATGACAAAATACACTACATACAATACGTACATTCACAAAGAGCCACTAGACACTGTCCAATACATAACATTAAACAGCATTCAACAAGCGGACCATGTTTTGCACTCTTCAGAAGAGACACATTTGTATTCATACCACATATGCTGAGAAGATTTACATCTGTTTAGAGTTTGCACGTCCTCGCCCATGTGTGCAGTTCAATGAAATGAGTTTATTTCAGTCTTTAAGATGAAGTTAATAATTTCTCACACAATATAAACTTTACCAAGTGTTTTCAGACAGGTTTCTCAAACGTTGCCCTCGAGTAAAAAATATTGGTATGATCATAACAGGGTTGAGTGATTGAGATTGAAGTAAGATGGAAATGCATGAATGCACATGTGGTCCAAATATTGCTATTTCTGGATAAGAAATGTTGACGTTTCTATTGGAGATAATTATGCAGTAACAGGGTTTGACTGTAAAAACATGGATGTAGTGTCCGAGAAGTCATCCATAGGTTTCTGAAGAGCGTTTCTGAAGCCAAAATTGTTGTGGTTTATTTATGGATGCTGTTATGAAAATTAAATAATGAGATATAATTTCACCCTCCCTTTTATGTAAATTGCTTAATTTTCCCCAGATGGACCACATTTGTGTGGTATTCTATTGATTTATATATATACAGTAAAATAAGTATATTTTTCAAGAGTAACTTCAGTACTACAAGTCGTGAGACACACATGGACCACAAATGGCACCGTTTCCGGGTGATTGATGGAAAACTGCCTAATTATTTGCACATAGCTTCATAATTAGTTTTGTAAAATGAAAGAGCTAAAGATAATAATACAATCATATATAGTAACGGTCCCTTTGTTTGAACTAAAAGTCTTTTTATATTGTGATTTCAGCATCATGTTGCATTTTTTATGCGCTGTGGGTGGTGACCCCCGTGACCCTCGGCTATATGAATGTTATATCAACATGAGGGCATTTCAATGGTATCTCTGCTATAGGATTACCTGCATGCTGTGTAAAGAGGATTGTGATAAAGCATGATTACTTTACAAAGAAAACATAGTGTCAGTAAACCATGGTGATGACCTGGGTATTTTGAATGGTTAAAGCATTCATCTGATGCTATTACTAATACATGCAAGCTAGCATAACATTTTCTGAATGGGTGTACCATGATTCAGTATAGGGAAGAGGTAAAATAGTTGGAAATTTACTCTTGTGGAAATAAAGTATTGTGAGGAATACTTAAAAAACAATAGTAAATGCAGGCAGTTGAACTTGAGATTGTTTTGAGCCACTTCAGTAGGACTTTAGTACATTTCAAAAGAACTTCTATCGTCAGTATGGTTAAATATGGTTAAAGCATATTGCTGGATGTACTGACGTGCATTTATGGTAAGCTACTATTTACTGTACTTTAATTTATTTATACATAACTGTAATTTGTATTGAAACGTGTGTCATCTATTTAAATACCATTGTTATTACACATTTGTAAATTTAAAGTTGGACATTTCAAGTTTTTATTTAAAACATAACACATTATAGTTAAATCACAATTAATTGCTTTAGTTAATACATGAAAATATGTGTACATGAACGCGCAATAAAAGATTGTACAATTTTTACTTTCGAAGTAAAATTTGGCATTACAAAATACTTTTTAGTACTTAAGTGTATGTGTGTCTAGAAAGTAAACTTTAAGAACATATATTATCTGCAAACATAGTTTTTCTTTAAAATAAATGTTTTATGGATTTGAAGGTCACATGCACATTCAATGCAATTAGGTAGCCATTGTTGAAGGGTGTTCCCAAACCCGCACAGACTGTATCAGTGTTGTTTTTGTCGATGAAGTGTGGAACAGCTTCTAACGATCATCTGGTCGATGGAAAATCTTTACCGCAGTCTCACAGGAGAGTAACTCATGTTTACATTCCTCTTTGTGTCGCATATCAGCGTGGCATGTCAAATTGCTGGTCCTTTCAGCAAGTCTCTTCACATCCCTAAAGCCCCACCAGTTCAGAGACAGAAATGTTGTAAACATGTCTTCAAACGAGTGCTTTTACTGTTGAGTATTATTGAATTCAACTTGAACATTGACATGTAAGTGTGAGTATGCAACATCCCAGCTGTTTCATTGTAGATGAATGATACAATCCAGTTGTTTTTCACAGCAATGCTATAGAAGAACCTTTCAGTGTACCTTCATTTAAAGAACCGTTTTCAACTATAAAGAACTTTCCTCCAACTGAAAGGTTCCATAGATGTTAAAGCTTCTTCTTGGAACCAAATGGCAATAAGGAATAAACACGGATGCACTTTTATAGGCCTTATATACAGTGACTCTAAACTGTTTAGACACTTTTCAGACACTTACTGAAGATCATGCTAGAAAATATCATAGCTGATTGTCTTGACTCTTTGCATTTCTAATTAAAATGTCATCTATGTTTCAATTTGCTATTCTGCACCATTTTTGTGTCTTTTATTCAGCTGATGATTCTTAGTGGATTTATGAAGTCGGTTCAAGCTCAAATCCTATCAGAGGAACCACAGGTGTAGAGAATCACATAAACTATCAACACGATCAGCTAACGGTCGAAAACCACAAAGTTTCACTGTTTGTTTTCCATTTGAAAAGCATAACCCCATCTAAAATCTGTTGTTGCTTAAAAAGTATTTCAACATATCTTCTAATTTTATTTTATAAGAATTGCTTTTGTTTTAATATATATGCATAGCTTAAAACTGCCCACAAAAAGCCCCTGGTCACAGTTCACATTAAATGCATAGAAACGATATATCAACACTGTGCTGAATGACTTTTGTGTTTCATGGATGAAAGAATAGCATGCAGGTTGGGTTTCAGCCTTCAGCTGTGTTGTTTAAGATTGCAGACGCTGTTGTTGTTGATGTAATGTTATTTCACTAGTGAGTCACTGCACTTTGAATAGGCCAAATAAACTCTTGAAACATCATTCATGCATGTAAAAGCACCAACTTGTCTTTGATGTTTTTTTTTTTTTTTGTAGGCTACTTATGACATGTACAAACAGTTATCTACGAAGTTATCTGTCTGCCTTTTATGTTTGAGATCTCAAAGTCTGCAGAGCCTCAGTTAGTTCTGGATCACAGTTGTTTCAGGAGATTGTGTTGGCCATGAGTTTTGGTTCCCTGCAGTGAGAGGCGCAGCTGTTCCGATCCGCCTCAGGACTGTCCCGCTTGTGACCAGGTCAGCATCATAAAGCTGGTGCAGACAGAACAGAGATGACTTATGGTTCCTGTTAAACTGCTGTACACAAAGCATTTTCCAAAAATTATTTTGAACAATGAAAAGTCATTTGTAACTACGCAGTCTTGTGATAATGCGATTAACTGTATATTATCTTGTTTATTACATGGATACTTACCAATTTAACTGTCCCTTTAGCTTTTAAAAAAAAGTACATTGCAGAAATTGCATATATACTGTATATATATTTTTTATTTAGGATGAGCTGCACATTCTCCTATATCATACTGTACGAGTCATAAAAGTGTGAAATATGCTCAAATTCAATTTAAAATATCAGATGTTTCTAGCAAACATTTACAGAGTTATTCATATTAACCAGCTACTTGTCTTCTATTTTGTTTCTCATCCAGCATTTTGAGTCTGAACTGATATATTATATACTGATATATTAAAACACCCGGATACTCTCACCAGCAAGAGAAAAACATTTTCCATCTGAAAACATTCCCGACGTTCCATGTTTCTGAGATGAAACGTGTTTTATTGTCCCTGTGGTTTAGGACCCATCTGTGAGGTTTGGCAGCGATCTGAATTGTTTCGCAGTAAAAGAGAGCAGGACACTCACCGAAACCATAATAATACACTGTATTCATGCACTCGACATGTCCGGCATTTCAGTCTTATCTTCAACATTTGGAAAACAGATTTTTCTTTCTGTGTTGTTTCTAGTTTTGCATGACTTATTCTGTCCAGATTATAAGAGAACATCCCATATGTGTGAAGGAATTGGTGGAAACTGTGGTTTCTAATCATTATATATATATATATATATATATATATATATATATATATATATATATATATATATATATATATATATATATATATATATATATATATATATATATATATATATATGATATTTAGACAGACTTAAAGTTCCAGATCTATACTTGTGCTCTTTTTATTTGGGTTATTTTGCCTTTAATGTAAATAAACATGTGTGTGGTTTATACCCGTGTTGCTGTTGATTGGGCTGACATTTTTGACACATCCAAACAAGAGAAACGTATCTCAAACCCCGATGCACACCGTTTTCAGGAAACATGTCGCTCAAACCGGAAACCTCAGCAAAGCGTTGTGCACCGGTTTGAGCTTGAACTTGCCCCAGGTGTGTGAACTTGCCAAACTCAATTCCTGGAGGGCCGGAGCCCTGCAGAGTTTGGTTTCAACCCTGCTCCAACACACATACTATGTAGTTTTCAAATAAACCTGAAGGATTGGATGGTTGGATCAGGTGTGTTTTGTTAGGGTTGAATCTAAACTCTGCAGGGCTCCGGCTCTCCAGGAACTGAGTTTGACAGCCTTGATTTAGTTCAAAAGGTTTTCAAGGATGTGAGTAGCATACAATCAGTCAAGCATGAGTCAGCCAGCAGACCCAGATCTGGGCTACAAGCCAGGGAAAGAGGCCATGAGAAATAATCCACCCAACGTGTTCTTCCTGCTGGGGGCAGATGCAGACCGTGCTGGTGAAACCTCAGCTGCCCAGGGACACCTTCATCATTTACTGGTGATCTGGATTTTGATGGGTTTATTAGGAAAAAGCTCCTCATAATGAGAGGTGTGGCAGACTTTTCCAGCTGCATGTTCATCAGATTTGACTTCCTACACAAATGTGACGTTCACACCACCCATAAGCAACTATCCAGCACACTCTAGCATCCGTGATCTGGCGCTTTCCTTACAAAAGCAATTTGTATGCCTTGGCAATCACATAGCAATGTCCTGGCAACCATAGAAAAGGGCATAGTTTCATGCAAATGAGTTTAGCACAGACAAGCATCACCCAGGATCTAGTTAGCATTCTAGCCGCTGAGAAACACGTCTCTCATCCTCTGAAGATTTAGGTGTTTAAAATGTGCCTACATATGGTCAAAAAGATGTATGTTATTATGGAAAACATTAACATAATTTATTTTTATTTTTGGGGGGTTGGTTGGCAAACCCATTTAAGGTGCTGGGCTGTATTTCTCAAAAGCATTGTAAGCTGGGTTGATAGTAAAGATCAACGGTGGCGATGGGTCTAATGTACACCTATAGGCTTACTATCCTTTTAGGAAAGGTAGCCTTGCAGACATTAATGACAGATACAACTAGAGAGGGAAGAAAAACCCTTGCAAACTTAAATCCTACTGCTTTCAGATCATTTATAAGTGCATAATATACTTCATACTGTGCCGATGCATTATTTAATATTGACTTAAGTGTAACATTTTCAATTTTCAAAAGAATTGATTCTTCTATTAGCTTTATTCAGTCATTCAGTATGCATGTGTGTGTTTCTCTCTGTCGCCCTCTAGCTTGTAAATACAGCCTCTGATGATCCCCCCTAAAAATGTCCACAAAATGATGATGATGATGATTTTATATATATATATAATTATTATTATTTTATTTTGAAAGTCATGGATATTTTAACCGCTATCTATCTATCTATCTATCTATCTATCTATCTATCTATCTATCTATCTATCTATCTATCTATCTATCTATCTATCTATCTATCTATCTATCTATCTTTTTCTTACATTGTTGATGTGAAAATGACATTACAATTGTACGGAGCCCCGCACATGACATGCAAGAAAAAATAAATAAATTGTGTGAACGATTTACTAATTCATTCCCTCAATGTACTAAAACGTGCACTCGATTACTATTGTGTTCCTTCAATTTGCTAAATCGTGCACACAATTTATAAATCGAGTGAACGAAATAGTAATCGTGTGCACGTGGCTCCGTACAATTGGGTGTTGTAACGTTTTACATTTTGTTATAAAGCATTTCTCGTAATAAATATTGAAGTGTTTTATTGATAATGTTTTATTATAACCTGTGATAAAAAGTGTTGTATGTATATATATATATATATATATATATATATATATATATATATATATATATATATATATATATATATATATATATATATCAGTTTTCATATTCATTTCTGATTTAGTAATTTTGTTTTGTGATTTTTTCATTATCACTGTTGTTAATTCTGTATAGCTTTTTTCTGTTTATAATTAAAGTTGTTTGATTTTTGGTAATTTTATAAATTTAATTTAATTTAAATTTTTAATTTTTACTAAAATATATATTAAATATATAGTAAAACATCTACTATTATGATGCTCTTTCAACTTGGTCTCAGTTGTCATGTCCCCGCAGCGCCGCTAGTGGCGCTGTGAGTCCACCGAGCTCTGAACTCTAAACCCCCGCAGATCTGTTCAATGAGAGCACAACATAACATAATATCGAAAGTACATTAGTGATCGCTTTGACGGTTCACAACCTCAACAGGGAATAATTTTCCGAGGCATAAGGAATTCCGATGAATATTCGGTGCAGTTGATGATCCGTGGCGTTTACACAGTCTGTCCGGAGTGAGAGACCGTAGAGGCTGAACCCACTGCAGGTGAGCGGACTCGATTACAGCTTTACCCGACTCATGAGCGCTCTGATCCCGTTATCGCGCTACTCGAACACCGAGGCTTGGCAGCTAGCGTAGGCCAATGTTTACATTGATATAAAATGGACATTCAGCAACTAATATCATGTTGCGGTCACTGATCCTGAATAAACGGACACTGCAATAATTGTATATATTTTTAAAATATTAATTTGCCAAGGCGTTTAAAAATTAAACTACTAACCTTATTAATGGTTAATCGGCTGCAGCTCCCCGCTCTTTCGGCCTGATTGAACGGGCCGCATCCGCTATTGTTTATACTCACATTTACAGCGATTAATATGGACAAACGTAACGTATTTCATTAAATCGAATAATGTAATTCGCGCGTGCATTGGCTTCTATTTCTGTTTTTGGCATTTTAAATCTGAAAATAAGGCAGTATCACATAAATGTTTCTGTTTCCTGGGTTTGTTTTTAGCATTGTAGCTAACGAGTGAAATCAAAATAACGTGTGATTTTGACAGCCAGAAGCTCAGACTAAGTTTTAAACTGATGATAATATAGTTTTGCAATAACAGGGGCACAATTGTCCAAATACTGCCCAAATGCAATGTTTTATTATTTATTTAGCTTATCGATTTGGTGACAGCGATGTTTACATATAAGTATGTGCTTAAAGAAAAGGTGACATGGGTATAGTTATGATATCTGCAGAAGCGTTTCAGGTCAACTCAGGGTCACAATACCATCAAAAATTATTTGATTTTTGGGGATGTACCTTAGTATTTCCGTGGTCTTCTTCGATTGTTACCATATATGTGACCTAATACGTATATCTGGCAAACATTAAGTGTCATGTATAAACATATATATGATGATTGCACAATGCAATGTCTAAATATGAACTGATCACCTGTGAAGTACATCATTTCTAACAGTCTCAGCCACTTGCAGCCTGAACCATCCTGTGAATCACAGTACAGTTATGTCTAAATCAAGCTGAGGATGTAATATTCACAATCACTTTCATGGCTATGTCACATGCTTGTTTATTTTGGTTGCACGGGTCCTTGTGTTGAGATGTTTGTAGTTAACCTATGACCACATCAACTAGCTGTGACACTGGGTTGCATTTAGTTCAAATATTAAACCAGGAAACCAGAGCTGACTATTATATTGTAAGTGTTTTATTGTTTGGTCCTGATTAAAGCATATGACACATACTATAACTCATGCTACATAATATTTATAGGCTTTGTATAATATACGTTTAGCATTTATAAATTGAATCTGTATTGTGAGTTTAGTTGGTGTTATTTTTGTGGTTTAATGCACACGGTTTTCTGTCTCGTTCAGCTGATGTTCTCAGGGACCCGAGTCACGTGATGTACGAAGGTAAACACATCCATTTCTCAGAGGTGGATAATAAGCCGCTGTGCTCCTACAGCCCCAAACTCTGCAAGCAGCGCAGGTTGAACGGATACGCCTTCTGCATTCGTCATGTTCTGGAGGACAGAACTGCTCCGTTTAAACAGTGCGAATATGTGGCCAAGTACAACAGTCAGCGATGCACCAACCCCATCCCCAAAGCAGAAGAGCGAAGGTAAGATGAGAATCTGTCCAGCAGATCAGAGGCTTACACACGGTCAGGGTTTGTTGAGTGTTTAGGGTTGGGAATTAACAGCCGGTTCTTTTATATATTCATATTAAACATAGTGACAATTACACACAAAGCAGCTCATGATTCGTTGTTTCAGTCTCTTTTAGAGTGTCTCGAATCCCAGTAAATGAAGGGAACTGCAAAAGATACTAATTTCAGTTCATTTCCGCTGTTTTTTTTTTATTAATATTATTCAAGTTTTTTTTAATCTATTTTAGAAATTTCAGTTTCATGACAACTCTAATATGCTTATTAAAGTAGGTAATTACAATAACTGGGTAATAATAAGGTACTGAGCCAGAGCCTTAACAGATATGCAGGCTGTTGAGTCAAACCTTGTTCATTTGCTTTGGCAGATACTGTAACAGCCACCTACAGGTGCTCGGCTTCATCCCCAAGAAGGAGCGTAAGAAGAAGCAGGATGCTCTGGAGGAGGTTCGTGCCCGCGCTCACGTGGAGTCTGTGGCTCTGAACATCACCGTTCCCTCTCTGGCTCTGAGAGACTCTAATGGGCTGGACGGCCTCCCTCCGTCCACACCCTGCTCCCGTCTGACACCAATGCCTCTCTCGGACTCCGACTTCCTCGACCCCTTTGCCTTCTACGAGGAGGACACAGATGGAGAGGAAAGCGTGGCACAGAAGAGCTCCATCAAGAGGAGGCCACCCAGCAGACCAGTGATTGGCCTGAGGGTGACCGCCCGGGACCCAGAGCACCGTCAGCCGGACATCGAGCACTTTAGCACCGTCACTGAACCCTGCACACTTCCAGCCTCCCCACACCCACCACCTCCTCCACCGCCTCCGCCTCTGCCTCAACCCTTGGCGAGGCTTGTCCAGCCCCCTCAACATACAGATCAACATGGGGCAGTGCAGTCTCTGCTATGCAAGCCAGCTCCACCTCAGACTGGGCCTCCTGTTTTGTCTGCTCTGCTCCCGTCAGCTGGGGTTCAGAACCAGTCTGTTAGCCGGAGACCTGTCCCTGCTGCATCCCCTGACCCAGCTGCTGGCCAGGACTGCTCACAGCCCCACGCCGTGGCCATGCGCCCCACTGCCTTTACAGCACCCCCTGTCTGCCTGCTCAGACTGCAGCACCTCGTGCAGCTCTACGCTAAGAGACACAGAGAGCACGGAGACCTGTTCCCACATCTTGGTATGACCTCCTTGTTGCATTAAAACAGTACTTCTCTACACAATACAGATGGAACTAACAAACTGAGAACTAGGGTTGGAAAATTCTAGGGAAATATCCAGAAACCTTCCAAGAGTTTCCAAAAATTCTGGGAAGTTTCAGGTGGATGCATTAATTGATTAAAATAAAATTGTAACACGTTTTTTTTTCACCGTAACGAATATATATATATATATATATATATATATATATATATATATATATATATATATATATATATATATATATATATATATATATATATATATATATTTTTTTTTTTTTTTTTTTTTTTTACATTGTCATTTAGCATTTATGTGTGTCTGTGTAATTTCTTTTATTCAGCAAGGATGCATTATTTGATCAAAAGTTACAATAATGTTACAAAAGAAATGTCTTTTCAGCTAAAATGCTGTTCTTTTCCACTTTCTATTCCTCTAAAAATCCTGAAAGAATCCACTAAAATATTAAATGTTTCCTGAGCAACTAATCAGTATATCAGAATGATTTCTGAAAGATCATGTGACACTGAAGACTGAAGTAATGATCCTGACAATTCAGCTTTGATCACAGAAATACATTTAAAAATGTACTAAAATACACAACAGTAATTTTAAATTGTAGTAATATTTTACAATGGATGTAGCAATGTACTTGATATATGTAACGTTGATATTTGATCATATATGCATGCATGTTTGCATAGGGCTCGACTGGTCTGAGGACAGTACAGATGATGAAGATACAGAGGAGCTTGTTCCTCTAATGCCTCAGGCCTGGAGACTTCAGGAAAGAAGCTCCCATCAAAGGTAACAAAATCACTCCGCTCTCGCTCCTCACAAATTCTGAGATGTTATGTATATATGCCATTTGCAATAAAAATCATGAGTATAGATCAAAATGTTTTAAAGGCAAACAAGCTTGTTATTACCTAAACAGATTTATTTTGTTTGTGTATGTCAGCTCCTCCAATGAAAAGCCGTTTTCTAGGCGGGCACGTCTGGCGCAGCTATGTACATACCTGCAAGAGAGGTATAAACACTTGTGCCGACAGGACAGGGCAGCCACCCGTCACAGCAGATACCGATATGCCTTCCGGAAAGCTCTGCTTCATGCTGCAAGCAAAGACCCAGACTGCACTGCACAGCTCATTCAGAAACTCAGCAAGAGCTCACAGACCTCACCCTGGTGTGTTGAACATGGACTGTGTCTGACAGGTTTACAGGGAGTGTGTGCATTTATAATATGTCTCTATAACCTTTCTTTTTTTCCTCAGTTCAAGGTCTGCAGTACCACACAAGTATGAAAGGACAGTGTGTACAGGAACCACACCGGGTCAAAGCTGCAGCAACATAGCGTTACCATTTTCACGTCACTGTTTTCAACGTATCCTTTCACACATGCTTGCTACGAGTAAAATGAACAGACTTTAGTGGTGGCCTAGTGATGAAAGGATGGTCTGTGAACAGTCGCCAAGTAACACCTACGCGCATCTGTCAGATGTCAGTGTGTTCTGTTCTTGACAGCATGTTGACGCAGATATCCTGTTGAATCGCTCTCAGCAGCTGTTCTCCAGTTGCACGGCACGGTTCGCTGATGGGCAGCAGTGCTCTGTTCCTGTGTTTGACATCACTCACCAAACACCTCTTTGTGACGAGCATGCCAAGAAAATGGTGATCATCTTAAATGGGATGTGTTTACACAGTACGGTGTGGGTTGTAAGTTGTACATAAATGTGTGTGTGTGTGCGTGGCAGGATAATTTCCTGCGTGGGGATGGCAACAGACGCAGTCACCAGCAGCAGCAGCGGCGGCCACGTAAAAAGACCAAGCCACCTGCACTGACGAAGAAACACAAAAAGAAGAGAAGACGAGGTCCACGCAGACCGCAGAAGCCAATTCCACCCGCTGTGCCACAGGGCAATTTGTTAATGCCCTCCCTGTCACTGCCCCCTCACCACACAAATGTCAGGTGCCTATCCTGCTTTCAGATGCATAACTGTCATGTCTCACAAATGTCATTATACATCACAAATAAGACCAGCTTATTCAAGACCCAAATAGGTTGAGTTAATCAAGGGTACCCAGTCCTGTTGCTTTTCCTATACCTTCTTACAAAGTTCAGCGCTGATTCGGATCAGACTCAACTGAACCAGCTATAACGATAACTTCCTTGTAATATAAGTCTTCCGGTTCGATGAAAGTCATGAAAGGAACTCAACATCTTGAATACCGCGGTTTGTTACCACCACAGCAACAACGCAATAGAATCTGTGCTTATAATATGTTGGCCAACCATTCATATGCCAGTCCCTCCAGAAAAACGTGATTATGCGATCACCTGATTTAATGCATAATCAGCCAAAGGCCGCATATTTATGCGGGGTCGCATTTTTTCAAATACGCCCCTCTTTTGTCGCATAAATTGCAGATTTCAGAAAGCAAAATATGCAATCCCTGTATTTTCGTTGCAAAAAAAACTCACATATATATTAGCAGAAAGTTGAAAAATGTTGCTTTTACTTCACACAAGTAAAGCGCCATTTTCCCCCTATTGCCAAGGGAACCTTATGAAGTGACGTAATTACGTGACGTGAACATCATCTGTGAAACCAGGGTGAAACTTGAAGTGCGCAAATCATTCTTATTTGCCAACAAAAATAAGCGCAAAAGAATGCGCGAAGCAGTTTCCGGATTTGTTACATGACAGTGGAGCCAAATTCTATTATGTTATATGTTAAATTATATTGCGAGAACTTGCGAAAACTGCGGTTTGATTCTCACTAGGCTACTAACACTGTTGTAGTTTCATTCAGAAGTTGATGCAACTTTACAGTTGTAAGATTGCACTTTTTTGTTACAGAATAATACCAAAAAATGTACAGTTGTAATTATATTAGTAGTATGTTAAATAATTTACGTTGCAGTAAGAGATTGCAACTTAAATATTCTGTGATTTAGTATGCTCGCTTATCATAGGAAGTAATAAGAAATTACTCTTTACATTAAGGTAGTAGCCTAGTGAGAAAAAGGTGTTGGGGGAATCACCTTTTTTTCTCTTTTTCATCAAACCGCATTTTTTGCAAGCTCATGCAATTTCATCGCATAAAATTGCAAAAATATCCCGCATATTCCATCGCATTTTTTAAGAAAACGTGTCAAAACAAATCAAGGATTTTTGCCCGCAACAATCACAAAAAAAATCTGTGTTTTTCTGAAGGGACTGATATGCATGCATTTCATACGGTATGTTTTCCGACTTTATTCATCTTACATTAAGCTTGCATTCTCTCTGCCTGTTACTCTAGCAGGAGCCCGTCAACCCCTGAACTCAGTGCAGACGAGCTTCCTGACGATATAACGAATGAAATGCCTGCCATTCCCAATGATCTTGAGCTGAATCAGGAGGATTTCTCTGATGTACTGCCCAGACTACCTGATGATCTTCAGGATTTCGACCTTTTTGAGGGTGCGTTCGTATCAGATTGTATGACAACATCATATCACAAAGACTCTAGAGTAGCCCATTTTGACTTGGACCAGCAAGCAATCATACAGACTAGCATTTGTCAATCACCACTCAGGTTTTCTTCAGCTAATGTAAAAATCAATTTGTTGGTTGGTTTGCACTTTGTCTGATTTGTCTTTGTGGATACAGGCAAGAATGGAGAGTTGTTGCCCACCACAGAGGAGGCCGAGGAGCTGGTCAGAGCCCTGCAGGCCATGGGGTCGTATCCCGACTCCCTGGTGTGTTTGTCCTCAATGGGTGAATTGACCCCAGCGGATGGGGTAGACCACCGAACCATGGCCGTGTTCTCGGGGTCAGGGGTCACAGTGACTGGCATCGGAGATCTTCTGAACGGCCGAATGACTTCGGAGACTTTTCCCAGTCTAGAGCTGGAGGGAAACCTCCTGCACGCCCCGACAGACCATCATTTCCCAACGTCCTCTTCTCCCCAGCCAACCCAGAGCAGTGTCACCACACCCTCTAGAAGTCCCAATGGTGGGTTAACAGAACGAACGTTTTCCCAAGCTCCCAAACCCGACTCGTCCCCACCTGGCAGTCATTACAGCAGCGCGCATGTGCCATCTCCCTACAAGGATCACATCTCACCCCTACATTGTGCCTCTTTTCAAACCGACCTGCCTCTCTTGCTGGAGGTGCCTTTGAGTGGAGCACCAGGCCCTCCACGCACCTCCTGGAATAACCTCCCTCTCTCTCTCACAGACCCGTCACAGTTCGGTAACCTCCTCTCTGCTGAAACGCACCTGCTCTCAACCGCTCTGTCCACTCCACCCTCCACATCCCACTCCACCATCCTGCAGCCCACCGCTGCTCTCTCGGTTCTACCCCAACCGGGCCTGACCGGCCTCACCTCACCCTCATCCTCACAGTCTTCGCGGGACCTTCTCACCCCCATCCAACCTAAACTACAGCTCCCACAGTTTAGTGCAGCCTTCGGCCACCAACTGGCTTCCCACAGTGGGATCCCCAAAGACCTGCAGCCCAGCCATAGCTCGACAGCGCCACCTACAGGCATTACCATCACCAGTGCCACTGCTGCCACTCCCCCGTTCCCTCAGAGCAATTGAGTCTGCTTAAAGAGACCATCCCATCTCACATTTTGAGATAGCTCATGATTTTCTTTTGGCAAGAAAGGAGAAGTTCTGAACAATGTTCACTTACTGCTCTTTAATTATGCAGTGTTGTTAAGCTCCAAGAAAGTGCTGCCCTTGTGTACCGCTATACTTCTATTTTTCAGTAAGTTCCACATACTGTCACTGACTGTATTTGAATTTCCACTAAGCCCATCGGTCTGAACAGAAAATCTAATCTGTGTGAACAGGCCTTTAATGACTTCAATTCCAATCTGTTCCTATCACATAGCTATCAATATGTCTTTAGAATACTTGGAATTTAGTGCACGAATCATGTGGACATCTTTTACGGTGCTATCAGTATACATTCACTTTAATTACATGGAGAAGAGCAGTCTGAACATTGTTGGAAACATCTCCTTTTATGTTCTTCAGAAGAAAGTATGGGTTTAAGGGTTAATCTTTTGGGTGAACTAACTCTTTAAGTCTCATCACCAACAGCCCTGTGTCTCACTGGCACCACAGATCAGCAGCAGATTTGAGTCTTTCTGTACACTGATCTCTGCTTGGTCTGTCAACAGTGTCTTCAAGACAGTGTTTGTTGTTGTAGTGATCCAAGAGTTATGTGTTGCCCACATTTACCCCTTTTCCACCAAACGGTGCTAGTGTAGGAGCTGGTGCTCAGTTGTCTCTGAGCCGATCCATTGAAATTGACAGCCAAACAATCTAACTGACAACATTACTACATTACCTGATCATACAGTCTTAGTTTATTCCAGTTTTTTACATTTAATTATTTAATTCTTTTTTTAAAAAGTCATGACTGACGCATATGGTATTTGTAAATGAATCCCTTCATTGCAGTCAGTCAGGGACAGTAATGTTGCTGGTGAAGCTGTGCAACATGTTTAAAAATAGAAATGTCAACTGAGGTTGTGTGCAGCATATTTTTACATTTATAAAGGAGTCTTTTAACATCCAGTGGCTCTAATGTTACTAGTTTTTTTTTTAAACGTGCGGGTTTAGGAGCTAAGCTATGTTTTTCATTGGAAACATGCGAAATTGTCTCAGGCACCAGCACTGTGTCAGTGGAAAAGGGGTGATGGTCTGTTGTACTAAGGCTCGTGAAACAAATTCTATCATATGACTTATTCCTTTAGTATGTATTCCTACAATGGGAGTAGCAGGTGGTTGGTTGGCTTGAGTCTTTGAGATAGGAACGTGCTGATGTGTGTTGGCTGGAGAAAGAGCAGAGGAGGACTGTTGTTTATACTTGGTGTTAGCATCTGTCTTCGGTAATCTGATCACAATTGCTCAACTGAGGAATTATGGTTAATGTGCATTTCCTTTTAATTTATCGCCACTTAACAATGGATTTTTTTTGTCGAGGGAAATCATACTGTGATTTTATTTTTTATATTTTTCCTCATTCAAGAAGATATCACTTTGATATACATCACAATAGGGAAGAAAATCTGATTGCAATAAGGTAACCTTTATAGTTATACCTAGCATGCAAAATTTCAGCCCATTGATTAGCTCAGCATTACATGAGAAGGTTGACAAGGATGCATCAGTGTAATGTGATGTGGCATCTCTGAAAGTGTGATCGGATCACCCAAGATGAAAACAGAGTATAAAACCACTGTCATGGTGGCACTGAAGTTGTACAACTTTCTGATTTCAGACAGTAGCCCAAAATGAACTCTGACACAGCCAACAACCCTCCTATCATTCAGCAGTCTGTCTCTATGTAACAGAAGCTAAGCTTGATGTGGTCTCGAGAGAATCCACCATACGACTTGTTATCAGGACACAGATCAGTATGATTCATTCTTGGGATTTTGCACACGCTAGGTGGACCAAGCCTGGACTGCTCACGTCACAACGTTTATTAAAGCAATAATCTCCTCAGCAGAGTCACTCATGCCAATCTTCAGGTGTGGCTTACTCCCAGCAGCCTCTGCTCTCGATGAAAACTGCTGGATCTCATTCTCCTTATCGGTTCCATTTATGGCTTAACTGTTGATTGACGGCAAAGATCTCAACCTCGACTTTGCTGATCTTGCAGAAACACTGTCGTTCAGTGAAGAGTAAACACAACAATGACACTTTGAGGTAATATTTTGCCAAATATATGGGTTCAAATATTTTTGTTCTTCATGGTGCTTAATCAGTTTAGGACCTCGTTTGGTCTTTCTAATACAAGAGCCCTTGGTGGCAAGGTTTCAGATGGAAGGAATGGGTGGCGGGAGAGTTGATGTCATCGGTTTGTTTTGCGGATATTTGGTGCAATTTCTGTGGAGAATGGTTTGTGAAGCCTGATGGTTCTTCTCCAGACTTCCACAGAAGAATCAGGTTCAAACTCAGCCATTTTTAGCCACCGTCAGTCAGCCTTACGCCACGTGGGACCAATGTTCCCTGCTCATTTCATTTCTCTTTTGAAGATAGACAACAGGAAAACCAAGGGTTTTGGTAGATTTTAGACACTGAATGATTCTCTCATGTATTGTTAAGTATTAAATATATTTATAGAATAGAAACCTCTAGATTGGGTTTTATTGCTTGAATTGAGTGGCGAAAGATAAATATGAGATTTAAAAAAAGAAAATGGCCATTTGCAACATACTTGGTGGAGCTGAAGCATTTAGTGGCATAATGTTTGGTAGTTTTAATGGCTATCAAAATTCTTGTGATGAATCATTTTTTATTGATTGATGTTGTGTATCCGTGTCATTTATTTGGATGAAATACTGTGATCATGTGCAGCAGTATTTTTGATAGCTATCAAAACAGTGGTCGACATTAAAGATATTAAAGACATTAAACCACAACCCTTACACACACTTATCATGTTCCTATCTCACTAATAAAATGAATAAAAAAAACTAAATAATGGGTCTCATTCATGAAAAACCTGGAGAATGAAAGTGAAAATCATTTGAGAATCCATTCTTATGTAAATCATTACATTGAGATCAAATCCAATGTGAAAAACTGAATTGAAATCTAAAATCCAGTGAGAGTTTACGTAAGAATGGTTTTAGATTCAGTTCATTCTCACATAAACTGTTGCATTCACTCCGATGATTGAATTTGAATTATTCATAGAACCATTCTTGTGTAAGACATTGACATGAAAGTGGTTTTATGATGATTTACACACATTCTTTCTGCCGGTGTTTCAGGAACGAGATCTTTTGTGTGCCAGAATGATCACAGGAATACTGGAGCCGTTTGGCCATCTCCTAATTTTGACCATTTTGAAACCTCCTTAAGTGAATCTCAAGATTTGTCTGTAGTGACAAAACATTGCTTGTTTTCTTGGTCATCTCCCTTAAACTTCCTGTGGTCAGCTGCACTTTCACTTGCTTTGTGTTCCACAGGTTCTAAATTACTTTTCTTGTGCAAAAGCCTGATACTTGTGAACAAGAGTTGTCTTTGTTTGTTGGTTCTCCCCATCAATGTTCATCACTTGTGACAGATGCCTTTTTGTTTCTCTATTGAGCTGAAATGCTGTGTGCAGTCCAAGTTTTTACCGTGTTACTACTGTGTGAATGACAGCAGGTCCGCTGCACGGAGAAAACCCCCTGACAAAAGTCGCTTGCACTCTGCGTTTAGATGGCTGACTGATTCCTATACTCACTGAATGTACTGTAGAACCGTTTTTAAAACTCATAGGATAATCTAGTCACCTTTTGTTATCGGTCTTTAATTTGTCTACGGTATTTTTTTTGTATACAGAAGTTTACATTTTTATGTATATTTTTCTTGTGTAAAAATGATGTATTATGTGTATAAACATTCTATGTAATATCTGTATATAGAGTGACAAATTTTGATCTTGTTTTTGGATGTAAGAATTAAAATTGTGTGAATTTGTTGGAGTGTTACGGTTGTTTAGATTTGGTATAACTGTTACACTTTCATTTGCCTTCTGGGCAAACTGACTTTGAGCAGCAGATTTAAAGACACAGGTGCTTCCTGAAAAGAGTGATGATAGCGGAGATCACTTGGAGTTGTACATTAGTCTCAACTGAACTTTAGCACAGATTTATAGTCCTATAAACCCATACGCTCTTCTGTTACGTAACATTAAAATGCTGTTATCATCTAGGAGCAAACAGAAGTGCTGTAACTCAGGATCATTGGAGATACAGGAAGGATAACAAAATAGTTTACAGCTAAATGAAGCATATAATGGATTTTACACACAACGGGATTGAGGGACCATATAAAGCTCATGTGTGTTATATTATGATGTTGAAACACTTTCTTTTCTGGCTAATACAGAATCAACTAAGTCAGTTGTATCGGCTACATTGTCTCGACCAATGGGATCAGTTTGGGACTATGTTTGTCAAGCTATTTCTTTTTTTGCAATTCTGCTTGCTAGTTTTTTCGAAATTACACACTTCAGCTTTAAAATTCCCTTAGTTGGTTGTTCAATAATTAATATGAACAAGTTAAATGTTCCTATAGAAAAAAAAAGAAAAACATTTAAAAGTAATATGAATTTTAAGGGCTAAAAAAAACAACAACAAAAAAAAAAAAAAAACACACAAAATGTTTTTAATAGTATTATTTTTTAACTAAGAGCAATGCTAGCTAATACACATGGACCCCTTGAGATCTATATTTGTAGCTTTTCATTCATGTTGCTGTGCTTCGAGGCATCTAAACTGAAAATAATAAATAATTATAAAATTAAAAAACTATTTCTTCCAGGAATTACTGGAAACCTTTATGGGGTCCTTAAATCCAGTTCACATTTAACAGTTATGTACAGACAGCAGGCAAATTAGATTTATAAATGACAATTACAATCCCACCTTAATAAAACTAAAGAAAATACATAATGTCTTCATGCAGGAAGTCAGTGAGTCAGTCAGTGCTGAGATGAAAACCTGTTAGGCAGAAAACACACATCAGACTCAGACCAGCTCACACGTGATGGCCAGTGCAGGCGGGGAGCTGTGAATATCCCTTTACCTCTTTAACCTCTGAACAACTCCTGTCAGCATAGAGTCGGTGATCCCGGGACATGTCTCTTCAGCCAGGAGCATGGCCTGCTTCAGCTCCTCTAACACCGCTGGCTTATAAACATCTTTCTTCTGATTCAGCTGACAGAAAAACAAACACATCCAATGTGACAATGACAATGTGATTGACACTGGATACATACAGAACTGTTAGTTCAGTCTGCACTGATATTCATTTACCTGATCATTTGCAAACTGCTAAGTTCCACTCTAGATAAACATCTGCACATTCACATAATACACAAGTTAGAAGGATCATCGGAATCAAATTCTCACCTCTGCAAACAGTGGCGATATAATCGAGGACTTGGAGTCTTTGCTCTCGGACAGAGGCTTTGCAGTGTCTGGAATCTAAACAATGAGAGGCAGATGTGAAAGTATGATGTAGTATACATGTATGAATATCACTACATGAGTTAAAATCTGTGCTTGAATGCAGCATAAACTAATATTTGCTCAATTATTTTTTTTTATCTGGTTGTGTTTTGGTGATTTTTGAAGTCAGTACTACTCCAATTCACAAGGTGTCCTAACTGCAGGTGTCGACAAATACTTTAACTCTCAACATGATCCACTGGGCAGTGGCTACTGGATTGCACCGCAGCAGTCCCTTGCCCCTGCTCCTCTTTGTGATATCCATGGACAGGATCTCAAAGCGCTGCTGGGGAATGAAGGGTGCCCAGTTTGGCATCAGTTTGGCATCACTGATATTTGTGGACGATGTTGCCCAATGGCCATTTTGGGCTGTGGCCTGCGACACAGGATTACTGGGGCAGTTTGTAACAGAGTGTGAAGCTGTGGGATGAGGGTCAGCACCTCCAAATCGGAGGCTTTAGTTCTCAGTTGGAAAAAGGTTGATTTCTCACATTGTGTAGGGACTGATCGGGAACTGAGCCCAAAGGCGAAGCTCTTGGTTTACCAGTCAATTTACATTCTGACCCTTACCTATGGTAAAGACATTTGTGTAATGACTGAAAGAATGAGCAGGTGCAAGGGGTTAAAATGAGATTTCTCCCTCAGGGTGTCTGGGCTAAATGCCAAGAAGCTCTGACATCCCAGATACTTTGTTGTAGAGCTACTACTCCTCCAAAAGCCAGTTGATGTGTTAGGATGCTTCCTAGACACCTCCCAATGGTGTTCCAGGCACGTCCGATTCCTGAAGAGACCTCCATACTTGGAAGGCCTGGAAATACCTTTAGATGCCCCATAAGGAGCTATGGAAGGAAAAGTATATATTGGTAGCCCAACATAGTCTGCAGCTACTGCGACCTGGTCCTGGATAAACAGCAACAGAACAGATGGGTGTAAGTGTAATGGAGGCCAGGTGTAGGTGCTGTGCAGGTAAACCTCTCTCCTCTGATCTCAAGAGGCACACTATAGTGACTGATGTTTGTGGCTGCAGTCTTTAGCCTTCTTGTTAGCGCGCCCACCTCCCATGCCAGAGACCCGGGTCTGAAACCCACTCGGAACGAAAAAAAAAAGTGTTGTGGTGCAAACCCAGAGGGGTTACATAAGGATGATTCACTAACATCTAAAAAACAATCGTTTTTTTTTTCATTCTAAACCCAAAGAACATGTTTATGCTGTCTTTCGAATAAAAACACCTGCTTTTATATTTATTAATTTTTTTGACACTGGCATATCTGATTTCTTACCTCTTGTAGTTCTTCATTTTGTATGACTCCATTGTGTTTCACTGTGGGCCTATTTCTTATGAGAGTGCCGAAGTTCCAGTCATCATCCACAGACTCTCCAGATGCTTCATCGTCATCTCTGAAGACATACACACACATTTTCTCAGTGAATAAATAATTTGAATATTAATATAACTAAATGTGCCAATGTTTGTTTTGCAATTACGATTCTGAATCGGAGCTGGACTCATCGCGGGACTGTTTTGCTTTCCATCTCTTGTACTTGTCGATAAGATCCATCAGGAATGATGTCTTCTTAGCATATCGAGTGATAAATTTGTGTTTCAAAAGCTCTTTAGCTGATGGCCTCTGGCAGAGACAATGCAAATAATATGTGTTTTAATTATACATGTCTATATATGAGGGGTGGACAGCACAGGCCCCCAAGAGCCATTCAAGTGTCAAAGTAGTCCACCCCTGCTACACAGTATACCCATGCAGAAATGTTACTAAAATCCAGCTTGGCAGGCCACTGCTCTGCAGAGTTTAGCTACAGCCCAAGTCAAAGACACCTATCAGGTATCTCCAATTCTGCTGCTGGAGTGTCACCTTCCAACAGAACTTATGTTGCATTCACGCCATATTGTAATTACCATAATTCCGGAAATTACAACATTGGACATTCTAATTGGAGCTGTTCTCGGTTTTGGGATTATGCTTTTCTATGGCAACACTATCAATGCCTAAACAGAGCCTCCCAGATCACAAATTGTAATTATGAGTTCTATGAGGACGTGAGTGCTTTTTCAAGTTGGAATCTTGTAATTATGTGAATTCCAATATCACATGAACACACCTTTAGCTCCAGTACTAATTAAACACACCTGGAACCAGCTAATCCCTGAAATCTTTCAGGTAGCACTTACAAAGTTGGGGTCTTTATTGAGACAGGCATCCACAAACTCTTTGAGAACTTTGTTGTTGCTTCCCTCTAGTGTGGGTGAGTTTTCCTTGGGGATGAGAAATAACACCTTCATGGGATGAAGTTCAGAGTGGGGTGGCTCTCCTTTTGCTAGCTCAATTGCAGTTATGCCCAATGACCAGATATCTGCCTGCAATACACACACACACACCAGAGTGACCTATTCTACATTTGCTAAAATGTGTGAAAACAAATGTCATTGCTCTGGTTGAGAACTGATGATATACAATAGACTCTGGATAATAACTTTAAACAGAGCAAGATGTTTTCTAAAGATCAATAGGCCTATACAAAGACACAGTTTATGGAAACAGAGTGGCTAAAGCAGGGCTCGCTAACACTCCACCTGGGAACTTGCCCTTTTGCAGTGTTTTAGATTCAGCTAATCAAGGTTTTCATGATTACTAGAAAATAACAGTCAGATGTGCTGGAGCAGGGCTGGCTACCCTGGGTCTAAATGCTAACCCATGCCAGGCTATGATTAAAAGTTTGGTTCATGAATTACACACTGAACGGATCTGACCTTTGAGTCATACTCTGACTGTTTTATGACCTCTGGTGCCATCCAAAACGGAGTGCCCACAAACGTGTTCCTCTTCATCTGTGTGTCTGTGAGCTGCCCGGCTACACCGAAATCAGCTAGCTTCACTTGACCCTTCTCTGACAACAGGACGTTAGCAGCTAGAGAAAACACAAAACACCGATTCAAAATGTTGATTTGAGCTATCGGAACAGAAATGCTGGAGATCATTTAAAGATTTCAATGGTAGAAAATTGTGTACCTTTAATATCTCTGTGAATTTTCTTTTTGGTGTGAAGGTAATCCAGACCCTTCAGGATCTCTCTGAGGATGGTGGCAATGTGGGACTCGTCGAGAGCTCCGGGTCCCAGCTGTAGATTAAATAACTTTTGTTAGGAGACCTTAGCAAACATGTCGGATTCTAAACCTTTGGAAAAACACAGCTATAATTATATACTACGTAACTATAATAGCTACACAAATTCCTAATTTTTTTATTGGTAACAAGGTCACCACTTCTCTCCTGTGTCTCCAGGACAGGTTTGAGAAGCACTGGCCTAAATTACTTGTAGTCCTCTTAGAGCAAGGTTACTCATTCCTGTTACTGTTGTTTCAGTTTCATCTCTGCTCTAACACACCTCTTAGTAGTTATTATGTGTTCCCAAATATCTTAAATAGCTGGTTCATGATTAGGGATTTTGTTTAGGGTTGAAGCTAAAGTTACATCTACAGGAACAGGACTAAGCACACGTACCCTAGAAATGTGTTATTGTAACGTCCACAACCAAAATATTTCTTAATGAACATTTACACTGTTTAACAGCAGCTTGCAGAAATATGTCATTTTTGTGTCTTTTCTTGTACAACCAGAGATATAGACTGTACTGTTCAATAAAATTAAGGAAAGTAAAATTCTTACCAAATCCAGAGCAGAACCCCCTCCTAAATATTCCATGATGATCCATAGTTTTGTGTCCTGCAAGAGATTTCCAGTCATATAAGACCTGTTTGGACTGGCATATTTAAACTTGTCTTGTTTAAAAAGCAGCATTCATTTAAAAAAATATCTAAAACCATGCATCAATCCTGTGAAATTTCCAAATTTTATTGGAATGTCACTTATCCATTCAGATGTTCCCATCAGCTGTAAAGCAGGAGTAGCCAACCGTGCTCCCGACAAACGACTTTTCTGCAGTTACATTCCTTCTCCAGCACACCTGCTTGTTATTTTCTGGTTATGTTCTGGTTCATGTGTTTTAAGCCTTCTAACTAACTATAAACAAACACTCACGGTAATACAAAGACTTCTTCAGGAACATATAGAGACACTCACGATATGGTAAACAATCACATGTAGGAACAATCACAAATGTGGAACAATGAACCGACGAAAGACAGAGCACACTAGGAGATCTAAATAGGGGAACTAATTAAGACACGACAGGTGGCACAGATAGGACAATCACGACAAGACTAGGATAACAAGGGGGGCGGGGCAAGGGAACGAGACAACACAAGCACATGGCCCAAAGACAAGGCCATGTGCTTGTACACAAAACACGGGTCTGTCATGATCCTGCCTCCAGACTAGGGAGAAATCAAGGACACGAGGGCAGAATCATGACACACAAAGCATGGTTTAAACAATCCTATAAGATCACTGCAAATCACACTGCACGACATGCATGCAGACTGTACGCTGATGACACCTTGACTCGTGGCTACAACGCAAGTTACTATAGAATAATAAAAGCACATCAGCATGCACTGGTGGTAAACAAAAAGAGCACTACAAATCACAGTTTACATCTGCCAAACTGTGACATGGCGCTAAAACAAATAACTGCTTACATCTAGCTCTAAGCAGTTTTATGTGTTAGCGCCTTGATTTCAAGTCGCGTTTTAATTGGCTGGTCAGTAAACGTGGGTCGTAGCAGTAAACACTGTGTGATGATCATGCTGAATTTCTGACACTGTCAGAAAATGATTGTAGGCTGTCTTTGGTCGTATATCTGCGACAACGGTCAGCTTTGAACCTCTCTCACTGTAAGACATAATGGTTGCACTTTATTTTACAGTATGTGTACTTACATGTACTTATAGTGTACCTATCTAAGAAAGTTCTGGCAACACAAGGTAACTACATGGGGTAGGGTTAGGTTTAGGGGTAGGTTTAGGTTAAATACCTAGTTATTACATACTTAAATGTAAATAATTGTGCAGTGTGTCTCTGGCTTTACTAGGGTTGGAGTTGAATGGTAGGCCTTCAGGAGCATGGTTAGCTTCTCCGGTGGTAAATGGTATCAGATCACAAAAGCACTTGGACAATTAACATATGGGACACACTCTCACAACCTTAGGCAATCCTCTGTGAGAGCTCTCTAGGCATTCTATGGTGAAATTAGCCTATTTGGAGCTATTTTAATCCACAAAAGGCCTATTCACACTAAGGTATTTGCACTTGGTTAACTATTCAGTCGTGAAAAGACTATTGCTAAAGTCCTCTAAAACACATTCAAGACTTTAACCACCACAGGAGAGATTAGGCCAAGTATTAGTGCATCTCATTGGTTAAGCCACATATATAAACTCTACTTTTCAAAAAGAAAACATTATCAGCATACAAAAGTTTGGACCCTTGCTATCTCCAAACATCATATAGCATATAGAATATTTAAACATTAAACTGCTTCAGGGAAGTGATGCAATGGCCTCACCTTCAGATAAGAACCATAGTATTTAGTGATGAAGGGGCTGTCACACTGGCTGAGGACTGTAATCTCCTGTTGGATGTCTTCCACCTCATCTTCAGCTTCCTCCAGATCAATGATTTTTATAGCAACCACCTGTTGCGTGCGATTGTCAATGCCTTTAAAGACCTCTCCGAACGATCCCTTCCCAATCCTGTCAAGCTTGGTGAATAACTTCTCCGGGTCAACTTGTAAATTCTATAAGAGAAAGTTGAGGTCGTGATCAGCCTTTTGGGGTTACATAGCAATTCTATTCAGTTCAACTTGCTTCACTTGAGCACAAGGTCTCATCTGCACATACACCATCTCTAGAAATACACCTGATTAGGAATTCATTGATATGATATGCTTCTGTCTATGTTTCAATGGCTGTTTGAAGGATTCTCAAAATCTCTATTAGATATTAAGAAATGCACTATAGGTTTATACAAAGGTTTAACATAAGGTTTACAGTTACCAGATGTGTGTGAAATCACAATGTAATCCAAGTATGGCATAGCAAATCTCACAAGTTACTGGAAAGTGACAGGTGTGTTCTGCAGTCCCAAAGGCATTATTGCATACCGGAACATTTTAACTAGAGTTTCATTTTTGAGGCTCCAATGATCAGAAACTGTCACCTAACCTGATATTCTCTTACATACGCTTATATATCCTTGCTGAACCCTTAATTGCTCCCTGGCACTGCAGCAAAAATGGCTGCTCACTGCTCCGTGTGTGTGTGTGTGTGTGTGTGTCCTTGGATGGGGTAAATAAATAGCACAAAATTAAAGAGCTCAAATTCCGAGCATGGGTTACCATACTTGGTCTCACGTCATGGCACTCATTCACTCAAGTTAATGTTTTGACAGTAAGGAACTTTCAACACAAAGCAATGACAAGCACATTATGACTCTATAAATGTTAAAGCAGCATTTGCTGAATCAGATACACAGCTAATCTAATCTCTCACACGTCATTTACAATAACCACAGTCACAGCCTTTCCACTAACGGTGGCACTTTGGTCTTCAGATGTTATGTGATCACCTCTTGAGCGTTATCCTGAAATTATACCCAAATGTCAAACTTTTACAGTGGCAAAACTTAATGAAATTAATATACTTATAGAACATCTCTGCTAGTAAAGTAATTTTCAATGCCATTTTTTCACAAATACTAACTTCACTCACTAAATACATACATCTGCTTTTCAAATATTCACCAGTTTTTCTGACACTAGGACCATGCTGTCAGCAAGCAACAATAACCAGAAAACACTCATTCACACACAAACACACACAGTACCTTTGTTCCTATAGTGTCCATGACTATGGCTGCTGCTTCCTGCGTATGCTGTTCCCACTCATGTGTTCGTCAGTCCATCAGGACTCTTTATCATGAGGGTGTAACGGGGCGGTGACACAGCCGCTCTCTACCACAGCAACAGGGTCAAAGAGCAGATGGCCTCTCCTAATGTTTATGAATACAGGCTAAATACAATTAATTCCACAAAACTGAACAATAAAGAACGTGATTTAAAACCCATGGGAAAGATGAGTCTGATGCAAAAAGTGATTTTCGTCATGAGTATCACTATAATCACATTTATTAATACAAATTCTTCCCTTATATTGTTCCAAGTCTGTATTATTTACTTTAGTGAAACACTAAATATATATATATATATTTATTTTTTGGGTATTTTGTTTGGTGCATTGTAGGATATATTGGTCACACAGGAAGATATGGTTGAGAAAGTCAATGAAGAAATTTGAGCCACAATGCCAAGGTTACATTACATTTTCAATTCAATTCAATTCAATTCAATTCAAGTTTATTTGTATAGCGCTTTTTACAAAATAAATCGTTACAAAGCAACTTTACAGAAAATTATGTTTCTACAATATTTAGTAGTAGCTAGTAGTTTGTGCACATTTGACAGGATTTTAGAAAAAATAAAAATAATAATAATAATAATATAAGACGTAGTCAGCTAGACGATGAACTATCAATATTATTAATTAAGTTATTATATGATTCAGTGACACATTTAGCAATAATTGTTAGTTCTGTTTGTTGATTCAAGGTAGCATCATCTGGGGTCCTCTGAGGGTCAGCATCATCTCTTCTCAGGTGTTCTGGATCCAGACTGGAGCTTGTTTAAATCCTAGTTACCACGGGATGTAAATCCCGTGGCGAAACATAGAAACAAAATACAGACATCATTAGCATAGCTGCTGATCCAACAAAGTAAAATTAGTTTAACCCAAGTTAATGAATAAAAATGCACCTTTGAACAGATGCAACTACACTCACAGTTAAAAAGATACATTATTCGAATGCTTGGCGAAAGAGATGTGTTTTTAATCTAGATTTAAACAGAGAGAGTGTGTCTGAACCCCGAACATTATCAGGAAGGCTATTCCAGAGTTTGGGAGCCAAATGTGAGAAAGCTCTACCTCCTTTAGTGGATTTTGCTATCCTAGGAACGACCAAAAGTCCAGCGTTTTGTGACCTTAGGGTGCGTGATGGGTTGTAACGTGGTAGAAGGCTAGTTAGGTACGCAGGAGCTAAACCATTTAGGGCCTTATAGGTAAGTAATGATAATTTATAACTGATATGGAACTTAATAGGTAGCCAGTGCAGAGACTGTAAAATTGGGGTAATATGATCATATTTTCTTGACCTGGTAAGGACTCTAGCTGCTGTATTTTGGACTACCTGTAGCTTGTTTAATGACGAAGCAGGACAACCACCTAGAAGTGCATTACAATAGTCCAGTCTAGAGGTCATGAATGCATGAACTAGCTTTTCTGCATCAGAAACAGATAACATGTTTCGTAGCTTGGCAATGTTTCTAAGATGGAAGAATGCAGTTTTTGTAACATTGGAAATATGGTTTTCAAAAGACAAATTGCTGTCTAATATAACACCCAGATTTCTGACTGTAGAGGAAGTAACAGTACATCCGTCTAGTTGCAGATTGTAATCTACAAGATTCTGTGTAGTGTTTTTTGGTCCAATAATTAGTATCTCTGTCTTATCTGAATTTAATTGGAGAAAATTGTGTGTCATCCAATCTTTTACATTTTTAACACACTCTGTTAGCTTAGATAATTGGGAAGTTTCATCTGGTCTCGTTGAGATATATAGCTGAGTATCATCAGCATAACAGTGGAAGCTAATTCCGTATTTTCTAATAATATTACCAAGGGGCAACATATATACTGAAAATAGAAGGGGACCTAGGACGGATCCTTGTGGCACTCCATATTTTACTGATGATAAATGAGATGACTCCCCATTTAAGTAAACAAAATGGTAGCGATCGGACAGGTAGGATCTAAACCATCTTAGAGCCTGCCCTTGAATACCTGTATAGTTTTGTAATCGATCTATGAGTATGTCATGATCTATGGTGTCGAACGCAGCACTAAGATCAAGTAAGACTAGAAATGAGATGCAGCCTTGGTCTGACGCAAGGAGCAGGTCATTTGTAATTTTAACAAGTGCAGTTTCTGTGCTATGGTGGGGCCTGAAACCTGACTGAAATTCTTCATACAGATCATTTTTATGCAGGAAGGTGCTCAATTGAGCAGACACAACTTTCTCTAAAATTTTAGACATAAATGGAAGATTTGAAATAGGCCTATAATTTGCCAGTACACTAGGATCTAGTTTTGGTTTCTTAATAAGAGGCTTGATAACCGCCAGCTTGAATGGTTTTGGGACGTGTCCTAAAGTTAACGACGAGTTTATGATATTGAGAAGCGGTTCTTCGGCTACAGGTAACAGCTCTTTCAGTAATTTAGTGGGTACAGGATCTAATAAACATGTTGTTGGTTTAGATACAGTGATAAGTTTATTTAGCTCTTCCTGTCCTATGGTTGTAAAGCACTGCAGTTTATCTTTGGGTGCGATGGATGAAACTGAAGTGTTAGACGCTGTAGAATCTACATTCGCTATTGTATTTCTAATGTTATCTATTTTATCAGTGAAGAAATTCATAAAGTCATTACTATTTAACGTTGGTGGAATATTTGAATCAGGTGGCGTCTGGTAATTTGTTAACTTAGCCACTGTGCTAAATAAAAACCTTGGATTGTTTTGGTTATTTTCAATGAGTTTGTGTATATGCTCTGCCCTAGCAGTTTTTAGAGCCTGTCTATAGCTGGACATACTGTTTTTCCATGCAATTCTAAAAACTTCTAAGTTAGTTTTTCTCCATTTGCGTTCAAGACTACGAGTTAATTTCTTGAGAGAGTGAGTATTACTGTTATACCATGGTACAGTACGTTTTTCTCTAACTTTTTTCAATTTGATTGGGGCAACAGCTTCTAATGTATTAGAGAAAATAGTGCCCATGTTGTCAGTAATTTCGTCTAATTCGTGTGTATTTTTGGGTATAATTAGCAGTTGAGATAGATCAGGCAGGTTATTTGCGAATCTTTCTTTGGTGGCTGGAACAATAGCTCTGCCCAGACGGTAACGCTGCGACATATAGTTAATATCAGTTATACGCAGCATGCACGATACAAGGAAATGGTCTGTAATATCATCACTTTGAGGTACGATATCTATAGCAGTAAGATCGAGTCCATGCGATATAATTAAATCTAGTGTATGATTAAAACGATGAGTGGGCCCGGTGATATTTTGCTTGACTCCAAAGGAGTTTATTAGGTCAGTAAACGCAAGTCCTAATGCATCATTTGTATTATCAACGTGAATATTAAAATCTCCCATGATTAGCGCCTTATCAACTGTAACTAGAAGGTCTGAGAGGAAATCTGCAAATTCTTTTAGGAATTCTGTATACGGCCCTGGTGGTCTATACACAGTAGCCAGAGCAAGAGATACATTAGATTTCTTTTGCATGTCTGACAGAGTAACATTTAGCAGAAGTATTTCAAAAGAGTTAAACCTGTATCCTGTTTTCTGGGTAACATTTATTTGTGGAGAAATGCCCATGGCATTGCCCAATCACTGTTTAGGACTCACACAGACACACTAACACCTTCAGTCCTTTAGTCAGTTACCAGAGAGACCCACTTTTACAACAGATTTCAATATTTTGCTCAATAAATGTTCTAAATCATAAACCAAACCAACCGGAACTTTTAAAGCATTTTTATTTTGCGTTTTATTTTACATTAATCACCAGTGGGACAGTACACAAATGTGTGGGCTGAAAGCCTTCTTCAGTGTGTTAAAAAATTCAATCCCTTCACCCACTTTTTAAATCATTAATTACATTGACTTCATCATTTATTAACCAATCTTCAATCTCTGAAAACACACGTACTCCATTTCAGTGCTGGACAATTTCCAGTTGCATACAACACAAACCTTCATGTCCACCAATACATTGTGTAACATACCCATGGCTAGAATAGGAACTACATGTGATCCCGTATTTAGCACAATTATACAATTAAACAGTTTGGATCTATAAACTTGAATCTCTGGCTTCAAGCGGTATGAATGAGGAATTCGATCTTTCTGTTTTCCGAATTACAATTAGTCAAATCAATCTTAAATATTTTGTGGCGTATACCTTGAGTATTTACACTGTGAAGATTTGTTGGTGGATTTCTCTTCAGGATCATTGGTACTGTAGTTGCTGATCATGAATTCAGTCTTAAACTTAAATTGAAATCATATTTTGAGACATTAGTGGCTTCAACAAAAGCATAGTGTGTATGAGGGGTCGCCAACCTTGCTTCTGGAGAACCTTCCTGCAGTTTCAGTTTCAATAAAAACGTCATTATCAAGAGGCCCTGAAGACCTCGATTGGCTTGTTCAGGTGTGTTTAATTGGGATTGGATTGAACTCTGCAGGATATCTTTGCTGTATATTAATTAAACTTTCAGAGACTGTTGTGCTGTATTGAAGTGCAGGTGTTGAGATAAGCTAATCACTGCAAGACAATCTTTAAAATGGTTCTTTGTTAAAATATTCATATATTTCTTATTACTTGTCCAAATGCATCAGTACTCATATGTACTGCCTCTGGGTTTAGTCATGATGTCAGTTTGTATTTCAGCCCACAAACCTAATTCAGCATGGGTTTATGTTTGGCAAATTGGACACCCATTTGGTCATTTATAACATCCATCTTGGATGATTTTTTTTATATATATATATTTTTTCTCCACTGAGATTGTTCCAATGCATAAGGAGATTACATTCTGCTTTACTGCTACTTAAACTCAAAAGGCTCAAGACCTACATCTGATTCACTCAGCGGGGTTTTACAGCCAACAGTCACACGGAATTAAACATGATGGATGCAAACATGTCTGTTTACCGTTTGTAATAAATATGGAAGAAAAGGGTAGATATTAACATATTCCAACATAATCTAATCTTCACAAATCTTATATCTTAGTTTGTTTGAACTCCTGATCATTTTTCTGGCCTTCATCTTTTTCCTCCATTTCTACTGTCTCTTTCTCCTTCTCTGGCTCGAGCCCTTGTTCTTTCCTGATCTCCGCTGGGTCTATGTAGGAGCAAAAAGAAGCCATGATGGAGAAGATGATGCTCACAGACACTAGCAGCGATGCAAACAGCACGTCCTCTGCCCACTGTGGGAGAAAACACAGAGAGTCGTGAAAGGAATGTTTCACACAAAAATAAAAAATTCTGTCATTTAGTTTGTTCCCAGCCTATATGGGAATATTCCTACAGCCTGGCTGAATATGTGTGGTGTGTCATGAGCTCATGTGCAGCACCTGTTTGGGAAGCTTTCCCAGCTCTGCAACATTCAGCACAATGATGTTTCCCACAGCGTTAGTACACAACCAGCCGGCCTGCAGCACTGACTTCATATTCTTTCCTAAAGATATGGAAACACAGCTGTTGAGAAGGAAGCGTTCAGAGAATTATCTCTGGATATCAAATGGCAAATTAAATATTCCAGTGTAGAATGCACTATTAATATCACATGTTATTTGCTAAGACTAGGTTTAGTGATATTGTCAATAACATTAAGCAATTTAATTCCAATTTATTCCCAGACATGAAAATACCCAAATGATGTGTCATTAGTAACCTTTTGAAATAATACTTTTATTATTATTATTATTATTTTGGAAAAGTGTGTGAAAAAATGTGTTTTACGTTCCGTCACAACTGTGACCGGTGGGATAATGTGTGTTCTGTTAGGCTACAAGCAGCGTGAAGTATGTGTGTCTGAATGTGTGTTGTACCTCAAATGAGTCTATCAGACGATGTTCGTTGGGTGAGATGGTCACATTCGATGTTTTGTTGTATATGTTCACCACCTTTAGCTGGCTCTCAGAGGATGAAGGAAAATTTGGCAATGTTTTCTGCTTAGAAAAGTGAAATGTCCTGTTGAACATCTGTTCCATTCAGTGACATGAATATGATTTACACGTCTCAAACTCACATCAATCTCAATCTGGACCAGAGCCGCAGAAACAAACGCCATGGCAGCAAACAGCATGCCAACCGTCATTCTCTTCAAAGAGCTGGAGCGGGGAACAGAGTCATACATCACATCAGCTTCAGATTAGAGATCAATCATTTCCTATTATTAGGAGTCATACCTGATATTGAGGCCACACTTTTGGATGAGAGAGAAAATTAACCGGTCCATAATAGGCACCAGGAGTTCACAGTCGGACAGAGAGAAATGAAATTATTATGATGCATTAAACTGATCACAAACGACAACAAAATACATATATAATGCTACAAAAGATTACTAATTTAGGTAATTGCTACTCTTTTCTTAAAAAGATTCCTGAAAAACCTGCATAATGGTTTCCACAGAAATATGAAGCGGCACAATTATTGTCAACATTGATGATCATGAGAACACATCAAGATACATACGAAGTCTCCGCTCATGGTGGTGGCTTGAAGAGTCCAGCAGGAGCCCTGGACACAGTCAACGGACACAAACCGTTACTAAACACTAGCCCACCCAACAGACCACGGTGAGAAATGACAGATATTTACCTTCTGATCAAACCGGGTCCAAAACATGGGCAGAGGGATGTAGAGGAACAACACTTCTTTATCTGAGCGTTAAGAAGTTTCTGTAGAAGAGAGAGAATAGAGCAATGAGTGTGTGTGTGTGTGTGTGTTGTATTTCCTGTTATGGGGAACAAATGTCCTCACAAGGATAGTCCCCATGAGGAAGCAAGCTTCTAAACAGAATGTAGATTTTTTTGAAAATGTAAAAATGGAGAAAGTGCGAGGGGCATGTTTCAGGGGAAGGATGAGCAAAAGGAGATAGAAAATACAGTTTGTGCATACAAAAATCATTACACCTATGGAGAGTCCCCAAAAAACATGGAAATCAGTGTTTGTGTGCCCACTTCACCATGTTTTAATGGGGGGAATTTGTTCCCAGAATTGAGCAAAAAAACATTTTGGGATAAATGCAGAAGATTTCTCTTAGGGTTAGAGTGTGGGTCATATTTATAACTAGTTATATATAAAAACAATATATAATGTTCCTATTTAGATAAACTAAGTTAAGCCAATTAAACGTGCATGTGTACGGAGATCTTATTTCTCATCAGCCCAGTCCATCCAGTGTTCACTCTTTGGATATCTGCTGTTTCTGTGCCTGAAACCGTTTTTGATGGCAAACTACAGAAAAAGAAGACAAATTTTATGCAATGATTACAAGAGTTATGGGATTAAAAGGATAGTTCACCCCAAAAAATGAAAGTTCATGAATTTATATTGTTGATAAATAATTCGCACAAGACAGGGTTTTTATAGTTAAAAATAAATAAAGAAAATAAAGAAATAATTAACTTAAACCTTTTTTTATTTATGCAAGTTTTCTTTTTTTCCCCACTGTTTTTGTTTAAAATAACTAAAACAAAATAAATGAAAATACTAATAAAAATAAATAAATAATAATAAAACAATACAGGCATACACAAAAAAAAAATCACAACAAAATTGCTCAAATTAAAATGAAAACAGAAAATATAAACATTAAATCAAATTCAAATTATTTACAAAAACTACAATAAAATACTAATGACAAAAAAAACACAGTTTGATATACATGCCACTGCCAGAGATGAACACCACTGTAACACACAACACACATCCGAAACACATACACAGATCAGTGTGTTTGCATGTGTGTGTACAATTTGTGCAAGTCAGGAGAACTCAGTTTTACCGAGAGATACGACCATGAGACCCCAAAAGGATAACACTGCTGCTGAGTGCGGATGCCACACTCCTGAGCTGCACACATGGAGGAGAGCCATTAGTCAGGACGGGAGAAGTGGAAATGTGCATGTTTATGTGCGTACCTCTCAGATCAGGTGTAATGTGTGTGGAAAGAAGACGTCCTGCATTGATGCACGAATAAAACACTGAGAAAAACGTGTTGAGCTGACGACTCTATAAGGATCAAAACACAACATCAAGCTATTATTCAGAAAGGCTAAGAAGATGCTGTAAGCTTATGAAGGGGTTAGGAAGTATTGTACCTAATGTTCCTGAAACTGATCGCCACCAAATGCCCAGAGCAATGAGGACCAAACCCAGCATGGACAGAGCACTGAAAGAGAAACACACTTTATAGATTCAGTTCTATCAAGGCTGTTTAGTGTAGTTCCATTTAAAGAGTAACTTCTGAAATAGAAAATACAAAATAAAATAATCAGTATTTTGAAACATGGTGCTGCTGCAAGGTAAGGAAGAAAGAACCCTGTAACAGATCTAGACAGGTGGTGCTGGGGAGGAGGAGGGCTAAAGCAAATTATCCCTGATCCACAGTACTGACGTGGATTAGATCAAGATTAAAGTAGAAAGAGTTGAGTAGACAGGAAAAGGAGATCAACTGTGTTGTCACTGGGCTTTTCAGAAGAGTTAATGCTGTATTTAATTTAACATGTCAAACAGAAGTTTAGAAGTTATAGTTAAAAATCTATTTCTTTGTGAAGATTTTGAATGCATTTTACTGCTGTGTCATAACGTTGTGTATCTGGATCTAAAAAAGTATGTATATAAAAAAACTGTTTTGCTGTGTTTATTAACATACTAAAGCACATAATTATATGATTAATTGTATGTATTGATACTGCATTTAAAGTTAATATAACTTAAATGTCTTAAATTGCAAATTCATCATTAAAAATGTGTAATTTCAAATATATTTAAATACATGGCATACATTTTAATAGAAATGCATTAATGTGCATATTAGTTTAGTTCTATTTTAACAACAAATTATACAGTAATTTATTGACAGTTAAAAAAATATTAAAGTAAGGTAATATAATATTAACAATAATTAGCCAAATAACTACACTAGTTATAGCACCTTGAATATGAAAACAACTATTTTTAGACAAGAACACATCAACTCACTTTGATTAATTTACATAGTTTTTTTTTTTTTTTTTTGAGAAGGTCATTGATAGCAATAATTTTCAGATTTTTATATACTTTATGCTTCAAACCCAATGATGCAATTAGTCTTTTATCTTGGAGCTGGTTGGTCTGGTTCATTGCTCAGAACTTGCTTCTGTAGTTTAGTTGTAGTTCAATTCTGTTGTTATCTGTGGGTGAGGAACAGAGCTGCATGGTGTATTGATCGATTCACATGTGGAAGGTGAAGTTATGCCGTGTGCCGTCTCTGTTTGCATCTGTTACACAATGAATAGTGCTGACATGGAGACCTGGCCAATGGCAGACACTATGGACAGGTATATGATGGTTCTTAAAATGCCATGTGCACCGAGGGAACTGCCTCTACAAAAAACATACTTGAACTACTCGACCCAGGAGTCAGCATGATGGCACCCAAGATGGGGTCAAGTAGCACAACGTAACATGTGCCAAGCTCTAGGTGGCACTGTAATAATTACATTGCTAATTTACATTTCTCTTTCTACACACACAAAGACAACATGAACCATATGGGCAAAAACAAAATCACTGAAACCATCAGATGATTATCACATTCAAGGGAAATCTAAAACTTTTCCTCAAACATGGCACGTTAAATTCCATGTGTCTTGTAGTCTGTCTCCTATTAAAATATTATGAATAATATAAATATATAAAGTAATAAAGATCAATCCGATTGTGTCTCAATGAAGAAATTTGGCATATGTGTAAACTGTCTTGGAGTAACCAGTTCTTGACAGTTTTTCCAATTCACATAAAACTTGGCATTAGTCAAACAGTTTCAAAAATATGCATGCATATTTCTCCATGTAGCCTGTAATTACTAACTGACTCCATACAGTATATTCAGAGTACAATATCCAGAGGTCTACAAAACCTGGGACAGATGGACACCATGGTGGTTTCTGTCCTGTGAGAGTCACTGCACAACTGTGTGATCGAAAACACTGATATTGTTTGATTATACCGTCACATCTACTAGGATTCTGATGACTGACACTTGCTGCTACAACATTTCATCACACATGTACTACTTACATTCACACAATTTTTTTGCATGGCTTTTCTTTATTGAGAGACAAAAATGCACACCTATCTCACGTCACAGTAGGAAAACCTCTCACAGAACTCATTGACCACAATAAAGAAAATGCTGATTGGATATCCACCACAACACTCAGCAGTCTGTATCAAAACACACAAATATGCAATACATAAGCTATAAACATTTGGAAGCACATTATCATATGCCATAATAATTATAAACAATGGCAGACATTTACATGATGCCAAAACACACACACACACACACACACACACACACACACAGTGTCTACTACAGAGTATACCCAAAAATAGCTTGTATTTTATATATTTTTATTGCATAATGTTGAAATAGCCTACTGTTATTTCTCTGTGCATTTTTTTGTGTGTGTGCTTTTGTTGCTAGACTGATCTATCTACAATGGATAAAAAAAAAATATGGATTGAAAGAAAAAAACGAAACAATATAATGGCATTATACAAGATGCAAGGAGCATTATTTAATCCGGAGGACATTCATGGCAAATTTACATTGCTTTTAGGAACAATTTTGTTTCCAATCTTTAATAATACACACAGACACAATAAATGTTTTTTAAAACTGAAATAACTTAATCTTTGCTGGTTAACACAAACATGTAGCTAAAATTATTTCATTAATCTTACCTTTTTCTTAGCCTCGTCCATCTTTTCGTCTGTGAGAAGTTACATTTTTAGTTCACATTCAAAATCACACCAATAATAATGATCATTTCTGTGCATGTTAATGGTTTAACACACACACACGCACTCACACTGTGTGTGTGGATACCTGTGTGAGAACAGACCTGACCAGGGGCAGGACGTCTGAGTAAGAGCAGCTGGAACAGCTGTGTGTTTTGTGTGTGTGTGTATCTTATTAAACTGGACTGTGGCTTGTCTGCTGTATGACACTAACAAGAGCAAGACTGATAGATAATACTCAGGGGTCCATAGGATGAAAACACCAGCTCACACTGTATTTCTACACAGTTTATAGTGGATTACAGAAGAAGAAACATTAAATCAATTCAGATCTTCACATAAAAAGACAAAAAAAATGTAATAATAAAATAAAAAAAATAAAGATGTCTAAACGAAGACAAAAAACAAACAAAAATCAAAACAAGGCAAAAAATAAGACAAAACCAAACAAGACAAAACTAAAAATTAAAGACAAGACGAGACAAAACCAAAGCGAAACCAAATTAAGACAAGATAAAACTAAAACAAAAACAAAAAAATAAGACAAAACCAAACAAGACAAAACTAAAAAATAATGCGAAAGACAAAAAAAAAAAAAAACAAGACTAAAAATAAGACAAGAAAATGCACAAGAAAAAAACTAAAAAACTAAAGGCAAAACTAAGACAAAACGAAGAAAATAGAAAGCAACACAAGAAACTAAACAAGCCAAAATAAACAACAGAAACGAAAAGGCAAAACACAACAAACAAGAGACAAAACAACATACAAAAGACAAGTTAAAACGCAATATTATATGAAAATTAATGTTGGCTAAAAATCTACAGCTTAAAATAAAAAACCTTAGAGGGTGTTTGAGAATTGTGAGATTTTATTCAAAGCATTAGGGACATTATCAGTTTAAACACAGCAGAGCCGAGACTATTAAATACAGATACAAACATTATCACATTCAGCTGTCCCACAATATAAAAATATTTAATATCTGGCATAATGTTGAACATTAGCACTTGTTTCTGAACAAGCTCCGCTGCACCTCCAGTGTATCACATGCAGTGAAAGTGCTGACCTCATCACACAATGCCACACCCACTCAAACACACCCACGACACACGGATCATAAACAACATCTGAGCTTCAACAAGTTAGACAACATGAAGAAATAAAAAATATATATTAGCAGAGGATGCAGACCCATTCTCCCTCTCTCCACAAACACTATTTCCTCTGCTCTCTTTACTATGGCTATTAATAAAACTGGCGCAATGGCCAAAAATAAAATGCATGCTTTTGATTAAGTCTCCACAGGAAACAGTAGGTGAAATCCCCTGGATGAGGCAGAAAACATTCAGATCTCCTCCCGAGAAACTGCCCTCGGATCTCCTTCACGATATCAAGGAGAGCTGTAGGGCGGGTGGAGGGGTGAAATGAAAGGTGGAAGGTCATAAGGTCACTGCAGGGGTCAGGTTCACACCACTGAGGAGGAGTTTGGCAGGCCCTGGATAGTGGAGGCAGTGGGTGTCCCGCTGATGGCATTGAAGATGTGCAGTGAATCGGGCAGAGGACCGCGCATCCCATCATCTCCTGGACTGATCTGGAGAGATGGAGGAGGAAGAAGAGAACGATCAGGAATCATCGTCAGAAATCTGCATGGAATCTGACCAGGTCTTTGCATTAACAAACAAACAAGTCAATAATTAAAACAAAAAAACAACAAGATAAAACGAAACACGAGAAAACTAAAACCGGAATAACAATAACAAAAAACAACACAAGAATAAACAAAACACGAGAAAACTAAAAACAGAATAAAAATAACTAAAAACAAGACAAGAAAAAACAAAATGTTAGAAAAAACCAAACACATGAAACTAAATAAAAAAAAGACAAAACAAAACATGAGCAAACTAAAAACAGAATGACAATAACAAAAAACAAGACAAGAAAAAACATGAGAAAAAAATAAACAATAAAAAAACAAAAACATGAAACTAAATAAAAACAAGACAAAACAAAACACGAGAAAACTAAAAACAGAATGAAAATAACAAAAAACAAGACAATAACATCAACAATAACTAATTATTTAATTGCATATGTACAGTATAAAGCATTGAATTACAAGAATGCTTCAGCTGCAGGAAATAATTTACCATTCAGTCTGACCGTGTAAGCAAAATGGAAAAGAAAAAAAGGAGAGATTAAAGAAGAAGAAAAATAGTAAATTAACACAGACATGAAGTAGCAGAGGTTTAAGATCAGTGTGTTTGTGTCTTACATGCTCGTTCATAATGATGGACAGATCTTTAGTGAGATCTCTGTAGTTGGCCTTCATCTCGTCATGATACTCCTGCTGATCTTCTTTAATCAGACGCTCATTAACACCTAAACCAAGACCACACGCCTCCACAAACTGCCTGCAAAGCACCACGCAAACACACACCGTCTCAGATTTCTGTTACAGTCAGTGTAAGCACACACATAAACTGTTCCAATACATTTCTTGACTAAATCATAAAGTGAAGGAAACAGAGTACACAGAGCTGTAAATGAGCCAAAGGTGGCTATTTTAGAAAAAAAAGGTCAAATTTAAGATAAGATTTATTTAAATAATAAAAAAAATGCATAATTCAGTTAACATAACTCCACTACTGTTTACATAATATTGTTTGTGATATTTCATAGGATCTTTCATCATTTTAAATGTTTTAGCTGTTTTGAAGTTTATCAGTAGTTCAGTGTGAGCTCATTATTATTACATCACATATAAGAGTCAATAAGTCTCCAATGCTCAGCAAGCCTTCATTTATTTGAACAAAAACAGCAAAACAGTAAAACTGTAAAATATTGTCACAATTTAAAATAACTTTTCTGTTTCAATATGTTAAAATATAGTGAAAACAGGCTTATTTTTGTGAAAACGGGTGATACCTTTTTTTTTAGGATTCTTTGATAAAGTTAAAAAAACAGCATTTATTTGAATTAGAAAACTTCAGTAACATTATAAATGTCTATACTGTCGCTTTTGATCAAATTGATTCATCACTGCTGAATAAAACTATGGGTAGCACTTTATTTTACAGTCCTGTTCCCCATGTACATACTATGTACTTATTATAGTAATTACAATAACTATGTAATAACTAGGTACTTACCCCAAACCTACCCCTAAACCTAACCCTACCCCATGTAGTTACCTTGTGTTTCCAGAACTTACTTAGATAAATACACTATAAGTACACTATAAGTACATGTTAGTACATGTACTGTAAAGTAAAGTGCAACCAAACTATGAATTACATAACTGTATATGTATATATATATATATATATATATATATATATATATATATATGCAATGGTGTTTATAATAGTTCTAGTTGAAGGACTGCTCAGAGACTAAAATGTGTGTTTTTTACCGGAAAACTTCTTTCAGCTGTTTGACTTTGTTGTCTGGGTATTTCTTAGTGCTGGCATCATCCAGGAAAGCCCTGGCATAGGCAAGAGGGCCAGCGTTTACCTAAAGAGAAGATAAAAGTCAGCTTACAGACTTAATAAAACTGCATGTGTGTGTGTGTGTGTGTGTGTACCTGCACGCTGATGCTGCCCTGTAGTTTGAGCTGCAGCTGGATCATGTCCACATCGCTGCAGGAACACAGCTGTCTGATCTCCAGCACCTTCTTACTCATCTCATCGATGGCCACCTCGATGGGGTTCAAATCCACATGGTGCTGATACATCACCGCGATCCGCTTCTTCACGTACGGGAAACAGTGCGTGGCTGACACATGAAGAGGAACAACGGAAGATTTACTAGTGAACTCTAACCAGGAATAAAGTTATTATTATTATTTTTAGTTAGGGTGGTAATAGCTAATGCATATAAAAGGTTAATTGAAAAGCACTTTTAAAAATCCTGATCGTTGAACAGTTTGAATATGATTATCTCTCTTATATTAGAGCCTATATATATCTATATCGTGCTCGGTGTGAACTGGTCTTTAGTGTGTGTACTCACTGGTGAGGATAGTCCTGCGTTTGCACTGTTCCTCTACGCCGCCTTGTTTCTTGCCTGAAACGGTGAACGGCATCTCGAAGACAAATCGACGGATGTTGTGGCTCCTCTCAAAGTCGGTTTTTCTCTCCAGCAGCTCCTTCTCCTCCAGGAACGGGGTGACATGAGTCACTTGGATGTAGGCGTATTTAGAGTCCAGATCCTTTGGATTAATCTGCACCAAACAGTAAAAGGCAGTTATAGTTGCAGTGCTAGTTAGGCTACACTGTTCAGCACTGGTTAAATATGTCTGGACGTCTACATCTCATCACGGCAAACACAAATCTTGATTCTTAAATCTTAAAATCTTCTAGAAAAGCCTACACTGCAAGTATACACCATAAAAATTTAAATGTGCATACCAATATATCAAGAAGTAACTTACACACTGCTATCTTCCATAATTTATTTTCAGCTTCAGGACAAGAACTATCCACTTTATAGCAGCACATATATGAGGCATATTACATCCTAAGTTTGGGTCAATAATAAAACTTTTTCAGCAACAGTGCATAAAACGGATCAAAAGCAACAGCAATTTATTAATAAAATTAGGAGTGTGGGTAGTTCTTGGCCAGAATAAGCTGCAATGTGAATCAGAATTGGTTTTGATAATCATGATAGTCATTTCTTACCTTTCCAGAATCCTGAATCATTTTGACATTCTCTGCTCCAAACTTGTCCGAATACAGTTTGAGGAGTCTTTGTGAGATCTCAGACAGCGGGGTGAATTTGGGCTCCTTGTATATATATTCTTTCCCATCTTCATCCTCGAAGAATCCCTGAACAACAAGCACATCTGAATCAATCGGAAGATAGTAGAAAAATCAAGCTACTTGCCTACTCATTTCTGAGTACTAAGCTAGCCACAGGACACAATTATTTTCAACAGCAATCTGGAAATACTAGGAGGAACAAAAAAACTGTAAAAGTGTTTAGATCCTAATTAGTAAACAGGGATTATGATGATAACAGACATGAAGAAGTGATGTTGAGTTTACCTCGTTCATCTCAGAGTCAACACACTGGTACTGCTAGAGACACAGACCACCAGAGCGACAGAAACAATGACCGCACACAGTCAGAAACACACTTCAGAGGAGAGACACTGCTGTGCTGTCTAACCATGCATTAGTTATTATCTTTCTAGTCATTTCATATAAAAAGAAAAATAGGTAGTTGGGTTGAAATATGCAAATAATGCAAATCTAATTTTCTGACACTTAATTGCATGCTAATGGTATATAAATCAAAACGGGTTATAGTTATAATTCATATTAAATGCAATTAGCTGAACTTTGTTTTGATGCCGCTGCTAAAGTTTGTAGGTCTCAATTTCATAATTACTTCAAACATGATTCAAAGAGTATTGTCAAATTTACCAACAAGCATTTATGACACTTTAGATGTAATATCAAATAACGCACTACAGTTAAAATCATAATCAAGTACTTCACATGTGCTTCAGTGTTAGTCACACGTCAAAACAAGTCTACTTTAAAGCATGACAAAACACAATGATTTAAAACATCCTTAAAAGGGGGGGTGAAATGCTATTTCATGCATACTGAGTTTTTTACACTGTTAAAGAGTTGGATTCCCATGCTAAACATGGACAAAGTTTCAAAAATTAAGTTGTACGTTTGAAGGAGTATTTTTGTTCCAAAAATACCTCTTCCGGTTTGTCACAAGTTTTGGAAAGTTTTTTTCGAGTACGGCTCTGTGTGACGTTAGATGGAGCGGAATTTCCTTATATGGGTCCTAAGGCACTTCTGCCGGAAGAGCGCGCGCCCCCGTATAGCAGAGCACTGAGAGCACAGACATTCACTGATCAGAGCGAGAGCGAATTGTCACAAAAGGAGTGTGTTTTTGGTTGCCAGGGCAAGACAACCCTGCACAGATTACCCCCCCCCCCCAAAAAAAAAAAAAAAAAAACAGCATTAAGGGACCAGTGGATGGAGTTTATTTTTACAGAGTTGTGTTGTGTTTTTGTTTGTTCCCTGCATTTCGAAGATGCTTGTTTTACAAACAAGGCCCAGTTTGACACCGGATTTGCACATCGTTTATTTCTTAAGGATAATGCAGTCCCAACGAAAAAGGGTCACGATCGTGTGTTGGAACCACATGCGGTGAGTAAAACTGCTTCAAATATCTCTGTGTTGTTAACTTAGCTATCGGCGCGTAAGCACATCAAGTAAACAACATGCGATGTTGTCATCAAACTGCACTTCCCAAATGTACAGCTTAAAAAAAAAAAAAAGACGACATAAAGTGGAACTTAGTCATTTTCCAAAACTGCTAAGCAAATATATAGAGTTTCAGTACATACCACATAGAGACGTCGTTTGTAGCAGTCGATTCTGTTCCCCTCGGAATGTCTGTTTTCCCCTCGGGTTGTCAGGTCCGTGTAATAAACCCAACCAAATAGTCAATCAAACATTTTCCCAAAGTAGCCTAAATTCCGCGGATTTAGCAACTTTCCCGCATGAAATACACCAAACACACCTGGATGTAAGGAAAGCAAAAAGGGACACATTTCTTGCTACACTGCAGTATAGTAAAATGATTCTCACACTCCGGTTTATGTTCTTTTTTTATTTTTTTATTCATCTTGCAGTTGTTCCGTTATTTTTGTCTTATGTTTTTACATTTCAAGTTGAAAACCCTCTCGTCTTAAATTATTATTGAACTATATAATTTTTTGAACTATTTGACTTGCCGTACATCCAGTCACGCTTCTTGCGCACGCTAGTTCTGATCGTAAGTATAGTAACTCGGCAACTACGCAAGAATTGTAGTATGTTTGCGTAAAGGGGAACGGACATACCGAGGGGAACAGAATCAACTGCTACACGTTGCTGGTGCTGCTCTTGTTAAATTTCAGCCTCTGGATCTGATTCTGGATCATAAATATACGCTGAATCTGTCTGTTAGCCATGGTTTGTTTTGGATGTTTTTTTCCTCACGTTAATGTCACAGCTTCCAAACGCTCTCAATGCAAAAGCTTACTCGCGCTCGTGATTCTTTAGCTCCGCCCACACGTCACGCCTCCAGCCGGTCGTGTTTTTCCGGGAAAAATCGGTATAGACTATCTTTCTCTTATAAATATAATAAAACTAAAGACTTTTTGAAATTATGAAGGATGCAGTACTACTCTATAGGTACTCAAGATTAACAGGATATTGAGTGAAAATGAGCATTTGACCCCCCCTTTAAAGTAAAACTTTTAATTTGACATTATTACAAAGGGCACATTGAAGTGGCCTTTTATTTAATCAATTATATACTACGTGCAGTATCTTCCTTTTAAGATTTTGAAGTGCACTACAAATGCACATTCAATACAATTAATGCAAAATATGCAGAGGACTGGAATTGAGGACTACTGCATTAGAGGATTTGAAATCCCATAAAGTTTTACGCCCCAGGCTGGACAAGATAAAATATGAGCATAGAAAGAAGTCCAGTAGTCCATGTCAGGCCAAAGCAAGCTGAACTCAAACACACAGGACTCACCGATGCCTTCAGGCAGTAAACCAGCAGAAATATGATTTATATCACAGATAGATAACAGATAGTCATTATAGAGCTCGTCCTGATGAAGACATGATGAGTGAAGCGGATGAGACTCACCTGACCGAAGAAGGCTACTCTGAAATATGTTCCCAGCAAGCGCTTGCCCGTGTGCATGACCTCTGTGACCTTACTGTAGGCACGGTGCAGGGTGTCATAGAAGTGAGCCAGTCTCTGCCCAAAACACCAACAACAAGAGTTTACCAAAGGGAAGTGTCACTTCTGCACTGAAGTGTGTCATTTCAGGGAGAGAAACCTCGGACAGATGGATAAACTGTGTATGCGGTATCCCTCTCATCCTCAGATATCAAAACACAGTGTGTGTGTTACTGCTGTACCTCAAAGTCTCTGCGTTTCTCATAAATGGGAATGACGAGTTTGTAGATGTCAGAGATGAGTTCATAACGCTCCGCTTTCCACAAACCATCGGCACATTCTTCCAGAAGCTCCATCAGGACGTCCTATGACCCACAGACAAACACACACTCAAACCCTTACAACTAAGATACTAAGTGTACAGTGAATATTGAGTCTCACTTTTGGTCTCCACATGACATACTAAATACATTTTCTTCAGAGCAGATACTATTGCTATTACTATGAATGGTTTTAGTTTTAGTTAACTATAAAAACCCTGCTCCAGAGAGCTGAAGACTGTAGATCAATCTTATTATTGTCACAGTGGAGATACGCTCACTGACCATCACCATCAGTTACATGGACATTAGTTTATTGCTTCCCTCTTTTACTGGACTAATATTAAACTAAATCAGCTCTGACACTCTTTAATGCTGTATCCTAACCTGCTGCGATGAGACAAACCTTGCATTTAATTTCCCTGATCAAAATATGATAGTGAAACCTTATTGGTCCACCTCAAAATGTAACATTAAATATCAAATACGTTCTCGTACTGTGATTGTGTAAGTAGTTTAGCATTCAGTGTAAACTGACAATTCAAATCGTCCCTGTCAGAAGATCCAGATGTGGATATTCAATGTGTTTTTTAACAGAAACAATGGATTCCTATGGAGTTACTCACACCGCTGATATTGTAGTAAAATATATATGCAGGAAGATATATTTTCTGCAGCACTTTATGTATTTAATACTACTTCATTTATTTAATTCCACCATATATTTTTGTTGTTGTATCAAATCAATCTTAAACTCGTTTCTCCTGACTTCTCCTGGGTTTCCCATCACTCCTTCTGCTGAAGGCTACTTTGACCTCTGAGGTGAACGCAGTATCTGTGGGCTGTCAGACAGATATTCACCTCATTAAAGTGAACATCCTGCATGCCCACGTCTTCCATCATGGACGCCTCCTCGTCGATGTTTGGAGTGACCACTCTGAATGCAGTACAGCCCTGTTTGAACATGCCTACACAAACACACACACAACCATTACAATTCACATCTGGAACAACAGACAGTTTCCTGAAGCACTATCACTTTAAAAACAGCAGCCAGCTGTGTGATCATGTCTGGTAGAAAAGGTGAAAGGTCATTGTTTGGAGTGAGTCCTGGTCATTAAGTGTCTTAATTCTTAGAGATGCAGCTTAATGTGAGTTATATAGTGCGTGATAACTTATATCATCACAGGCTTTATCAGACATGGTGAAAAGAGAAGGTGAGGAAAGAAACAAGACTTAGACTGTTCTTCACACTGACTCCACATGACTAAAGGCTGTAATAGCATGTGTTTGTGCATGTGTGTGTCTAACCTTTCCTCCTCAGGTATTCGGCCACCAGCGCTGACACATGCACATAACACATGGCTGCCTGAAGAGAAGCAAACAAGAGGACATGAGCTTCACAGTACGTCAGACAGATAATTAGATAAGTGTACGCTGTACCTCAGAGAGGTCTCCGTTCTTCACATGGATCCGGGCCATGCTGTCCAGCCACGTCTTGCGGAGTTCAGGAGTGCTGGCGTAGGACTTGGCCAGACTGTACTGCAGGTCCACCAGCATCTCCGGATCTCTCTCGTGCTCCTTCATCTGAGCCGTGGCCATCAGCACAGTCCGGATCTTCTTGGTCAGGTCTTTGACATCGGATGGGAATGCCGTGTTCTGCAGGAGGAGGACGAGTGACTGTGTGTGACTGTGCGAATCTAAGAGTATACGCTTGTGCACAGCTTCATTTGCACAAGCTATTATGGTTCAATCCAATACTAGAAAGTAACATTCTAGAATTGTATGTTAAATGTATATTTTATTCAAGATTTAGTGTTTGCATGTACGTGTATCTGAACTGACTTTGATAGTTCTGTCACTGTTGGCACAGTTGTTGATGATTGACAGCGACTGCTGGAACCTCGTCCCTCCTATTCCGATGACATCAGCGATCAGCTGACTGACGCCAATCACCACCTGAGGAATCACAGCGTGACATCGTTATGACATCATCCGCTGCTGGCGACACTGAATCTGGAGACACTGCGTCATGTGATGAAGGTGGTGTTTTTGCACCTGCAGGTGCGTGCGGATGAAGGATTTGCGTCCGGTGTAGTCGAAGTTGCTCTTCATCAGGAAGTAGAGCAGATGAGCCGCGTCGCTGCGGATGGAGCTCAGTTTGGAGTTACAGCATTTCAGGATCTCATAGCAGAAAGATGCACACATATCCGCACGGCCCTCGAAAAAGGTACAAGGAAACTGGACACACAGGAAAACAGCAGCATGAACAGTCTTCAAAAATCATTTTACGTGTCCTAAATTCTGCTTTATCTGTGCTTTAGGTTTAATTTTTTCTGTATTCCAATTTAATGGTTTAATACAATTTTAATGAACATAAAGTCTAATACATTTCATATAACTGTAACAAGTTAATAATTAAATCTCTGATTTAATACATATTTATTATCAGAAACAGTGGTAATTAAATGAAAGCATAAATCATTAACCATTTAATGATTCCTTTAAAATATAATTCTAGAATATATTTATGTTTCAATAATATAATATACTGTTATTGTAACAATTCCTATTATTCTTTTTTTTGTGCTGCACAACAATTATGTGATATTCCTTAAAAAAATTAAAGGTTTAATTATTTTGTAAGAACTCCATAATTAAATATCAGTCTTTTGGAGTTTAATTTTCACAGACACAGTTCATATAGCAATTCGATCAACTGTTCACTTTTTATATTTTTGATTTATTAATCATAATTTATCCATATTTTTCCAAATTCTGTGGCATTATAGGTTTTCTGTCTCTATTTTCCACACCACAGAAATTATAGGGCCCTAGAAATTTCATATTTTTGGATGGACCATCCCATTGACAGCCATTGATTTGATGTGCTTACTCTATTGTCACACTCACCTTGTAGATGAACGTGCGAAGGGAAGTGAAGACCTGCTTGAGGGCCGTCTCTGATTGGTTGATTTGTAGGAAGCAGAGATGAACCTGGAACACTTTCTTCATGAGGGGATTGTGGCCGTGATCCAAACTCAGCTGAGTCTGAGCGCAAACACACATATAAACACACACACTGTTATGAGTGAGGAATAAAGCACATGAGATCAGGTGATGATGATGATGGTGTCTGACCTTAAAGCCCATGATGAAGATGCTCAGTGTGTCCAGAACTGTTAGACAAACTTCTGTGGCAATGTTTCCTTCCAACAGAGACTGATTCAGCACATCTGCATCTGAATGGCTGTAAGCTACAAACACACACACACACACACACACACACACACATAGATGAAACTGTTCATTTCACAAGCTCAAGAAGTAAATGAGTTTGTTTCTTCATCGGAAATATTTCAGAAATGTAGCATTACATCACTTGCTCAACAATGGATGCTCTGCAGTGAATGGGTGCCGTCAGAATGAGAGTCACAACAGCTGATAAAAACATCACAATAATCCACACCACTCCAGTCCATCAGTTAACAATAACGACCAAACTCATTCTTTTTTAGCCGTTTTTAACTTAGCTTCTGGCTAAAATACGAGCTCACTAACCATAATATTCCTTTCTCCAGTCATCTCATCTGAATCAGGAGAGAAATATGCACAGATCAATCATTGTTTACAACCATTTAAATGCACTATATAAGGTTTCTGAAAATTTGTCGGTGGATTTTTATGTAAGAGGTCAAGAAGTGGTGTTACAGACTTGTGTTTTGGCGAGATACGACAGTTTCAAGTTAAAATGTCTTAATAATTAATTTGTTTCTCATAGACACGCAGCTCTTCACTTCACAAGACATTAACTGATGGACTGGAGTGGTCAGTATTATTATACGTGTTGATTACTGTGATGTTTTTATCAGCTGTTTGGACTCTCATTCTGACGGCACCCATTCACTGCAGAGCATCCGCTGGTGAGCAAGTGATGGAATGATGAATTTCTCCAAATCTGATGAAGAAACAATCTCATCTACATTTTGGATGGCCGGAGGCTGATTACATTCTTCCAACATAAAATGTTACAAATAAAACAGAAGAAACCCTTCTCTTCTTGTCTTTTATTCAAAGATGTATGAGCTGGGTTAGAGCGCGTCTGTCTCACTGTGGTTGTAGGTGAAGGAGTTGTCCAGACTGTTGAGCTGCTGCAGTCTCATGTGTAAGGCTCCTGTCCTGCTGCGGGACACAGGAAGAGTCTGAGAGCGTCGCTCGTGAACCACCGGCCCAGATCCCTCCAGAGTCCTGAAGACAGCGTCAAAACTTCACAACTTCAAACACTCTCTGACACCAATACAGCGTCTGTGATCACTATTAGTGGTCGGCTGAAATGTATATGTTATCAACTGCTCTTGGTATCTATAGCATGTCAAAAAACATGCTATTATGAAACTGTATTTATAACATGATATATTGGTGTAACACTTGATAAGAGGGTTTCATTTGTTACATCATTTAAGTACACGTTGGTATGAAATACAATGATACTTATATTTCTAATGTACTTACTATATGTTTATAATCTGCTATTATAAACGTGCAATGTTAGTAAATGTTTGTAAATAAGAAAAGACATATGGAAGAAGACGTTACCTTGCAATGTGTCTCTTTCCCATGTATCTGAACTGATGAAGACACACCCTGAAATCAGATGAGAAATGAATGATGAGTGTATGTGTGTGTGTGTTGTGGAGGTGAAGTGCAGCACTTACTCTAGCAGACTGAAGAAGTTCATCAGGTCTGTGGGTGAAGCTTTATTCCAGTAGTTGAACAGAGCATCTAACACACGGCAAGAGTATCAGTTAAAGACAAGCATGTTCGTATCATCCCAGTGTGTGTGTGTGTGTTTGTACCTTCAGACATGCTCTTTAGCACGTGCAGGAAGCACATTAATATGTTCTTCACTTCAGATTGGTCCAGTTTGTCACAGCGGAGCAAAGAGCTGCCCAGAACCCCAGCGACATGACCCTGACACAGAGAAAAACAAGATCAGAAATTCACAGACCACAAAACATGTAATTCACGACACTTAAGTCTCACTTGTCTGAAGTTTTGTCCATTTTTGTCTCTTTAAATTCAATTATATTTTGTTTGATCAACTGCAAACAAGTGTTGTTTAATTAAGTGTCCAAATACTTTTTAGGGCAACTGTAGATACACACCCAGGCGATTATAAGCACTCACACACACACATGCACATCCACTAACACCTCAAATCACATGCACACTCGAATACATGGCTCGCACAAGGACCATGATACTGCACGCATTCAAAACAGCCATTCACATGTGCAAGAACAGCTCTTTCTCTACAGACAGGGAGAGCAGCTCTACACACACACACACACACACTGCTCTACAGTGATAGCACAGCACTGGCCAGAACATCCCCCATGTTCCCCTGTCAGCACAGTGTGGAAACTATGAAACCCACAGAATAATGCGTCTGTCTTTCACTTCATTTATCATGCGGATACAGAGATGGAGACTGAAGGACTGTTTTTGGACTCATTCAAATGCAACAAAAGAAGAGAATCAAAGAGAGATCAATCAGTGCGCCACAGATTTACTGACTCAGCTTCCTGAGACTGGAAGCATCAGCTGTGGATTTAGGCACAAGATCTATAAAATACAGACGATGTCTGCTCCCCACTGAAAGATGTCTTAACCAGGCCATATCATGACACAGAGCTAGATGCATTCCTTAAGACTCGAACTTGAACTTCCAGTGCACAAGACCATTTATGTGAAAGAAAAAAGGCCTAAATATTAAAACCAGTTGCCATTTTATTCAACATCTATCTAAATAATGTGCAAAAAAAAAAGAAAATGTACAAGCCAGAGTTATGAGAGGATAACTGAAGGTGTTCTGGTCTGACTGCAATTAAAATATTGTTTATTTGCAAAAACAAAAAAACAAAAACAAAAAAACACATGACTATAAATATATTTTCCTATATTTTACACAATTCTATACACATTTATTTATTTAACACTAATAAGACCGATCTTTTGTCTATTGATTGTGAATGAGCTATTTTTTTTCTCAGCTTTAGTTTTTTTTTAATCACTTTTAATTCCAACAATGGTTTGAAACGCCCTGCTCTCATGGACCGTGTTCCCAACAACCTGCACATATTTTTATTATCATACACACATTTATAATGTAGGACACAATAACACTTTTAATAAATGAGATGTTTAATATTAAACGAAAACAAACATCCTGAAGATTCGTGTGATTTGTCAGAGATCAGTTTATATGAAGCTCCAGTTCAGGTCTGATTCATTTCTTTATACCGAAATGCTCATCATTCAGCTTATCATGTTTATTATGTCACTGAATATTAATGTGCTTTGTAAAATAATTAATTCTAGCATCATTTCAAAGAAATGTATGTTCTTCAATATTTTCTGTTTGCTTATTAAATCAGGTTTATAGCAGGTGTGATTAACAAGCATTGATGTAAATGAAGGACGGGGTCAGGTGGAGTAGCTATAAACCAATAGATCTCATTTGATTAAAGAGAATATAGAATTTACAGCTGATCTTATGACATCACAGTGACTGAGAGAATGTTTGGAATCTTTGAGCTTCAGAGTGTGTTGTGTGTGTGTGTGTGTGTGTGTGTGTGTGTGTGTGTGTGGGGGGGGGGTCATTATTCTCTCTGATTAGGTTAGATTTATTGGTTTATAGCAACTCCACCTGACCCTGTCCTTCATTTACATTAATGGCATTGCTTGTTAATCACTGTTAACACCTGAAATAAATATGATTTAATAATCAAACACAGAGAAAATATTGACAAACATAAATGTCCTTGAGATTTTTCCATAACATTGTAAAATAACTAAAAAGTTTTACAAAGCACATCAATATTCAATGAGATAATAATAAACTCACATAACTGAAGCTAAATGAACTCTAATCTAGGAGATCTAATCTATGATGAATCAAATAGCAATTGGGAGTTCGGTTCCATTTGTGAATTTTAGAGGTGCTGTGTGTGTGTTTTATTTCAGTAATAAACCCATTATTCATTAGAAGTGTTATTGTTTTCTGTCCAGAAATGTGTTTGAGCAGGAGTTTTAAAGCTATGTGTGAGTGAAATATAATGTTATTAAATATGGACGGAAATCTAATGTAAAATGTATTTAACACAATCAGTTTTTAACACGTTCACAATGAGAATGTTTCGGTTTCATTCAGTTTTGCAAATTACTAATAAAGCTGAAAATCTGAAAGATTTACATAGTCTTAAAGGTACAGCTGCTATAAAACAACAAGAAGAGAAAAATAAAGCCTGCCTTCTGTTGAACACAAAAGAATGTTCGGAACCAAATAGTACTACAGCAGCCATTGCCTTCCATAGTATTTTTGTTTCCCATACTATGCAAGTTAATGGCTACCGCCAACTGTTTGGTTACCAATATTCCTCAAAAGACCTTCTAGACCCTCAGGGAAAACAATGCATTATGACCACTTTAACACAGTCAATCCTGATCTTCTAGCTAAGGGAACGGAGGATGAGTAAAGCCAAATGCTCACTCAGGCACTCAGACTGGGACAGTGTAGGGTAAGAGGTCAAAGGTGGGTGGTAATAGCAGAGCGGCAGGGCAAGGGTCATAGGTCATCAGTGATGTAATACTTGTGTAGGGTGTGTGTGTTGCTCAGCCGGTGTAGACAGCAGAGAGAAGTCCATGGTCTGGCGTTTGAGACGTGCAGAGAGAGACGTGTCCTCTGAGTCAGTAAAGAAACGCAGCATGCTGGCGGAGTGACGGCGAGTGAAACGCTCCCGCTGAGCGCCGCGACAGCAGGAGACACACAACCACAGGTTAGCACACACACACACACACACACACCTGTTCATACAAGGATAACTGTACAGCCATACACACACACTCCGACACGTAAACACAAAACATAATAATAGTCCATCATTAATAATGTGCTAAAGAAGTGAAAATCAGGTCATGTGAGCAGTACCTTGTCTAGGGGGAGTGGCTTGTCAGTGCTGCGCTCTGATAGGCCGTTCCCAGAGTCCGAGCTGATAAGAGAGCTGCGTGAGTCAGTGTGCCATACAGAGCTCACGGTCGCAGTGTGAGGAGAGACTGACAAACACAGACACATCAATACACTGGACACAATCACGCTCAGACCATATTACTCTCAGAACAATTATCTGAACACAATTATTTCAACCCTGTTAAAGCCTTACATAAGGATAACAGTCAAAAAAATCAAAGTTTATTGAATGTTTGCACAAAATAAATGACAAAAAAAGTATCATATTTGATACATGAGACATTTACAGTGTGGCTCATACAGTACAAGGAATATTAGAGAATATTGAGCTCATACTTGAGGAGAAAAGAAACACCTTAGATTTATTCATGGGCTCAAAATGAGCAAAAATATTACATGTAGTGCAGCTGCTGATATTAATATGGCCAAATAGTAAAATAAAATTCTGTTTCTTTTTAAAAGTATAACATTACTTGCATAAAATCGTAGAAATATCACTTGTCACTCTATATCTCAATGATGTCTTTAAAATGACTTTTAAATGCTTGGTTTATGAACAAAACATAATTGTTTGAAACATTTAATGCAATGCAATACAATGATGACTGAGCCTGATGGATCATATTTATTAAATACAATACATCTGATGTATCATATTTAAAATGACTTTTCTATATATATATACATATATTTAAAAAATGTATTGTGTATGAATTATCTAGTAATCCGGCTGGTTCGGACGCTGTGTCTCACCTGTTCCTGATATCACTCCAAACACTTCTTTCTGCAGGCTGCTGTCCACCGGACTGGACACATTTTTTGTAGGTGTAATCATTACATGATCATCACGCCCATTCTGCAGGTTTGGAATGACAAATTTTAATTTTCAGTGAACTATCCATTAAAACCTGCAGCAAGCCTGCATGTGTAGTAATATGCGGTTCTATAATGCTGCACAGTCTGAAGCAAACACTAGGTGTCAGACTTACAATGTTAGTCTGGTTGGTGACAGGAGACGCCTCTGTAATGTTGAGCCTGTGGACGTTTTCCAGCAGCAGACTGAACAGAGGCAGGTACAGCGTAGACAGGCGAGCCTGCTGACCCTGAAAACAGACAAAACACGCTTTATATTTAATACATTCAGAGCTGTGTTCTGAGCACACGTGTTCATACCAAAAGGACATTGCTTATTCACCTTGGAGGAGTAGCGATCGTCAAAAGCGTGTTTGATCATCAGGTTCTTCAGCACCTGTACAGCGATCTGACGGATGTCTCTGAACTCCTGCACAGCTCCGCCCACCTCCCTCAGCAACAGCCCCACCAGGAAGTGATTCTTACAGAAATCATCAGTTAAAGAGTAGTCCAGCTGAAGATCTGACAGAGACACAGAGAAGTGTGTGAGTTCAGCACCAAAATGTCACTCCTGTACTACTCCTGAATAAAGACAACAGGCATCATATCTATCGAAACAGAAATGATAGCGGAATAGTCCAGCCCAAAAATACAACTTCTGTCTTCATCAACACATTCAGACAATAAAACAACAAATACATTGTTTTTTCACATTCGTGTGACTATGATGCATTTAATTGTTTTAACTAAACGTGACTAAATTTATGTACATGTAGAAGTGACTTTATTATTAGTATGAAATATAATATACTATTGTATATTGACTGTGGCAGTGGTTCTCAACCTTTTGACTATTTTAGAGCTTGGCAAAGAAAACCTAGAAAAACTTATATTTATTATAAATGAATATAATAATTTAATAATTTGCATTACATTTTCAGGTTTAGAAATCACACTTTTTAAAGTAGACTATATCACATATTCAGGGTTTTCAAGACCTTGGGAATCTTGTTTTTTCAAAGAAAATAAATAAATAAATATTTTGATTTGTAGTTGTTTTGGCTTATTTTAATACTTCATCATTTAAGTCATCTTGAGGCCGCCTTGGATGTTTGCTGAAGGCCCCTGGTTGAGAACCCCTGGATTAGAGGAAGACAGCAATTTTGAAGGCTATAATTAAATATAATAATTATATAAAAAAAAAATTTGATTTCAGCCTTCAGTCCCATTCCATCAATATTCTACAAAGTCTTTTATTTTTCACACTTTCTGTTCTTCTCTTTAATGATGGCTGACCTTGAAAGCGCTGGATTCGGCCTTTCCCGAACGGCATGGGCAGATTGAGAGGAACGTAGTGCTCATGATTACAGACCACCTTCAGAAACTCAAACTTAAACTCATACAGCGTCTAAGTGAGAAGGAAACAGAGAAAGAGAGGCATCAGATTGCACCATGGGAAATCCTTCTAAGATGGAATATATATTTGAAGATAAATAATTCTCATATTCGGTTGTAAACGGAGATAAAAAAGCAGAAAAAAATTACTTTTGTGTCTCCAGGCATGAAGCAGTTGATGTAGTTGTTGATCTGTTTGAAGATGAAGCCTCTGTCCATGAAGGTGAAACAGCGCTGGTGAAAATGATCATTGGTTGAGTTTATTGACTGATTCTAGACAACATCAATAACACTTCCTCAAACACTTCCTACAACTTATTTCTGATAAAGATGGTAGAAACTGTAAACATTCTCTAGGTTTGTTTTACCACAAATTCAAAATTTGAACTATTTAGTGCTTCACAGAAACAAACTAGCGTGCTTTTACGAGAGCTGCAATTTGGTTTGTGGTTAATGTAATCTGAATACATAATTAAGATTCTAATAATGAGGTACATTTTGCTGGATTAACTGCAGAACAAAGCAAAAAATAAATAAATAAATAAATAAATAAATAAATAAATAAATAAAATAAAGCAAAGCAAAGCAAAGCAAAGCAAAACAAAGCAAAGCAAAACAAATAAAACAAAACAAAGCAAAACAAAGCAAAGCAAAGCAAAGCATAACAAAAACCAAAACAAAGCAAAGCAAAATAAAATAAAGCAAAGCAAAACAAAGAAAAGCAAAGCAAATAAAAGTAAAGCAAAACAAAAATCAAAGCAAAGCAAAATAAAATAAAATAAAGCAAAGCAAAATAAAGCAAAGCAAAACAAAGAAAAGCAAAAGCAAAGCAAAATAAAGCAAAGCAAAGAAAAGCAAAGCAAAACAAAGAAAAGCAAAAGCAAAGCAAAACAAAGCAAATGCAAAACAAGTGAAAGCAAAACAAAACAAAACAAATGAAAGCAAAGCAAAGCAAAAAAAAACAAAGCACAGCAAACGCTAAAAAATTGAAAGCAAAGCAAAACAAAACAAAGCAAAAGCAAAATAATTGAAAGCAAAACAAAGCAAAGCAAAACAAAACGAAAGCAAAACAATTGAAAGCAAAACAAAACAAAACAAAGCAAAAGCAAAATAATTGAAAGCAAAACAAAGCAAAACAAAACAAAAAAAAGCAAAAGCAAAATAATTGAAAGCAAAACAAGGCAAAACAAAACAAAACAAAGCAAAATAATTGAAAGCAAAACAAAGCAAAAGCAAAACAAATGAAAGCAAAGCAAGGCAAAACAAAGCAAAAGCAAAACAAATGAAAGCAAAGCAAAACAACACAAAATAAAACAAAGCAAAACAAAAGCAAAGCAAAGCAAAAAATAAAATTAAAACTTCCAGATCTCAATCCTTGATGCTTGATGACTTCCTCATATTGTGAGAGCAGACCAGCAGCTCGGCTCACCTTGATGAAGACAGCAAGGCTGTGATTGGCGTTTCGTGTTGCGTCCAGGTTGTCTTTGTATTTCTGTGTGATATGAGGCATCAGCATGGTCACCAAGGTCTCCACGGAGTGATAGAATGAAGCGGAGAAACGCTGGCTCCTAGACAACTAAAGGACATGGCAGGGGTCAAATCACAGGGGGTTATTTCACAACTGACATGGAAAAAAAACATCAGATTTATGGACTTCTGGTTTGATTTTTACATTTTCAGGAGAACATATGTCTTGTGTTTGTATGCTGTAATGTTACCCATCCTCACCTTGGCTTTGCCCGTCTCAATCAAGTACTGAGCCATAGACTTGACTAAAACCTCAAAGAAATACCAGGAGTACTAGAGGAGAAACCAAACAGATTCATGAGGACATACAGAACCTATAACACATGCAACGGCCACTAAACCATCAACACTGCCATGGGCCTTACACATTTATTCAAGAGTGCTATTAGTATACTTATTTAAAACTATTAATAAAACAGTATACCTCAGTTTGTATGTACTTACCACAGACATACAAAGAGACTGCACAATGATATAGAGAAACCTTGGCTCAAGTAAAGTAAACCTACAGTACAAGTAAACTTTCAACATTAAACCTGTTAAACTATTATACAGCGTACTTTTATAAACTCAGTAGACAGCTAGAAGTACATTTAACTACTATTAAACTAATAAGTTAATTTGCAGTAAAGCTCACTGTATAGTTGCAATAGTGAGAAAAACTTAGATGTAAACTAGTTGTGTAGACAATATGACCACAGTTACACTTTAAGTACACTTAAAAGTATACTTTTCTGAACTAAAAAGTAGTTTAGACCTGGGAAGTTTTGACAAAGTTTGAAAACTTACAATTATACTATTAGTACACTGATTTGATTATAATTGTTATATGTAAACTTAAAAAATATGAACCTAAGGTTAGTTAATGAAACAAACTTGAAGTGTTCTTCTTCATTGTGAGGGATGTTGAATCTGATTCGCTGGCTGTACCTTCAGCAGTTTGTTGCTGGTGAGGAAGTCAGTGGAGGGTTTCAGGATAGTGGTCATGGTTTTTGCCAGTTCCTCGTGGACAGTTTTACCATTGGTTAAGTTTGTCTCCACCTTCAAAACATACTACTCAAAAACAAAACACAAGAAAACAAGACTGTTAATTACAAAGGGTTATAATCAAAAATACTTGTTTGACATCACAAGCAAAATGTGATGAATCATGATGCAGCGCACCTTTACATAAGAACGCAAGTGATGCTCCAGACCCTCTTCATGACACTGAGCAACGACATGAATCATCACCCTGACGAGAGAAGAGACAGATTGAGGAACAGGGTTTTATCATTAGCTGAAACCAAAACCCAAAACACCTAAATCCCAAAACCTAAACTAAGCAAAGCAAACTAAACTAAACTAAACTAAACTAAACTAAACCTCAAACCAGAGCAAACCAAACCAAACCAAACTAAACTAAACTAAACCAAAACCCAAAGCAAAGCAAACTAAACTAAACTAAACTTGTCAGGGTTAGGCAAGGGAGGAACTCAAGTGCAGTACAAAACAAAGAGTTTATTAAATACAAAAAGGGGAAAACAAAAACCCACGAGGGGGAAAACAAGGGCTAGGGTAGACACTAAATAATTCTACAAAACTCAATAAACAAGGCAAACAAAGACTCAAGACAGGAGAACACTAACTACAAATAACACTCACGGCTATACAGGATACAATCTCAATCACAGGTGAGGAACACTCAAATCACAATGAACCGACGCAAGACAGAGCACACTAGGAGATCTAAATAGGGGGAACAATCAAGACACGACAGGTGGCACAGATGGGACAATCAAGACACGACTAGGTTAACAAGGGGGGCGGGGCAAGGGAACGAGACAACACAAGCACATGGCCCAAAGACAAGGCCATGCGCTTGTACACAAAACACGGGTCTGTCATGATCCTGCCTCAAGACTAGGAAAAACCAAGGACACGAGGGCAGAATCATGACAAAACTAACCCAAACCAAACTAAACTAAACTAAACTAAACTAAACTAAACTAAACTAAACCTCAAACCAGGGGCCTGTACCATGAAGCTGGATTAGGTGGCTAGCCAGCTATGTTTTAGCTTAGTTTCCGCCAAACCTGGGTTTTAGGTACTATGAAAGTAGCTCGGCTTTAATCTGTGTTTTAATCTATTTTTGCTCCAGCGCAGGTTATGTTCTGGATTAAAGATCTCAAACTGAAGGTGAACCAATCAGATGTGAGAGAAGTGACACATGTCTGACACAAAGTAACTCCAGTTTAACTTGCTCCAAATTAAAGGTCACTTATGCTTAAAAAAAAAATATATATATATAGAAGTCTGGCTTTAATGATAATAACATCATTTTATGATTTATATAATTATTGTGATTCAAATTATTATTTATCTCTTACACACAAGCAATTTTAGTTTAACAGTTATTAGAAATTATTTTAAATAAATATTGATGTATACAGATCATAATATAATATAATAATATAATATAATAATATAAATAAGCTGTAGTATCAAAAGACTGAACTATTAAAAAAATTACAAATCTGAACTTACATGTTCAAGTCTCTATCACTATATATTTTCAAATGTATAAACTAAGTTAACAAGTTCCACTTGTGACTACACTGATGGAGCAAGATCATTTATTTTATTAGTCCTCCTTCATTTTTTTATATGACATTTAAATTTGTCATATTCTTCAATCTCTTAAACTTTTGCAAAACCTATAACCTTTAGTTTGGATTCTCGCTGGGTCTCTCGCGAGAAGTAAATCAAACTTGCTTTGTGTTGCAAGGCTCGTGATTGGCTGTTCGCCAGCGATGTCACACCTTCATGTGCATGCACTCCACAAACTCAGGATCAAAGCCTGAGTTGACAAAGAAAGTTGATGAACAGCATCATGGTACCAACAAAGCCGGATTGGAGAGGTTTGGTTTTGTCAACTCAAAACTAATCCTATAACTCTGAATTTGTTCAACTACCATCATGGTACAGGCCCCAGAGCAAACCAAACTAAACTAAACTAAACTAAACCAAAACCCAAAGCAAAGCAAACTAAACTAAACTTAAACCTAAACCTAAAAGCAAAGCAAACTAAACTAAACTAAACTAAACTAAACTAAACTAAACTAAACTAAACCTAAGCAAAGCAAACTAAACTAAGCTAAGCTATGCTAAGCTGAACTAAGCAATGCCAAGCCAAGCCAAACTAAACTAAACTTAGGTTTAGGTTGCAAAGCAAAGCAAACTAAACAACTAAAATAAACTAAACTAAACCTAAGCAAAGCAACCTAAAATAAACTAAACTAAAACTAAGCAAAGCAAACTAAACTAAACTAAACCAAACCTAAACCTAAACCTAAGCAAAGCAAAGCAAAGCAAAGCAAAGCAAAGCAAACTAAACTAAACTAAACTAAACTAAACTAAACCAAAAAGTAAAGCAAACTAAACTAAACGAAACTAAAACTAAACCTAAACCTAAAAGCAAAGCAAACTAAACTAAACTAAACTAAACTAAACTAAACTAAACTAAACTAAACTAAACCTAAAAATAAGTGTGAACTAAATAGTATTTATAAAAAACACACATTAAAAAAATAACTACAAATGAAACTAAAATTAAAATGAAAATTGAAAATACAATTAAAAAATCTAATTCTAAATATTAATAAAAACCACGGTACAATCCATAAGTGAATGTATTAACTACCATGAACGAACCATGAACAGTACATTACTGTAATTATTCATCTTTGTTAATGAAAATATTGTTGTTAATTGTTAGTTCATGTTAATTCACAGTGCATTAACTAATGTTAACAAGCACAACTTTTAATAATGCATTACTAAATGTTGAAATTAACGTTAACTAAGACTAAGAGATGCTGTAGAAATATTGTTCATGCTTAGTTCATGTGACTAGTGTTCATGTTAACTAATGAAACTTATTTTAAAGTGCTACCAACACCCCTACAATAAAATAGTAGCAGAGAGCTGACAGCTGCTCGGTACAGACCTTGTGACGTTCACAGCAACATCATCCTGACCGGCGATGGTGAGCACACGAAACAGCTGGTTCAGTATCGTGGGGAGGAACTTCACCATCACATGAGCCTCCATGGCATGCAGACTCTACAGAGGATGAGAGAGACCGAACTGTGATCACAGGATGAGATGGGTGAGAAACGCCTGCTAACGCAGACCGAGCAAACACCTCCAGGCTTCAAACAGCAGGTACCTTCAGGTATTTGATCAGTTCTCCTCGTGACTGGCCTGTGGATTCAATACTCTGGCAGTGATGAAAGAAGTTATGCAGATGCTGATCCTGATCAGAAAGAAATATATATATATATATATATATATATGTATTAACACTTGATATAACATTTTGTACCTGTTTACTTTGTGGCTAGTCTGATCTAAGACACGTCATACCTGTGTGTATACAGTGGACACCAGCTGTGTGGAGACTTTGAGCAGTGGCCTTCCTCCATCCACCCACTTCACCTCTTGACCAGTGTGCTGCTGAAACACACACACACACACACACACACACAAACAGGGGGTTGTGTGAAAAGCTATTAATTAAATCATAAAATGTATTTACACTTTATCTGTGTCCTTTTTACAGTGTAATTATACATATACATACTGAGTAAAATTAATTAACTACATGTGTTTACTATATGATCAGGGTAAGGACTGGGGTTTGGCTTACTTGCATATAATTATGCATAATTAATTGTTATTACAATAGTACTTAACATGCAATATGTTTAACAAGGACACGTTAAAATAAAGTGTAACCGGAATTTTTTTTTTAAATGAAACAATCAAAATGTAACGCTTATTAAAAAAGATGGAATATTTTATTTGTTTACCTCCATGTCACATGACCATTAACCAACATGTCAATAACTGTGAACATGCAAATATGTTGTTAAACAACTGAAATATTAACTTAAAATCTTAGGGGATACGGTAAGTAAATATTTTAGGGTTTTAGTTTTTTTTTTTTTTTTTTTTTACACACATTGTCAGTAGGTGTAGGCCTCTAAATATGCATTTTCAGGTACTTTAGGTAGAATTTCATGCTCTGTCATGATTATATGTAAATTTCACCCTCCGAGTATATGTACCTGTTAGGGCTGCACGATTAATCGCATGCGACTGCCATGCGAGTCTCGTCAGTAAAGCCGGTTCTGTGATTAGCGGTAAATGTCCATCCACTGCTTTCAAATGGAGCCGCACTTACTACATAGAGCCGTAGTTCGCTGAAAAACTACGCAATAACGATATTTTGGATGAAAACCCCATTGACTGCCAAGTAAATAACAGCGTCAAGGTCCAGAAAAGGACCTTTTTTTTTTTAAGTCGTCGTTAGAATACTCCATCCTCCATCAGACGTGCAATCTGGGTTATATGAAGCGACGGGAAGATTTTTTGTAAGCGAAGAAAACAAAAATAACCACTTTATTTAATTATTTCTTTGTCAACGTCTCCTCTGTGTCTCCATATCAATGTATACTGCGTGTGCTCTTCTGTGTCCTCCGCACCAAAAGGATGCGCTGTTTCTACGTGTATTCAGCTTTGATTTTAAATAAAACACGTGTTATGGAGTGACAGAGGACAGTGTTCCCGTTGCTTCATATAACGTTTTTTCAGTTTTTCTTCCAAAATATCTTAAATTGAGTTTTTACGGGTTTGGAACAACATGGGGGTAAGTGATTAATGACAACATTTTCATTTTAGGGTGGAGTATCCCTTTAACAACTTAACGCAACACATCTCAATACAACTCGATACAGAAACAAAACATAACAAAATACAAAAATAACAAAACAAAATGGAACAGTAACAACAACAAAAAAACATAATAAAACTAAACTAAACAAAAACACAACACAATACAACAAAACAAGAAAACACATGTTCACACACAAAAGACAACACTGCAAACAAAACAAAACAAAACAAGAAAAACCATGTACACACACAAAAGACAACACCACAAACAAAACAAAAACAAAAAACAACACAAAGCAACAAGAGAAACCAACAAATCAAAACACACACACACACACACACACACAACACACACACACACACACACACACACACACAACCCCACTAAAAAAGCAACATGATCAAAATCAGTGTTTGGGTCTCTCACCTTGCTGCTGTTGTCCTGGTAGCTCAGGTAACCTGATGGCAGGTTAGCAGCCACTGCCACCTGCTGTTCATTCATGATGACTCTGCCATCCTTCAACAAGGGGAGCCAGGCATAACCCACTACAAACACACACACACACACACACACACACACATACAACACAACACATAATGAGTGGGTAGAATGGTACACTGCAAGAAACGTGGTACTTAAAAATGCCAATGTATGCAGCCCACACATTCTGTTTTATTAGTAATAATGGATCTAAATATTGATTCTCTTTTTACTCCTTCACTGTGTATTTTCAGCCCAGTGGTTAAGGCTGCTTTCAGAAGGTTTTATGTGAATGTGTGTCTCACCTTGTGTCTCCACCTGTTCTCGTCTCTTAGTGCTGGCTTTGCTGTTGCTGTCACAGCTGATGTGATAGAGAGTGAACAGAAGATGATGTCTGTCCGTCAGCTGAGTCGGCAGCTCTATCTTAAACTGGACATGATAAAAACACAGACAACACAACAGTTTGACCTTAAGTGCTGCAAACTCACAAACATGCAGTGATGTAGAGCTCAGAGGTAAACATCTCACCTCTTCATAAAACTCTGGGTTTTGCTGATGGTGTAAGACTGCAGCAAACGCTTTCTTACAGAACAGAGGCCCTCCTGGACGCCCGTATATACACTGACAAAACACAAAGCAGACCCCATCACGCACAGATAATCACCTAGTGGAGGAGTTATTGTGATACAAATCTTAATAAATGCAATGACTATAAATAAATAACATTCATTGCTCTCCAAGACTGCATTTATTTGACAAAAATGCATTAAAAACAGTAGTATTGTGCCATTTTATTACATATTATTGTATATCTATAATTTTTTTGTCAAATTTAATTCATTCCTGTGATATAAAGTTGCATTTTCAGCATCATTACTCCAGTCTTCAGTGTTACATGATCCTTCAGAAATCATTCTGATATGATGATTTGATGTTCAGGGAACATTCAAAAATGATTTATTATCAATACTGAAAACAGTTGTGCTGCTTTATATTTTTGTAGAAACTGTGATACATTTCTTTGATGAATAATAAAAAAATTGTAGCTTCTGGAGGCCATACCCCTTAAAGCTGTTATATGATGCATTTTCAAGTTTTCCTTTCTCTTTCAAATGCTACAAGCTGTTCATGAATAGATAAGATCTGTCTCAAACCCAAAGAGATACTCTTTATGAAAGTTAAGACTTTCCCACGCTCCCGTAAAACACTTCTTTTAAACACGCCCCCAAGTCTACATCACTATGTGGAAATATTTGCATAACACCTCCCAAATGTTCACGCAAAGAAAGAAGGCGTAACTTTGATTCTCGCTGTAGTAATGTTGCTGCTGTTGCCGCCATGTCGTGGAGACGCTGTGTGTTTCCTTGTGAAAGCAAAGCTACTTTTTTTGCTCTTCCAAAAGAGGACGCAACTAGAAATCAATGGTTAAGTTGTATTTACAACACTGTTCAAGAACAGTTCAACCCCAAAATTTAGTGTGACTGTTTCCTGATCCTGGGAGAGAAGACTACAATGCAGGCGCTTCTGCCTCACGGTCTGTAAGTACGTTTACAAGTGTAAAGGATTTGCCACAGATGATTCAAACGTGAGTTTTGAGCAGTGTAGAGTACTCAATTCCAGTCCTCGCGCCCCTTGCTCTGCACATTTTGTATGTTTCTCTTATGGCTTCAGACAAAATATGCAGAGCTGGGGGCCCAAGAAATTGAATTGAGAACCACTGGTGTTTGTTTGTAGATTCTCCGATCATGAATGCAGACATGGTTTTATGTTTACGCAGAGCGATGCAATGCAACGCATAAAAACACAGTATAAGTCATTATAATCCATAATTATGTCCCCACTGGATGCAACAAATGTCTCGCAATGGGTTTCATTGTTTTAGCCGGTGTTATGACCGGGACATGCATCACAGTATGAAAAGGTGTGTAACATTTCTTTCACATGCGTGAGGCATTCGGCCAATCACATCGCCCTGGATAGCTGGCCAATCAGAGCATACCTCGCTTTTCAGAACAATGAGCTTTGTAAAAAAACTATGCGTTTCAGAAGGCGGGGCATAGAGGAGAACCAATAATGTACAGTATGTGGAAAATGATGTGTTTTTTAACCTTGAACCGCATAAACATATTTCATAACACCAAATACACTACATAATGTTCTTTTGAGCAACATCATATGACCCCTTTAACTGTGATAAAATCACTCCTAGGATTGATTGAGCGTTTGTGTGGGACATTACCTTCAGAGGGAGAGCGTCCTCTTCATCCGAATCTCTGAATTCCAGACACAGAGCAATATTTCTGGCCTGGAATCACAAGAGGAAAACATGAAATAAGCTCAACTGACACTTCGCTGAGCACCAGCTTAAACAATACTGATCTTACTTAACAACAACAGAAAAAGCTGTTGGCTGTGTGGATATTAGCAGTACTGTTGATCTTTAGTCTATATGCTGTTCAGTTAATGTGTTTCTCTGAGTTGATAAGTTTAGTATGGTTTTACCTTGGTGAAGCTCTTCTGGCTGTCGTATTTGAGATGGCGTGGATACACGTACAGGTGGTTGTTGTAAATTGTGAAAGGCTGGGAGCATTTAGGGTTAGACGGCACAAATTCCTCCACCTCAAACACCAGCCTGCTCCGGTCTACAACTTCTGTCTGACGAAGAGGAAGATAGGAGGCCGTGACACAATCTATAAACACACAAGAGATCAACCAGTCGACCATGAAACAATCCAAACATTAAAAATGTCTGATTCATACAGAAATGCATAAGAAAGCCTTACTAGTCAAATCTGGTGCGACGTTATCAACCGTGACATCCAAATTACCCAGAATCACAGGCAACTTGGCCATCTTTTCTGGCCTGAGAGAAGAGAAAGCACGGAGGAGGGAAAATAAACAAGCGGAGAGAAACTATTCTGTTTCTAAAATATCAACACCCCTGACAGAAGAGAGAAAAACAACACCATCTTTCTTGTGAGCTGAACAAGAGTGTGTACAGCATGGCTCTGCAGGTCATACAAACACTAAACACCTGAAACACTACAGAGTGTTATGATTGGAGAACTGACTTCCTGAAGTCTGCCAGCAGTCTGAACACGTCCTCGTTGGAGAGCTTGTTGGCGTCCTGTCGGTAGAGAGCGGAGAACCGAACGCTCTTGTCCACCGTCCCAGAGGCGTCCCTAAACACCGGCCTGAGAAACAGACACAAAGCTCACCCTGCCGCTTGCCATTTTTCCTCTCGGGTGAAAGAGATAAGAGCGCACACACAGACACACACATCCTGCCAAGATCATCTTATTGCAAAGATAAAATTTAAAATCTACAACCGACGCCCTCTTCTAGAACAAAAACAGTAAAGCAAATATATCAACATTATTGATTGTACTCATGTTGCTTTTGTTTCTCATGAAAGGTCAGTGCGTCTCACCTAGCGGCCCACGCAAACGGCATTCGGTACTGACCCAGCCGGCTGCAGGATATCTTAGCGCTCTTTAAAACCTTCTGAGCAGCCTGAGGAGAGAGGAAAGAAAGAAAGAAAACTTGCAAAGCATGCCATTTAAAATGGCACTGTCTAAAGCATTTCACATTATTTCGATCTGAATGATATTACTATAACACACCCAGAAGGGAATGAGGGCTAGTATATCTGAGTATCTGATCCAGAAACCTGAGAGCTTTAAATACACTCGCCAACATCTGGATTTATCCACATTTTTTGACTTTTTCCAGAGGCCTAAAAGTGATGATACACACACACACACACACAGCAGTGGTACCTTAGCAGAGTCTGAGTTCTTCATGTAAGGCTCGGCACAATGTGCTATTCCTCCCTGTAAGACCTTCTCTATCCGAGCGACCAAGAAGATGTCAGGGTGCGGAAAGGTCACCGAAAACACTCCCTATAGACAGACAAGATTAGAAATGTAAAAGATTTTCACAAACAAGGGTAGGGATGTTGAATGTACACTAGGGTTTGACATCATCAATACTTTTAAAATGAAATGACACTTTTATTTCGCAATGATGCATTAAACTGATCAGTAACAGTAAGGGACTAGGGGGAAATAAAGTCTCAGTTTCCACAAAAATATAATGGATAATATGAAATGTTTCTTGAGCAGCAAATCAGCATAAATCGGCATATGATTTCTGAAGGAATAAAGGACATTTTATAATATATTAAATTTATTTTTGTATTTTTATTCATATTTTTATTACAATTGTAATATTTCATCCACATTTCCCTTCATAAATCTATTTTATAATAGGAAAAAAAAAATGACTCATGACCTTAATGAAATAATGTCCCTAGTGAAACATTTAATTCAAGTGCCATTTAAGCATACAATCATACATTCTTTATTAACTTAACTTAAACTTATTTGCTACTTTATACATTTGAAATAAACAAACATGCAAAACAACTGACATTTAAAGGGTTAAACTCCTGAAAATAAATAGATTTTTGGTGGTTAGTATCAGCACTAATGTTAAAGAGAGTGGGAAAAAAACTATTTTTTTTGTGAAAGTATCTTTTAAACCATGTTTGTCCCTGTAATACTGTAAATGGCTTTTGTTTGAGACATGAACCAACAGCAGGTCTCAGCTGCTCCTCACCTGTCGTGGGAACTGAATGGCGCTGTCTGTCAGGCTGTTGGCTGTGTGTTGAGCTGCTTGTGCACTGTCTGCCGCTGCGGTGCTGTTCTGAGCTCCTGACGGAGGAAGCAGCGCTTTCACAGACGGATGGTTCATATCCACATGGAAGTCCGAGGAGATCTTACGGCCACTTTGAATATCAAACAACGACAGAGAGACGAAGAAGGGCTCAACCTGTAACACAAACCAGTGCAGAAACTCTCAGATGAAACAAGACGAAGGTGGTTTACTATAGACGGTAAGGTAAAGTACGTTAGTGGTTGGACCCTCTTCGTTTTCCTCCACACAGCTCTGCAGGTTGAAGGACAGGTCGTTACAGTTCACCAAGATTCGCTTCCCGAACTTTTCCTCGAAGGGCTTCACATCTGGCTCAATCCCGGATAAATCCAGTTTCTGCTCAGTGAAGTGGAGGGTGAGATGAATTATAAGTTCATGAGATTCATTTATAGGCATATTTAATTTATTTACACTAGCATCCAATAGTTCGGGGTCAGTAAGATTTTAAAGAAGTCTCTATATCTGCGATGCAAAGCTTATTTTTTTTAAATAAAGTTCTTTTGTTACATTACAAATGTTTTCTAAACTTCAGTGTACATTAGTGTACAGTAGTGCACTTGTATCTTCAGTGCTGTGCTCGTTTAGTGAAGAGGGGAAAACACAAGCTTCTGTAATATTTCTATTTTAGTGATGTACCTGTAAGTCTGGGTCCAAGGTAAAGAGTTTTAGCCGTGTCTCATTTCTCATCCTGCTCTCGATGTCTCTGGCACTCTGGAAGAACAGAGCAGAGAGATATCAGTCAAAACCTTCACAGCTTTTTGATTCGATTCGGTTTCTGGACAAGTGCGACCTGCCTGAAAACTGTCCGTGCTGCTAGAGGAGTGGTCGCTTTTTGCCTGGTCATCATCTACAACAGAGACAGACAGAAGAAATCAATGCACCCCACAGTAACTCTCTCAGAGGCACAGTCATGTCTCTTAGTCATTGTGTATACAGTCTCTCCCATGTGTGGAGGTCTGAGTGGTTTGTGCGTTTGCCTCAGGAATGTGCATCTAAATGTGTCTAAAATGAGCAGATGACTAAGGGTTTTGATCATCTTTACACACACACACACACCGTCGTGTAAGTCTCCGTTCCTCTTCTCCTGCACGGCGAGCTCAAAGCTGCTGTTGAGGATTTTGTTGAGGGTGTTGATCCAGTCGTCCATCTCGCTCTCAGAGTCCGCAGCCAGAACATAGCCGCTCTTATCCTGCATCTTCAGCTCGAACGCAAACCTCCGCACACGATTGTTCTGCACACAAAGAGTCAAGGGAATGGATTCATTGCATATAAAAAAAAAGTTCATGATTAACTCACACGATGATACATTTGCCACGGTAAAAACCACCGCAAGCTTTTTCTCTAGTAGACCACTTTGGAGGGGTATCATGTATGTGATTAATTACATCATCTGTACAACTTTAATCATGCAATCTTGTAAAACCTTCTCAGAAGCCTGGGAAAGAAGTGAGATGATTTCCATATGGAGGAGGAGAGATTCCCAACCCTGCCCAGGGCAGTTCTTACAGAGGGGTTAAGTGTCTTTAAAGGGATGCGTTTAAAAACATAAGAGCAGGGGCATTTAGTCAGGCAAAGACAAACAGAGAGAAATGAAGGAATCCAACTATTTTCTCTCCATTTGAGTTATTTTAGTATCACTGAGATATACATATATTATTTAAGGTAAAGGCATTTTTGGGGTTTTAGTATTTGTTAACTATAATAACCCCAGTCTGAGTAAAAGTCAGTGCTCTCTTGAGGCAGATATGGGGTGAGGAGGTGAGGGGTGTGTCAGAGGTCAGAGGTCAGAGGGCTAATTAAACAGACACAACTCATTACAGATGATGACAAAGCGACGCATGTACAGTAGGGTGTGACGCTGACCGTACCTATGAGTGATTACGGCCACAGGTTCCAGGAAATTCCTCACAAAAATAGCTTGGGGGTTCGGCGGGGGCCGTAGTGCTTTATTTTTGGGAGTGCGTGTTGAAAATTCACTCCCAGAGAGAATGCTTATCAATTATCATAACACATCCTTCACTCTCTCCTTTCTTTGCCTTCTCATCTTCTCAGTACTTATTATGGAAATAATACACTTACGTGTGCACTGAATATAATGCTTTATGACATTTAACTGCTTGTCAATTGCAATTACATGAAAATGTTTTATAGTTTAAATTTACATTAAATGCTATTAGTTGAATTTAACTGTTTTTTTTTTTCATCCAACTTAAGCATACTTAAGTTATACTAAACTTAAACATCTTTATATGCAATTTCCTAATTCCTTCTATTGTCTTTGAAATATGGTTAAAGTGAATGCCAAGCATTTATAGTAAAGTAAAATATACTTCAATACCATGAAGATTTCTGAACGAGAGAGGTTTGTGTTGTGTGTGTTGTGCACACCTGCAGCACTCCCATACAGGAGTCCAGGAAGATGGTTCCTTTGGGCTCTTTGTTGATCTTCTCGTCCTTGTAGAAGTTGAGATTATATGATCCATCACCCAGCTGCGTCAGGTGGAAATACCTTCTTTTGAATGACTGCGTGAAAAAAAGAAGAGTGTAAATGAGACATGAAAAACAAACACATGCGTAGACATAACATCTCCTCAGGAATGAAAAGTCTCACCCTCATGGTGACGCTGATGGCGCTGTTCATGTTGCCCTTATGTAGCCAGCCCTGTTTAATGAGACCACCCTTCTGAGAGCCCAGAGAGGCCGTGTCCTTTAAACACACACACACACACAAGAAATAGTTTTGTGATGGCAGTCCAAGGTTTGTCTGTTTGATCCTGCAGTAGAACAAAGTGGGAGTCAAATAAGGAAAAAAGAACAGAATCCAGACCCACAGCTGAACAGAACCTCAGATAAACCTGATTCAAAGAGTGCTACAGAGCCTCTCATAACCTGTATTCCCGTCTCTGGACGCTCACATGAACATAGTATCTGAAGACCTGTAACTAAACTCACAGTGTCCATTATTCAGCATCAGCTTTCACCTAAAGTGGATGACAGAAGAAACATAGCCGAAGTCTTCATGATTTTACTCCACCCAGTCCCTCTAGGATTTGGAGATCACTATTTTATTTCCAGAACTTGCTGGAAAAACAAAGCAATATCATCCATGATATTACAGGCCAATAAAACCTAATTCTTCATTAAACCTTGTCGAATGAATGCCAAAACAATTACAAGCATAGACCAAATATAGCAAAGCTACAAATAAAATTCTAATATTAGTTTTCAGGCACAGAAATGTAATAATTAAGTGTAAAATACTACTTCATTATGTAAATTAAATATAGATTAATCTTTGAATAAGTTGTGTTTTATTGTTTGATTAACATTAAAGACACATACAGCAGCAGTTATTTATAGGCTGCTGTCCCTTTAAGACCAGATGCACGGATGCAATATAATGATACACATCCAGTTTCTTTTTGTTTATGTTCACTTAACCATCTGTTTAAGAGAATACATGCTGAGATGGATATTTTGAGATAATTTTGTGTGTATGTGTCCATTCACGGACAAGGATACGTGAAAGAGGATTCTGTGTGTGTGTGTGTTCAAACAACAGCACGAGTACCGAATTGAGCTCTCTTTAGCCTCTTTTTGCAATGATGGTTTAAAATGCTTGGAAAGACTTGCACATGCAAAACATGTACAAATGATTAACTATGATCCATTTCACCCCTACAAGTGATTGAACAATGCAAATCAATGACACAATAAGCCAGAAGCGGCGGGTGATTTTGTGAGCCCTGTTTTTATCAAGCTTAACCAGCAAGACTTGATAAGGCAACTTCATCATAAAAACTATATAAGCTTACAGTTTGGCTGGTGACAATCTTGCTATACTGGTCCACCAGCTAGTCCGGCACCAAGCAGCTTGGACAAACGTACTGGTATAAACAGTTTTTTTTGTGAGAAGCATCGGTCCTGACACTACAAGGTGTAGAAGAGAAGAGAAATGGCCTAAAAGAACTTTTAAAAACAATAGAAGGTTAAACTTTAGTACAATGGGTCGGTTCGTCTCTGAATCATCAGTTAAACACTCCTTATTGCTTTACTCTTGACACTCTGCAGATATAAACAAACCACACACACAACAGCATTTTACAGATGAAATGCTTGTGTTGTGATTGTGTGGGTGGGCAGAGGGAGTCTGGATGCTTCATAGACCTCACGGAGCTGCGTTCACTCAACACTCACACACACACATATCTGAGCTTTCCAGTCAGAATGACTGTACAGTCTTGGGCCAGTCCAGAAATATGAGCAGTGTTTGCTTATGCAATTTATCTTTGATGATCTAACAGCAGCTTTCAAATACATGAGCAGAATTTATATTGAAATGCCATGAACAATTTAAGAAAGAGCATACATGGTGCAGCTCTACTCTGTCTCTATATATTGGTCGGGTCTTTTCTTCAACATAAGTCTCCGGTATTTTTTATTTACTATTTTACCAATTTTATCATCCCTGCAAACTTGCTAATTATTTAACACTTATGGTTAAGGATTTATTAACAACAGTTTAAATATGAGGACTAGTAAAAGCGATGCTTAGCTCGGCAATACAAATAAATGTTAACATTCAAGAAAACAGCCTGAATGATTCTGATAGGCTGTGATATAAAATCTTAATGTGGCGAGCTGTTATGATTAGCTGTGTTGTGTGTTAACTGCGATGCCAAAACACACTCATTATCACAATATCGTTCTATGAATAAAAAAAATCTATCAGCAACAAAATTAGACAAATTAGTCTAACGGGAACTTAGAGCTATTCATGGTCCATAGAGGCCAAAAACTCAGCATAATAACAATTATACTGCCTTCTTCAAACCTACGACCTGACTTACATAACAGTCTGTTATACTGCACGCATTTGGGCTAAAATAAGAAACGTGACTCAATCTTGAGTGGGAAGCTGATAAGTAGAATTAAAATCATGAGCAGCATTCATGGAAAGAAGAATTCTGGGAAGAGGAAGGCAGGAGGCTGTTAGGTCAATGGATTTGGCTATGTCCATTCTGGGAAAACCTGGAAGTCTGATCAACTCATAGGACAGTTAATGAAATAGAATTTGAAAAAAGTATATATGAACCTGCCTTAAAGGTTCACAGTTTCAGTTTAAAATTGTGACATACAATGTCATAACATCTTGATCTGAACAAAAAAAATTACATCTGTTTAATATAAATGAAAAAGTTCTTACAGGATTCCTAAAGAAAACCAAATTAACCAATAAAACAATAAAATAAATACAGATGTTGATCCTTTCCACTTAGATGTCACAGGTTTTTCAGTTTGTATTTATGTTCAGCGTGGAAACCGCGATGAAACTGCAACGCAATCACCACCCCATACTGCACAAAACGCCCCCAAAATGAGAGAAAGCTGCAGTCTCCTACATCCCACGTCGACCTGCCCCGAGCGAGCCCCTCTTCACGCAGGACATGGCGCCACCACAATCCAAAAGCCCAAATGACGGCATGCTTCAGCTTTGTACACCGAACCAGAAACAGGGACAATTCTTTCATCCTCCATTACTAGCAGCGAATAGTGATATAAATGCTAATGTTAGTGGCGTGCCCTAATGTTAGTATTTCCTCTCACTCTTGCTGTCGTTCAGAGATGAAGACTGTCATCTAGCGGCCACGATGTAAACTCAAAACAAAACAACTTTCATGAATCTTGTATGAATTTTTTATTTTTTTTAATATCAATATTCAAAAAAATTACTGTGATATTCACGTGTATCCATATTTTCTTACACCTCTAGTCAAAATTATGACCCTATTATTAAAATACACAATTTTAGTGCATAGCAGAGGTACACTGTATTCTATAAAGTGAGCTTTACAGCATCTGTCGCACATAATCCTGTAGTATTTATTAGAGGGCAAACATCACTTATTTCTTTAGTTGCAAATAAATTAAGGTTTTTGAGGAAAACATTCCAGGATTTTGCTCCATTTAATGGACTTTTTGCAGTCCAAATGGCAGTTTTAATGCATCTACAACATGCTCTGCTCAACTAAAAGCCGAGGAATAAGAGTCTTATAAAAAATATAAAAAATGTATATACTTATTTATTTTATTTTATTTTTTACCACAAATACCTTTAGACCTTTAGCCCGTTGGCCACCACTGAAGTCCATTATATTGAGAAAAATCCTGGAATGTTTTCCTTAAAAATCTTAATTTCTTTGTGACTGAAGATAAAAAGACATGAACATCTAGATGACATGGGGGAGAGTACATTGTCAGGAAATATTTATTTTGGAAGTGAGCTAATCCTTTATGACTGATTATAGTAGCTATGTTTCCATCCAAAGATGTGAAGTTAACTTATGCGCAAAACTTGAATATCGCATACAGCATTTGCGAATTCCATCCAATGAGTCAAAGAGAACAAAAACATCTCTTCCTTGATAAACTTGCACTAAATATCTAAAAAAAAAAAACTAGGAGAAGCCACTGAATATAAGAATTTTCATATGACATATAAGACAGTAATTACACAGAAATACTTTGATGACAGACTTTCCTCAGGCATTTCAGGATGTCCAAAACCACATATAGATGCTGTGAATGAGATCGGTCTGCTGGTTAGTCAGTTTATCCTGTCTCATAGTGCATTTCAATGCACATTTTGGAATTTATTCAGTAAATGTCGTAGTTTGTGCACGTTTTCTTATTGGATAAAAAGTTTGTCCTACTCAGTTATGCGCTTAAGTTATTTATGTGCAGTTTTAGAATTCATGCGCATCTTGGCATTTCCATCCAGCGTTTTTTTATGGGATAATCCAAATTCGCATAAAAATAGGTGCATTAAAACATAGCTACTGTTAAGAGTTCAACAAGAGGGTCACAGTGCTGAGAGGTGTGTTTGTGAGTGTATTTGACTTACCTCATCTTTATCCACATCTTCATCCACCTCAAAAACATGCTGCGCTAAATGATCAGGTCTGGACACTTTGCTGTGTACAAAACAAAGCACAAATGAACACAGGAAAGCAGCACTTGCATTAATTGTTTAAAAGTTTGGGGAAGCATTTTTATTTTGTCTTCTTTTTTTTATAAATTGAGATTTTTATTTTATTCTCCAAGGATTAGCTTGACAATAAAGACCTTTACAATGTTACAAAAAATTATATTTCAGATTAGCTGTTTTTTAGAATTTTCTATTCATCAAAGAATCCCGAAAAAAGTAATAATTTACAATAAAATAACAAACAATTATTTTAAACAGTAAAAAATATTTCTAAATATTACTGTATATTTGATCAAATAAATGCAGCCTTGGTAAACATAAGATACTTCATGTACTGTACATAGAAAAATGACAGACAAAACTAATATCACCTAAGAAAAATATTTTAATCTATATTTGTGACATCTTTTTTACTACTAATACTAATTTGCTTGTTTGGAATTTATTTTCATCTATATTTGTGTCTACATGAATTTCATACCTCTCTGTTCAGCTTTATATAATGATTGGTAATGTCTTTCTAATGAAAGTTTTTATGTTTCTTTACCAGATAATCAGATCTTGGCTGCAGGCTCATCCTGCTCCACACGTCTCGTTAAAAGATTAAAAAACATCTGGCCATTTAAACAGTTACTAAAGGCCTGTGTGTGTGTGTGTGTGTGGCAATGTGGAGATGATGGCCTCACTCACTGTTCCTCTGCTCTATTGTTACCCAGCAAAACACATTTCCTGCTCTCACCAACACAAACATCTTTCCAAGAGCTGACAGTAACACACACACACACACACACACACATACGCACACACACAGAGCAGCCTAGGAGCACATCGTAACAATGATACCCTGCAGTCCTCGGTCTTTACAGCTATAATCAGTCACAGGCTGCAGCATGTCTCGCTCTAATAGAGGTTCTTACTTGGGAAGCTGACGGAAGTCACTGGAATAATCCTCATATTTGTAGTTGACGACATGCCAGTCAGAGATGTAAGATTTGATGCACTGTAGGAATAAACACAATAGCATTAACATCATCAGCATTGCCTTTGGCATATACAAATTGAATAATGATTGCTCACAGAAAATCTCTTTATTAAAAGGACTCAAATAGGTGTTTTGAAAGCCAAGGCTACAGACTAACTTGACAGGCTAAGCAGTGGTGCTCAAGTGGGAGATGCGGGTTCATTCCTGACTTGCAACATGTCCTAGATTCATTCCTTCTCTCTCTGTCCATGATGTCCTGTCCCTTCTCTATACTGTCCTTACATTAAAGAAAAAGACCCTAGGAGTCAATGTGTAAATTTAATTTATGAACCAGTTTACTAAAATAAATAAAAATAAATAAAAATAAATCTTCAATATTAAGTAAATTATTTTTCCTTTTTCTTTTTTAAATTAAATGTAATTTTATTTTATTGAATTTTCAGTGCAATTGTAATATAATTATATTATTTTTATTGAAATAAATGAACATTAACTGAAAAAAATCACTAAAAATATAACTAAAAATAACTAAACTAAAAGTGAAATAAAATAAAAATTAACATTCAATATTTTTTTTAAAAAAAGGAACTAAATTTATTTAAAAAAAAACTGTCAAAAAAAAACAACAACCAAATTGCTTTAAAAAAACTGGTTTGATTTTATGTCAAATATAAAAATAAAAACTAATTCAAAATAATAATAAATACTATGCAATGCAATGCACTTGTTTTGACTCTCGATTGCAATAATAGAGGGGAAAGTATTTAAGGGGCTGAAATGGGATCATAACGAATCACAAACGGGATTCAAACCTGCATCATTTGCCTGAGCACCACAGCTTAAATGATCTGGAGCATGAGTGTTAACTGCAACCACATCCTTGACTGCTTTTCTCCTTTCTGACTTGAATGCAACAGCATTACTATTTTTGAGTAGCTGTTTTATGCAAAGTCACCCTGCGCTTAAAAAGATCTCATTTATTCCCTCAATTCTTTGCTCTCTGTCCAATCAGATTTTTAGGAAGAGGGGAAAGAGATGAAAGGCAGGGGCAGGAAAACCCATTTCTCAACAGTAAATTTGGAAAAAGAGTGGAACAGAAGGAGCACTCAATATTTAAACACACAGCATGAGATCATATTTGCACAAACCTGATGAAAGTTAAAAACACACTCATGCACACTCCAGCAACAATCCCTAGTAAGATGCAACATTTTATGAATCATACGCACACTAGACATAAAAGCTGTTACAGAAGAATTATGCTAATTTCTATCGACCTCATCAAAATAAGCATTTAAATATCATCTTATTTATAAAATAATTAATATGTATATGCATTTTGTTATTCAGCATACTATTATAAAGATCTCAAGTGATGTATTTGATTATTATTTCAAACATCAGGCTTTATGGGGTTAATGTGTTATGTAAATTATACAGTACATGCATTTTATTAGCCGTCCCTTTTGAGGGCAGCTTCTCGTGTGGACTGCAGATGAGATGAAGCTCGCTAGGTTTAGAAATCTCATGTTCAATCAATTGGACTGGACAGCAGCCATGTGTCTGCCAGTAACATCAGTGTGTGTGTGTGGAGTTGAAATAGTTTGGGAGTGTCCCGTGGGTTTATACCTATCTGGCAGTGAGTGTAATAAAGTGGGAATATCTGCAGAACAATGGAGCACTATTCTCCTCTCAGCTAGGAGGGAGTGTGTTACGTGAAATGAAGGTCAATCTCGAAACAAAGTCCTCTCTAGAAACAACAGAGGAAATCCTCTGAGTGCAGTAAGTGTGTGTGAGGAGGTCAAACGCTCAAATACTGTTCAAGAATAATAGGTGCCACGCTCTTCTGTCTTACACACACACTCTGGACGACTGAGAAGGTAAAATATCAGTTCAATAAATGTGAGACAGTGAAGTTGTCGTTACATTGGAAGTGCTCTGTGTGTGTGTGTGTGTGTGTGTGTTTGTGCACATGTGCCTGTGTGTGTAGGTCTGTGTGTGTGTGTTTAGGTCTCTCTCTCTCTCTCTCTCTCTCTCTCTCTCTCTCTCTCTCTCTGTGTGTGTGTGTGTGTGTAGGTCTCTATGTCTCTCTGTGTGTGTGTGTGTGTGTGTAGGTCTCTCTCTCTCACTGTGTGTGTGTGTAAGAGTCTCCCTCTGTGTGTGTGTGTGTAGGTCTCTCTCTCTCACTGTGTGTGTGTGTGTAAGAGTCTCCCTCTGTGTGTGTGTGTAGGTCTCTCTCTCTCACTGTGTGTGTGTGTGTGTGTGTGTGTGTGTAAGAGTCTCCCTCTGTGTGTGTGTGTGTGTGTGTGTGTGTGTGTGTGTGTGTGTGTGCGTGTGTGTGTTTGTGTGTAGGTCTCTGTGTGTGTGTGTCCGTGTTTGTGTGTGTAAGAGTCTCCCTCTGTGTGTGTGTGTGTGTGTGTGTGTCTCTCTCTCTCTCTCTCTCGGTGTGTGTGTGTTTGTGTGTGTAAGTCTCTCCATCTGTGTGTAGGTCTCTACCTCTGTGTGTGTGTGTGCAAGTCTGTCCCTCTTTTTTGTGTGTGTGTGTGTGTGTGTGTGTGTGTGTGTAGGTCTCTCTCTCTGTGTGTGAGTGTGTGTGTGTGTAGGTCTCTCTCTCTCTGTGTGTGTGTGTGTGTGGGTCTCTCTCTCTCTCTCTGCGTGTGTGTGTGTGTAGGTCTCTCTCTCTCTCTCTCTGTGTGTGTGTGTGTGTGTGTGTAGGTCTCTATCTCTCTCTGTGTCTGTGTGTGTGTAGGTCTCTCTCTCTCACTGTGTGTGTGTGTGTGTGTGTGTGTAAGAGTCTCCCTCTGTGTGTGTGTGTGTATGTGTGTAGGTTTCTCTCTCTGTGTAAGTGTGTGTGTGTGTGTGTGTGTGTGTGTGTGTAAGTCTCTCACTCTCTGTGTGTGTGTGTGTAGGTCTCTACCTCTGTGTGTGTGTGCAAGTCTGTCCCTCTTTTTGTGTCTGTGTGTGTGTGTGTGTGTGTGTGTAGGTCTGTGTGTGTGTGTGTGTGTGTGTGTGTAGGTCTCTACCTCTGTGTGTGTGTGTGTGTAAGTCTGTCCCTCTTTTTGTGTGTCTGTGTGTGTAGGTCTCTGTGTGTGTGTGTGTGTGTGTATGTGTGTGTGTGTGTGTAGGTCTCTCTGTGTGTGTGTTTTACCTCTTGCACAAACAGACTCTGTGCCTCTCTCAGTGCATGTGGAGGTATGGAGGGGTAGAGCGTCCGGATCTGTCGTGGCAGCATACACACCTGCAGAAAAAACACTGTTGTAATCAAATCGATACGATCTATAATCACAACTATACAACACCTGACTGATCCAGCCACCTCCAACAAATCAGAGATGGCCACGAGAACTCAAGCACTCAGAAGTGACACAATCGTATTCCTTTTAGATGTTCCCTTTTCAAAACATTGATGATTTATTAATAATAATCTTACAGTGTTATTTATTTCTTATCACATCTTCATTGATAACATGGCGCAAATTTGAGCTCATGAATACTTCATTTGAGCACCCAAAAATTAAAAGTGCCAAATTGCCAATACCAAATTATATTGTATTATATATTTAACACAGGGCCCTCTGACTTTCATTGCATTTTTTCAAATGGTCTTCTTTTATGTTCCACAGAAAAAGAAAAATCATAAAGTTTTGGAACGACATGAGCTTGAATTTTCACTGTTGGGTGAACTCAGAATCACAGCTCTCATGACTGACACTGAAACTGTTATCCCACTTTGGTTGCTCAAGCAAACAAATACACAGTTTCAGTGTGACTTTTTGTTCAGTATAACTCTATTTGGGAGTTTTCTCATGAGAGAAACACTACAACTGGACAAACAAAGCAGGCAGGATGAACTCAAGCAGGTTAGGGAGATTTTCAGAGCAAAACTCCCCAGCCTGACTCACGTCCGCCAGATCCGCACGACTCAAACTGCCAGCTTCAGTGCTTATGGACAGACAGTCTCCATCCATCCAGCCAATAAGAGCTTGAAAGAGGACAAGAGTGCTGCATGAACTTGTTTAACCAATCAGAACTCTCTCTCACACTCTCAAAAATAAAACACGATACTGCAAATAATTCAAGAAAATTAACCTGCCGATAAATAAAATATTATTATTTTAAAAAATAATAGAAAATACGTATTAAAGATACATAAAATGATAAACTATATTCTCCTTTAGCAAACAGCATTTTTTAAGTATTTTATTTGACAATTGAAGGTGTGTCATACGCTCCCGAGCCTAATATTTAGGGTCATTATCATTTAACTAAAATTAAAACCATTAAAAACATTTTCATTACTTGAAATAAAATAAACACCAAATTAATTAAATAAAAAAAAACATTCAGTTTAGATTAATAACTAAAACTAAAAACTAAAACTTTATATAAAAAAAAAAAACTATATGGACATAAAAATAAATTAAACACAATAAAATTACAAAAAACTTTACTATAATTAAAATGAAAGCAAAATAAGTAAATACAAATAAAATCAAATTTAAAATATCAAATTATATTTCTATATCACTGATACCAATATAACTAATCTAATTAAATCAAATATCTAATCTTCATAATCTACTGAATTTTTGGTGATTTGGTGACAAATTCACAATGTTTTGTCATCACTCATTTTTCATTATCCTTCTTTATTTTTCATGAACCCTGAACAAAGTCCAGATCTGAGATGAAATGTATAAATGACTGTCCGTTTACCTCAAATGCTCTTGATGTTTTATATTGAGAAGGAAAGTGTTTCTCTGTGTGACCAGGATCAGTGGTTCTCAGAACCAGCGGAAAACAGCATTAACAGCATTCCAAAGAAAAATAAAAACACACAATAGAGCCCTCCTGTTCCCAAACTTCCCTTCCTGAAGCCCTCACTTCCTCCTGGAGAGATGCTAATTGCAGCGGGTGAGAAGCAGACTGAGGACACTGCCATAGTCTCCCAGGAGCCATGCTCAAACTCCCAAATACCATGAGCACATCACTACAGGACAGCACTGTGTGAGTATAACTTTAAGAGCTAATGAAGATTCACCAACCTGTCCTCCAACCAATACGCTCGTATAGGTCGTCTGTCCTTATCCCAATTCCTAAAGACCCATCAGAGCATATACTACAATTGCATCCCTGTCGGCAAAAGGTTGTTTTGATATTAATGTTTTGTTCACTTTTATTTGCACTCTGGTTTGTGTTTCGTGTAGTTCAGTTGGTAGATTATTGCGTTATACCTTGATATGTAATCATGCTATCATGGGTTCGATCCCAGAAAACGGACGTGCACGTAAAATATATAAGCTAAATAATTCATAATTTAGCATGATTTCTGTGAGGGTTAGGTTTAGGGGTGGGGTTAGGTGTGGTCATTTGAACGAATAAGCCACCTAGTAAAATATGTAAGAATTACTGTGAGATCGGTGTAAAAAAGTCCACACATTGCAATTAAATAAACGTGCGTTTTGATTGGTAATGACGTTATACGTCATTTCATGACGACAGACGCAACGTGATACTGTCATTATTTTTACGCCCACTAGAGGCCACTTAACTTTAAAACGTAAATATAGGTCGTAATTGTCACGGTTTTCGCTGCCTGAAGGAATACGGAGTCGAGGATAAAAAGAATAAGGCTTTTAATATATCCAACACAGGGGATATCCAACATGGAGCACAGAGGTAGACACACGTAAGTAGCAAGTGGTCACAAGTGAGGACAAGTGAGCACAAGTGAGAAGACCCGACAAAACAGAACTGAAGGACAAGGCTTATGTACAACAGATAATTGGGGAAACACAGGTGGATGGAATCATTAAATTAACAGGGACATGGAACACATGAGGAAGATAATGGACACACCTGGGAACTAATCAAACAGGGAAAGACAGAAACTGGGTCACGGGCAAAAACACATTAAATGAGTCCAGGTGTGTGACAGTACTCCCCCCTCCCGGTAGGTGCGTCCTCGCACCGTAGAAACAACAGGGGGAGGCGTAGGTGGGAACTTGGGAGGAGGTTCCGGTGGAGGACGGACTTCCAGGAGGGGGCCAGCAGACAGGGACCACAGAAGGAGGAGCCAGGGAGGAGACGACGGAGGAAGGAGCCAGGGAGGAGACAGGAGCAGGAGGAGCCAGATGGTCCACCAGAGACCAGCCAGGACGGAGATCCAAGGTGGAGTCGACGGCGGGAGGAGCCATGGTGAAGGAGGGGTCGACGACACCAGGGGGCCGACAGGCGGAGACTGCACCGGTGGGTGAGGAGCCCAAGATGGAGCAGCACAGCCGCAGAGCCAGGGGGACGTCGAGGTTCCGGAGGGCCTAGGTGGAGCAGAAGGCTCAGGCGACCAAGGCGGAGGCGGGGTCCTGGCAGACCGATGTGGAGCCGGAGCGACCGAGGATGGAGGTGGAACCGGAGGGAAGGAGGAGCCTGACAGAGCCGGAGGGATGGAGTGACGAGGTGGAACCAGAGGAGTGGAGTCCCGAGGCGGCGGATGGTCGACGACTGACCAAGGTGGAGCCGGAGGGACGAGGGAGCCCGGTGGAGCAGGTGGGATGACAGGCCACGGTGGAGACGAGGGAGCTAAGAGCCAAGGCGGAGCCGCTGGGTCGAAGGACCGAGGAGGAGTCCAGGGCTCGGAGGCTGGAGGCGGAGACAGGGCCTTAACACGCCAAGGCGGAGCTGGAGACTGGCAGTCCAGCGGCGAACCACCGCGCCCCGATGGCGCGGACTGAGGGTGAGCTGCGGGACTGACTGGCACCAGCAGGGATGACGAGGAACTGGCTGGTCTAGGAGGAGGAGAGAGGAGAAGGATGGGAGGAAGGACAGGAGGATCAGGACTGGACGGAACCAGCGAAAGAGAAGTAGAGGGACCAGCAGGTTTGGGAGGAGGCGGGAGAGGGAGGCTGGGAGGGAATACAGGAGACACAGAAGATTCAGGGCTGGGCGGAACCAGCGGTGAAACAGAAGATTCAGGGCTGGGCGGAACCAGCGGTGAAACAGAAAAATCATGGCTGGGCGGAACCAGCGGAGACACAGAAGATTCAGAGCTGGGCGGAACCAGCGGAGACACAGAAGATTCAGAGCTGGGCGGAACCAGCGGAGACACAGAAGATTCAGAGCTGGGCGGAACCAGCGGAGACACAGAAGATTCAGAGCTGGGCGGAACCAGCGGAGACACAGAAGATTCAGAGCTGGGCGGAACCAGCGGAGACACAGAAGATTCAGAGCTGGGCGGAACCAGCGGAGACACAGAAGATTCAGAGCGGAGCGGAACCAGCGGAGAAACAGAAAACTCAGGGCTGGGCGGAACCAGCGGAGAAACAGAAGATTCAGGGCTGGGCGGAACCAGCGGAGAGACAGAAGATTCAGGGCTGGGCGGAACCAGCGGAGAGACAGAAGATTCAGGGCTGGGCGGAACCAGCGGAGACACAGAAGATTCAGAGCTGGGCGGAACCAGCAGAGACACAGAAGATTCAGAGCTGGGCGGAACCAGCGGAGACACAGAAGATTCAGAGCTGGGCGGAACCAGCGGAGACACAGATTCAGAGCTGGGCGGAACCAGCGGAGAAACAGGAAACTCAGTGCTGGGCGGAACCAGCGGAGACACAGAAAACTCAGGGCTGGGCGGAACCAGCGGAGAAATAGGAAACTCAGGGCTGGGCGGAACCAGCGGAGAAACAGAAAACTCAGGGCTGGGCGGAACCAGCGGAGAAACAGAAAACTCAGGGCTGGGCGGAACCAGCGGAAATGGAGCAGAGGAAATGACTGGAGGAGGTAGGAGTGGGAGACTGAGAGGGTATACAGGGGAATCAGGGCTGGACGGAACCAGCGGGGAAACAGGAATATTAGGGATTACCTCCGTAGACCAGTCCATCAGATCCAGAACTTGCTCCATATGACTTTCAGAGACTGCATATAGCTCACCCTCAGTCGCAGGAGTGTGGGCAGGGCTTTCCTCCACGCCCTCGATCTCCACGAGGACTCCCGCGATGCACAGTGTTGCCGGCTCACACACCTGGTCAGTCGCGCTCTCGAGTTCCGGCTCCCTGTCAGTGAATGGCTCGGGCTCTGCGGCTGCGGTGGGCTCTGGCTCCGTGTAGCGAGATGGTGGCTGGCTGGTCTCTGGGTCGGGAGTGGGACTGGCGAGATCCTCAATGGGGCAGATGGTGAAAGATGAGCCATTTCTCGCCAGAGTCCACTCCACGAATGCGGCGAAATCCTCTCGAGGACCATCTTCGGACGACAACGCTCTGCATTTGGAGTTCAGGCTGGTGTTGTAGAAGGTGCAGAGCGCGTTGTCCGGGTAGCTGGTGGCATAAGCTAATAGAATAAACTGTCTGGTATGGTCCTCGAGAGAACGTCCTTCCTGCTTCAGCAGAAGGATGAGGAATTCGGGACGATAGAGGGGATCCATAGAAACACTACAAAACAAAAAGACTGAGAAAAAACGAAAGCAAAACGGAGGGAAAGACGCGGTTTTCTACTTTCTCTTTTGAGGTCGGGTCTTCTGTCACGGTTTTCGCTGCCTGAAGGAATACGGAGTCGAGGATAAAAAGAATAAGGCTTTTAATATATCCAACACAGGGGATATCCAACATGGAGCACAGAGGTAGACACACGTAAGTAGCAAGTGGTCACAAGTGAGGACAAGTGAGCACAAGTGAGAAGACCCGACAAAACAGAACTGAAGGACAAGGCTTATGTACAACAGATAATTGGGGAAACACAGGTGGATGGAATCATTAAATTAACAGGGACATGGAACACATGAGGAAGATAATGGACACACCTGGGAACTAATCAAACAGGGAAAGACAGAAACTGGGTCACGGGCAAAAACACATTAAATGAGTCCAGGTGTGTGACAGTAATAAGGTGCTTGCACAAACGACCTATATAGTCGTTTTTTGTTGGAGGACAGGCTCAGATTCACTCAGTGGTTGAAGACCTGGGTTGGTAACCTTAAAGGTCACAGGTTCAAGGCAAGCTCACAAAGGGATACAATGGTGTGATGTCATTTTCAATTTAGTGCAGATTCATATTGGATTTCTTACTGTTCGCGTTTTTATTACTGATCGCGTTTTGGGCGTGCATTATCCTATCGCGTCTTTTGGAGTATCTATCTCATACATGAGCGATTTTAAGATGCCGTGTCAACGCAAAAGAATGAACTCACATAAATAAAACAGTGGACAAATCCGAAGACCCCGGAGGCGGGGCAAGCCTTACAATCTATTTTACAGTTTTTCAGGATCTCTGAGGATGTGTCTGTGAGCCGGCCGCTCATAGATCAGGATGGACAGAGCCTGGTGTCATGAGATCTGTGGCTCAGGTCACAAAGTCTCATTGTTCAGAGATTAAAGCTGAAATGTGTCATATTTCAATGTTACTTACTGTCCCAGTCGAATGTAGAGAGACAATGATAAGTAAACCATTAGTAGGTTGATGTTCTGAGGAGTGCAAACACTGTGGACGTGGGACCGGTTTCACCGGCTGTGAGTTAGTTACAAATAAGTAATGTAAAGGGTTAGTAATTTACAACTTTACAACTATTAAATATATTTGAGTTGCACCATCAAACTATGTTACTCAATGCTATGTTTCATATAAACTAAATATTTCTGAAAGCCTCTGACCAAGAGTAACAACTTGAATGAAATATCTGACTGAGCTGCATCAAGAAGCTCATGTTTCACCTGAAAGACTTCAATCCTGTAAATATACACGAAAAAGTTGACATCTACACTCATTTACATTTTAAGAAAGAGAACTTTATGTTACTTTAACTTTGTTAGTGGCTCTTCAACACAAAACACTGTTTAACGTTTGTTACGTGAGACAAAAGATAGAATTAAAGATGAACTGAGATGAAGATGATCTATGTTCATGCATTTGAAGGTTGATTCATTAAAAAGTCCTACAAAATTATTTAATAAAAGAATAAATAATTATTATAAAGCATTTTCGTTTTTGTTTTTTTCGCCAAAGTGCATCCAGAATTTTTGGTTTCGTCTCAGAATGTCCATTTTGGTGCATCCCTAGATACTACAATAAAAAAAACTGACTGGAAAGTCACAGATGTTCTGACCTGGAAATCCTCGAGAGGAAACTGCAGCATGTCCCTGAGTCCATCGCTGAGGATCTGAGTTTTCCTCTGCACCAGCACACTCTCATAGTCCAGAGGCTCCACCACACGCGGCTTCACCTAAACAAACACACACACACACACACACACTCAGCACATCTTACAGATATAACACTACTAACACTCCAGCATGTTACAGGGTGATGCTCATGTTTACTAATTAAAAGGAAAAATAGTGATAAAAAAACTGATTTAGCTTATGAGGCAATGGGTTTTCTGTAAAGTGCCATACTGAAATACTACTCCCTGAAAACCTCAATGAGCAAGACACTTCAGATACATCATTGGGATTGTACCTGTTACTTAATAGACTCAATATTATTTAATGAAAACACTGTCAGGAGACTCCAACTAACTCCCCCCAGCCCTAATAAGAGCTCAGGAACAGCGACAACAACTTTCCCTCTGACTTTTTCCTTTAAATCTCTTTCTGTAATAAAATAAATTAAATAATAATAATAGAAGAAAAACATGTTGGACAGTATGATAATTTTGGATGAAGTTCTTAGTTATATGTTTCCACTGATATAATATAGAAGGAATCTAGGAGTGTGTGTGTGTGTGTGTGTGAGACTAAGTGAGATAACACAGTCCACTCACACATCTGGGAGTGATACTGGCAACATGACCTCAGATGCAGATCTCCAAGGAGACGGAGTTGTTTTGATGATGATATCATAACCAGATAGACCAATCAAAGACTAGAATCTCACACAATCACCATCTTCACTGACTGTACAACACATTAAAGCCTTCAGACGCCACATAAAATAAAATGATAAAATAATCATCAGCCAGTTCAATCCCTGCAGAGTGTGTGTCATGAGCATAAGTCAGGCTAAGCCAGGCTCAGTGGAAATATGTGCATGTGGCGACATTTCTTCAATATAATATTACATTGCTTCTTGCTTACTTTTCAACACTTTCCAAGTGACATACAGGTATGTGATGCTAGGAATGTGATCAGTTTAATCAGAAACAGATTAAGGGCAATTAAAATTGTTAATATTTGAAAATGACGTATACATCACCTTCACAAAAACCTATCCTAAACCTAACCGATAGTGTAAGAACACAAGCAGACGTGAAACAAAAATACATTTTCCCTTACAAGTCTATGAACTCTTTTTTTCCTGACTCATGAGACTCGTATCTGACTTCACAAGTTCATTGCTGTACCAGGTGTGCTACAGAGCAAGTTTACTGTCACTTGCAAGTTATTTTACTAATCATACACATTGGTCTTAAGAGGTCTTAGCATAGTATTGCGCAAGATGCCACACAAAAATAGGTATTTATTACTCAGTAATGTCCCCTGTAATCAAAAGTTGTTGGAGGTTTACTATAACTAGTGTTCATTCCAGCTGGAAACTGTGGTGAATTATATACATACGTACAGTTTTTGGAAGTTTGCAAAAATATAGGAAGAGGCATGTTTTTTTACACTTAAAATTTGCACAAAGAAAAGTAAAGTAAAAAAGCTAAATGTAAAAAAAAAAATGTATTTAGATGGAGTATTGTATGTCATAGCATGTGTACAAACACAAATGGGAAACACACACACTCACACACACCTTTATTTATTCCTGGGAACATGAATAGGACAATGTTTGCACAGTTGTGTTGTGTTCAAAATGGTAAAATTGTTATTTTAAAATTGTTAAGGTTAGGCTATAGATTTTATAAATAGCTGTATACAGAAACAAGAGAGTCTGTTTTAATGTCCTCATTAGTAAACTTTTAATGTTTTGCTCTTTAATGTGTAACTGATCAGAAATCTGATATCAGTACTCAAGAACAGCTGTGTGAATCTGTGTCTATTTCTTTACACTGTTTCTGAAACACCCAGACACACTCCAACTGGACACAACAGACCCACAAATTTCAGCAAACAGAAAATGTGAAAATTTAGAACAGCAGAATATATAAATTGACCTAAAGACATGCACGTGAGCTTCTGTGATCTCCACATGAATCATCTCGGCACATTCATCTCTCTCTTCTGAGGAGCAGAGCACTCTCCACTTTGAAGCAAGAAAACAAAAAAAGGCTGAAAGCTGAGCTCAACTCCTTTGTGTGTGTAGCAATAGAAACACAGGAGAAAGATACAGTATGTGCGCGTGACAGTCGGGTGTGTAGAGGTGTGTTTGTGTGTGTGTGTGACGATAATGCTGGAAGAGACATTTGAGAACTTTTTAACCCTTCAAAACCATCATGATTCCTTCCAGGTACGCTACTGTTTAATAGTTTGAGGTCAGTATGATTTTATTTTATTTTTTATGTTTTCAAAAAGTCTCACCAAGGCTGCATTTATTTGGTCAAAAATGCAGTAAAAACAGTAATATTATGATTTACAATTTAAAAATGTGAATATATGTTAAAAATGTAATGCATTCCTTTGATGCAAACCTGTATTTTCAGCATCATTTCTCCACTTTTCAGTGTCTATCATTATTGCTGAAAAAAATTATATTGTATTGCAATTACACTGTCAAATCTAACCTTAACCCTTATCTCACCATTAAACCTGACCTAAACCAAATCTGAGCCTAACTTAAACCGTATCCCACCGCAGTAGAAGCAACGGTTTATAAATCCAACATGAATGAAATCAGTACATTGTACCTAACAATTATAAATGACTTATTACACAGTAGTTAAAGACACCTAATCTAAAGTGGGGCATAAATGTCTTATTTAAAGTCTTAATTTGTTTCTTATTTAAAACTTATTTTAATCAGTTAAATCTTGCTGAACCCAAACCCACACAGTTTCATACAGTAACATATCAAATGTATATATCACGGTACTGTATGATCTTCTGACACCATCACTGTACCATGACACCTCCACAACACTTTCTGGAAAGACTTTTCAACCTGATCCAGTTTACAGGCACTAAATGGCTAAATCCATAACTTTAAAAAGACAGACCGAGTCACATTAACAGCTGGTCACCAAAAAGCTGCCTGGAAAACACAAATGACTTAAAAAAATCAAATGTTGTCTGACTATCAATGTATCACAACTGATTAACCTTTAAACTACCATTCAACTCAGTCAGACTATCATAAAGCTGTTTAAAAAAGGCTGTTCTTTACTATAAGACAAACAGGAGACTGAAAAAAGGATTCAAAGAGATCGATTAAACCAGCAAATTATTCCCTCATTTAAAAAGCAACAAAAGCGTCTGAGGTCAGACTGACATCACTTACCTTCCCCTGAGGACCCGCACCGTCCTGCTCTTCCTCCACCACAGGGGGGACATATTTAAACTGCTGGGGAGACTCGATCACCAGCTCTTTCTTGGGCACTTTGCCCGTCTTGCCCTGCATGACTACGAACTCTCCACATCCAAATCTGTCCTGTAGAACGTGCAGCTGCGCTCCTCTTGACATCCAGAGAGCAGCCAGATCTCAGCATGACCAGCAGCCCGCTGCTCTCTCCAAAACACACACTCACACACTGGACACAAGCCTCACCTCACGCTCCGACTGAAGACAGACGCCCCTCCTACACTCCAGAGCCCACGGGAATCACCATACACTCACTCACACACACACACATTCCTACCCCCATCAGACGCCTCATGGGATCCACCTGCACGCTAATCACACACACACACACACATATAGACACACACACACAGTCCTTCTGTGGACTCTTAACAGTGTGTTTGGGTTTGTTTTGTGTGTGTGTGTGTAATTCCCTCTCAGCAGATGAATAAACATGGTGTGTCACAGAGACAGGAGGACACACACATCAGCGGATGACAAGGTAAACAAATCAAATACTTGAGTGAAAGTGTAGTTTCAATAATAAAATATCACTCCAGTAAAAATGCAAAAGTTGCTCACTTTTCACGGCCGAGCTCTGAGTCAGTCACAAAGACTCAATTCACAAACCAATCATTCATTGAGATCTTCAGGTTCTTTGATAATAACAAGCCCATCTATGAATCAGACATTATCACGTCTAGGAACGCGTTCAGATGCTTGAAAAATGTTCAAAACAAGTGTAATACAAAAGGAAAATACTCCACTGTAGCCATTCGTTTTGAAAGCTGGTGTGTCGAGATCAGTGTTGACGTTATCCTGAGCCCTTTAACCTCTAATAACACGCTGTAGTTCATAAAGGATGGGACGTTGGTAGTTTTCTTTAAGCTGTTCATTTACATTCAGGCCCATGTGGACAGTAAAGAGTGTTTCTAAACTCTCTCTCAATCCTGCCTGTAGGAAAGAACAACTTCCAGACAACAATGGAAAAAAAAAGAAGAGCAAATGGCTTCTTCTCCTTAGAAATATCGCTGTGGCGACCCCTGAAGGGAAAAGCCGAAAGAAGAAGAAGATACTACGACCTAAAAGTATGTACTTTTTTTGTGAGGGAAAAGTACATACTTTTGAGTGTGTAGCAAAAGAGTATGCACGCTCTGGGACATACTTCGATGACGTCATGCAACATGAACGACAACGTGGTTGACTAGTTACGCACACCACAACTGTTAACGTTTCATTCATTCTTTATGTCCAATAAAATTTTATTTACTATTCCCATCATTTTTTCTCATCGTTTTTTTTCACAATACATTTTATTATGTGTGCTTCTACCAAGTTGAGGAGTGAGGAAGCAGGGCTGCGTCGTTGTAGAACCAAACGCAGGTTGTTTGTGAGGTGGCTGGTTCTGACGTTCATGTGCAATGTGTGTAACGAAATAAAATATAACTTTAATTAGGGTTAAACATTTGAATTCTTACACTTAAAAGCTGAGGGCGCATCTCCGCTGCTGCACCCGGCTGCCATGTTTACATCACCACAAAGCCATCGCAAAGCTCCTCCCTCCCGTACGCAATGGGTTGTGGGCAATATTAGCACTTAGAGTGTGCATTAATCTGCACTTCGAATTTTAACCGGAAATAGTAGACCATCCGGGTATCTTTGGAATACTATTTTCAACATACTACGATTTGGGACGTACTAATTCTAGTTTCGCATACTATTTAGGACGGATAGTATGCGAATTGGGACTCAGCAATACTCTTTCTGTAGTTTCAGGACAGATCGCAATAGTGTCTTAAACTAAACTTAATTTGGATGTCCCCACCTTTCACAAAAACAAACGTGTGTGTGTGTGTGTGTGTGTGGGTGGGTGTGGGTGTGTTATCTTTTACTGTACAGAGACATGAGGGCGGAAGGTTAGGAACTAGCACAGCTGCGCTCACACACACACAGAGACAGACATATACAGTCACACACACAAACAATTACACACACACACACACACATTTAAAAAATTGTTTTAACAAGTGTGTTAATTATTTGACACATTTGAAATGAATATATTTTATTTATATTTATATATTAAATATATCTGCACTTCATTGCAACTTCAATAACTGTGCAGTTACTAATATATTTAAATACATGCCATGCAAGTTTTGATAGAAATGCCATTAAATTATATTTCAGTTTGTCAGTATATACATTCAGCAGCACACTTTACCCTGCTTGAGTAGGTCAAAATAATAATGACTCTTACGTTTAACTAACTGCATTTAATAGAAATGTTAACGTTAAGGATAATACTACATTTACATTTAAATTGCAACAAAAATGCATTACGGTTTCTGAAAATGTGACATTTAGTTATAGACATTTAGGCATTTAAGTTTCCCATACTTTGCATAGGTTTACATTTTTTTGTGCCAAATTGAATTTCACAAGGAATAGTTAGTTCATGAATAAGTTTCTACTGAGTGTGATTCTGTGGCTCCTCAGCTAGCACCCCTGTGTGAACTTGAGGAGAACTGACTCCATACATCCACTAAACATCACCAAAACACCAGCAGATTTAAAAGACAATGAGAAAAAATGAAGTCAAACTAAGCAATCAGAAAAAAATCAAGCATGATTTCAATACACATATAGACACGTGCAGTACATGCTCAGTCTGACCTCTGACCCCTCACATCTACATCATCCCACCATCGCAGGGAATGGTGCATAATCAAAACGGATATAATTGCCAATCGCTCCCTGCAGGAATGGGGAAATATGAAGAGGGTGTAACTTGGAATGTGACAAAACACACACTTCCCAGAAAACAGAGTGAGTGCAGTGCAGTTTCTACTAAAGACCCCCAGAGAGCTCAAACACACACACACGTTGTCAACAGTGAGTGAGAGAAGTGGGAAGTGTGTGAGAGAGTGTGTCAGTGTGTGTGTTTCCAGTCTCAGATGTCTGTTAATTATCTATTGTTTTCTCCATGATGTGCGAGTCGATATGTGATATTCTCTCACTCTTAGGAAGTGTGTTCAAAAGCTTTCATCAGACAAAAACAATCATTAGACTTTTTTAAGATGACATGTAAATGGACTGAAATCCAACTAGTTTAATTTTGTGCCACAAACAGACGTGATTGAAGCTCAGCTTCATCCAACACACAGTAAATATGGGCTCAGCACTGTGACATACAATGATAATTTGATCCTTCAAACGTTTGATTTTGCACCGCGTCATACTTGGACAGAGAGATGAGACTGTAGCCTGACTAATCAATAACAGATTATAACTGCAATGCATTCAGTAAATGCATATTTTAAGCACATCTGAGTCTGTTTGGTTGGTCTGGTATAGCTCACAATAAGAATGCAATCAATCTTGCATGGATTTGAATATATATATATATATAAAATGGATTAGAAAAAGATTTATTTCATGTTAAGTGTACTACAAATACATTTATATATTTATGTACTTAAAGTAAAATACCCTATAATAATAATAATAATGTTATAAAACTGGCAGTACTCCACAGTTTTGGTCTTATCTGCAAAATCCTACACAATTGTTTTTTCCAACACATCATTTCCATTTAGTGTATGTGTTGATTTAGCATTGTGTTTTTCTACACATCCCTGACATCCCTCAAACATATAAAACATGACAAAAACAGGCAGTGAGATCCTTTACCAACAAACTCATTCATTCAACTCAAAGATCAACCTCTCTATGGAGCACAGCATACACAAGTGAGAGCTGCCACACACACACACAGCTCTTAAAAACATGAGGAAAGCAATGGGAAGGCAAAGCTCTGCTGCCACCTGCAGGCGGGAAATCACACACACACACACACACACACACACACACACACACACACCACACACAGTACAATAAAGTGCTCTTCATCTTATCAGTGTCTACCACACCAGTGTTTAAGAACCAAAAAACAAGTATTAACAGATGCCACAAAACACTAAACATTCATTAGTGTTGGAGAACTACCACATAACGGTGATTACACCCCAACTTCACCACTGTTTATGTGCTTATCATTCCTGTCCGTTCTTCATCTCACTTCATTCATTCATTCAGGACAGATTTATGAGTGTTGATTCATGACTCGGGTTTGCACAGTCGTCAGCTGAACACTGAATCACCAATCACTCCTCTGCAGGAATGTGAGTGTGTTTGAGGGGCGTCTGAGCGAGTCTCGGCGTGCTCAACAAATCTACACTCGACCCCCAATCGCCCTCGTCACTCTCTCTGGAGGAAGCACAGCACGAGCAGTGCCATACAATCAGGTAACAACACCTGAAGAGACCAGACCAGAGGAGGAATTGAGAAGAAGATCTCGTGAAGACAAGCCACATCTGAGGAGATGGGTGAACACTGGAGATGATTCCAGATTTGGGAACATGAGCAGAAGATACAGAAGGAGATGTGAGATTGGACGATGCACCTCATTTACTCTATTTTACTGTAAAGCATCATGAATCCCAGCGAGTGTGTGCAGCAGAAGCTGTGAGCTCCAGGACCCGACATCTGTTCACACACGCAGCGTGTAACAATGCGCCTCATGGACACACACACCCTTCCGGTGCAGGAAACTCATTTAGTTTGAGTCACGTGATCTCATTTATACAGTAGAGCCGTGTTTTATTCTGTTTCCTGTGTCATTCAGTAGAGATAACCCTGCCCCACACATCAAACAACCTTATCTCCTGAATACCACAAATACTCACAGGGGTGCAAAAAGATCTTTATCAAGTGAAATCTCGGGGCGTCTGTTGTTGCTGTCTCTCTCTCACTGATTCAGTTTACTGGCATTAAACCTGACTTAGTCATGCTACGCAGGAATACGTGGAAATCACACACAACTCTTTCCTCTGGTTTCAAAAACTGATGCATTAGAGTACTGTCGACCAAGGGTTGCATCACATCTCAGAGAAACGTCTTCAGTACAAGTAAGTGTTTGCATCTTAAACAATGACAAACGACTTAAAAAGTCATTTAGTATTATCATTCATAATATAAGTGTTTTTCCCCTATGCATGTTTCTGCAAGTTCTTCACACCACATTACTTTGATTTAGTGGACAAACATCTTTCAAATGTTTATAATTATATTTAAACTGCTATTTTTTTTGGGGGGGGGGGGGGGGGCAATAAATAATAAAACCGTATGCCAGTGTACTTTTAAATGATTTCTATCTTTTTGATGATTATTTTTTATTATAATATCAAGGCAATCTAGTGTTGTTATTATTAGCTAAAATGCTAACCGTAACTGAAATAATCTAATAAAAATGAAAGATAATTTTAAATATAAATAAATACTATAATAATTTATAAACAACATGTGAATTCAAATACTTTTTTTTCATCATCCCCTAAAATATCTAAAAGAATTTTAATTAAAAACATGTCATTTTAAATTGATTGCATTCAGTTGTGAGGAAATGCATGTTTGCTAAAAGCTTATGAGAAAAGACTGCTGCACCGTTTATACATCACATAGGCAGAAAAATAAAGATATGATTGGCTTCTGTACATTAGATGATCCTTTCCTGTTAAAGTGGGTGATTGTTGGCACTGGCAGGATAAATAAGCAACAATATGCTGCAGACTTTATGTCGACAGACAGAAGTGTTGTTCTGTGAGACTATGGCTTAAACCCACAAAACTGAAAAAGCACCAAACTAAACCCCGATCTGACAGATCTAAACATTGTGAGTGTGGATGTTATCTGGAGGCCATTTGAGGTTCAGCATTTCAGAGTCCTGACATAATGGGTTTTATTTTCATTTCCAGAAAGCTGTGGTCAGGGCTCCACCTAAATATAAATCAACAAGAATGGAAAAGAAAAAAGAAGAAATGACAGATGTTGTGTAAAGTGGTAACTGTTTATGCACAATCTATTAATAATTCACTTTAGTCAAATCGCACAGAGAAATCACAAAATATCCCCTTATAGTCCACACAAACACACGTTATGTTGAGTCAGTCTATAAACACACACACTCACACACGTGAAGAAATGTGAGGCATGCAGCGTAACTCTGGCAGAGAGAGCGTCATTGAAGCTGAGCAGCTTAAGTTATACAGTCTCTGACTGAGATTAGGTTTTTTTTTTTATGACAGCTGCACTCTGACCACGCTGTCCATGCTGCATGTGTCCAAAGAACAATAAAAAACACCACAGGAGGAGAACATGAATGAAAGCGTCCAAATGTAAAGTATACACTGACCAGCCACAACATTAAAACCTATAACATACCTCAAGCGAAATCAAAGAATAAAATCAAATAAATGCTGTTCTTTTGAATTTCCTATTCTATTTCTACACAGAATCCTGAAAAAAACGTATCATGGTTTCTATAAAATATCAAACTGTTTTCAACATTGATAAAAATCTGAAATGTTTCTAGAGCAGCAAATCAGTAAGTCAGTGAATAAAAAAGTTATTTAGAATTATAACAATATTACTGTTTGTACTTTATCAGATGACTGCAGTCGTAATGAGCATAAGATACCTCTTCTAGAAACACTTAAAAATCTTACCAGTCCTAACATTTCAAACGGTAATGTAATACTTATACACAGTAAGCATATTGGCTTATGTAATGAAAATCAGAGGAGCTTTACTTTAATTCCACTGCTGTTACAGGTATTATATTTATGCTTTTCACTGTGTCTTTCTTAAATTAAAAAGAAAGTAAAAATCTATAAATATGAGGTCTATTGGAGATCCCTATATTGACATGTTCGCTTCATTCAGACGTGTGGAAGTGTGTGTGAGGAAATGAGTGTTTGTTTGGTGCCGGAGGCGTCTGAGGAGCTCATTCAGTTGACTCTCTGAGAAGGAAGTTGCTATTATTGTCTTACGGTACATGTGAAAACTGACACTGTTGACTTTCTTAATAAATATATCTAGTGTTACTATCGCATGTTTCTACAGCAGCTCTTTCTACAGAACAGAGGTGGAGTTTGTTTGCATCCTTTTCAGCAGAACTGCTAATCAAACCTAAATTTTCAATCAAGCAACTGGTCAAGATGTCTCAACAAACAAAGCTTTTAGAGATAGTATTATTACTCACCTTTATGAAATCTACAAACTACTAAAAACTAAAAAATGCTGGCTCTGACCCGCCTCGCTCCCAGCATCAGATCTTGGTTCTGACTGGTAAAAACCTGTGCGCTCTGCCTCTGGAAGTCGTGTAAAGCCAACTAATGAGATTAGAGCTAGTGATTTCATCAACAGACACAGACGTTCAGTGAATCAACGGAGGATGTGTTGTCTGAGGATACTGACTGTGGGAAAGATATCACAGGGTGTGTGTGTGAGAGAGTTAGAGAGAATGGAAAGGAAATGTGGAGGGAAATAATCCTGGCTTCGACCACACATCTGAGAAAAGTCTAAACTAAACCCTTGTCAGACTGAGCAACCAAAGTCAAATATTTAGGAGTGAAATCCACATCCATTATGTGCGTCTGAGCCAAACCACAAGACAGCGAGACGAGTGTGTGTGTGTGTGTGTGTGTTTGCTAGAACAGTGAAGTGTGTTAATGCTGAATATATCCACACAAATCGTGGACATCCATGTCATCCCTATTCCTACATAATGCACCTCAACTGAACAACAAGATGTTTTGGAGAATGCTGGTAACCTACCAGTTGACGGTATCCATTGACTTCCATTGTATGGAACAAAATACAATGGAAGTGAACGGTTACCGTCAGCTGTTTGGTTAACAACATTCTCCAAAACATCTAAAAATCAATAAAGAAACACTTATACAACATCTTACTGTATACATCTTACTGTATACAACATATTACACTGTATACAACATCTGAAACGTGTGCTGTTTCTAGTGCTGACACTCCAGGACTGATATTACATTCCAAAAGCAATGTGGGATCATATAACAAACCACCATATTTTCCCTTATTCAAATCAATGATACTCTAGTCATCCTCATTTGAATGTTTAGAAAGAGAGAGTGTGTGTTATTGCGCTGGAGTATAGCCCAGAGCTCAGATCATCCAGACTGTCCTGCTGAACTTCACTGTTATGGAAAACAGATCCACTGCAGATGAGCAAGAGAGAGACAGGAAGGGCTTGGTTCTCTGTGTTGTGTTGTACCTCCTTGAAAAATAGTTTTCATAATATCATGATGCCTAACGACACATAGGCCTAACCTAGTCAACCATACAACCATCTGGACATGTTACATCCAATTCATCCTGTATATGACCAAAACACACACCAAACTGGACACAGTTGCACAGGGAAAGCCTGTGGTTAGATAGCAGTGTAGCTACAGAACGGCTAAACCAAACCAAATTCAAAAATACTACACCTGCCTGTAATCAATGACACACCGTACAGTACACACACTTGCAAACACAGGAAGTGTAAAAAGTGTGATATAACAAAACAGGTTAGTTGTGAGCTGCTGTTATAAGAGCCTTCTCATTCATCTACTTGTGCACATACTCAATTGTCATTGGCCAATGAGTTAACTAAAAAGTGTTTAAAGGATCTCTCTACTGTACATGGGTTTTAATTTATAAACAAATAATGCAGAACAATTAGTTCAACCCAGTAGCAGCTTTGACTGGAAAAGGCCAAATAAACTGAAGGAAAAGAGGGAAGGACCGAGAGCTTGTTGATATAAAAGCTTATGCGTGCTTTATTAAAAGAGTTTTTTTTTTGCGATTAACTTCCAAGAGATTCAAGCCAAGCTCTTCAAGATTAAATACCACTGGTCAAAATCTTGGGGTTTTGAACATTTTCTAATATTTCTGAAAGGAGTCTCTTGTCAGGAGCCCATCATTGCTGCATTTATTTGATAAAAAAAAAAAAACAGTAATATTGTCAAAAATTATAACAATTTTCACTTGATGGCCTCGTGGGCAGCGTCAACATATAGTCCCATTGTGGACTTTTCATGTTCCCACCTCACTTTCTCTCTCAACCACTTTGCTTCCTGTCGACCTACTGTCCTTTCCAAATTAAACACCAAAAAATAAATTATATATATATATATATATATATATATATATATATATATATATATATATATATATATATATATATATATATATATATATATATATATATATATATATATATATACTGTTCAAACCGATTATTGGATCTCTCCTAACAAACAAAAAATGTATGTCATGCAACCACTGAGCAAAAAAAATATATCTATATTACAATATAAAACAGTTTTCTATTATATTTTAAAATGTACTTTATTCCTGTGATGAATTGTCAGCATAATTACTCCAATCTTCAGTGTTACCTTTTTTTATTATTATTACAACAATTACCACTCTTAATCCACTCTTAAACTTACAACCCTTAAAAAGTAGTACTGTGGCATTCCAAGAATCCCATGTTAGGCCTACATGTCTGGAAACCATGCAACTTACTTTTGACAGGGGAATCCCCTCAATATCAAACAAACTGTGTGTGTGTGTGCGTGTGTGTGTGTGTGTGTGTGTGTGCGTGTGTGCGTGCGTGCATGTGTGTGTGTGAAGCGGAGGCTGGACATCATCAGAGCAGCTCTCCTGTGGGCTGCTGAATGAGTGTGTTTATGAGAGGAAGGAAGTGTCTTGGAGGACACTCTGAACAATGCGGCTCACACTCTGCCAGAGAGCAATCAGTGGGAACCAGGTTGGCCAGTCCCTCATCTCTATCTCCACTCAAAACATTAGTTGTACATCATATGTGGAACGTGTTTTTCTGGAACATTCTAGTTGGATATTTGTCTGAAATTGTTTTGAGCAGAAATTTAAAAGTAACATTTCAATAACGTTTGTAAAATGATCTAATTGATTGTTCTCTATGTTTACATAACCAGGTTTACAAATGTTTCCATAACTTTCAAACATTCTTAGTACGTAGGTTAATTTTGTTAGTTGGGATACCAGTAAGCAGATATATTACCCAGATATATAACTTCATCAGTGAACACAGGCCGACTGACTTCCTCAGGTGTCTATATGCTTTTGTGTGTTCGTGATGTCAAACGCTGTTGATTTATTATTGATTATTACAGACTTATTGATATAGATGTGCAGTGAGTTGATTTATTATTGGTTGGAGGGGGAAGCCACACTTGGATGATCTTCATGCCAGTTTATGATGACATATGATGACAGTTGATTCAGGCTAGTATTTTGATCAGATCTACTAGTTAAATGAGGCTTGTATTTCAGACGGTGTAAACTGGTGGTGAATGTCGGTGGTAAACATAACACGTCAAGTAACTGTTTGTTTTTGTTTTCAGAGCCAGTAAGTGCCTATTAATGCCCACCTGAGCAAAGTCCATGATTAGTCAAAAACCGTACAAAATCTAGCCAGATGACTATCACCCGATAGATCTGTAATACACGGGCATCTGCGCACATTAACCCTCGAAACACAGCAGGTGTTTTACTGACCACTGCTAGTAGTGTTTAAAGTCAGCATCCTACAGAGTTCCAGAGGTAAAATCCCATTCATTTTCTCCAAAGAGAGCTTATTTTAATGATTACTTAAAGATAGACCTACTCTGAGCTACAAGGTTGTTAACAGAAGATAAGCTTTTGAAATCATCAGTCTGCATTATTTGGACTTTTTTTTATTATTAAACTGTTTATTACTCTGGAATTTCATGGTGAAAAAATACATTACCAATGATTCAGCAAAGAAAAATCCACAAATCACTGTATATATATATATATATATATATATATATATATATATATATATATATATATATATATATATATATATATATATATATATATATATATATATATATATATATATTATGAAAAGGATTGATAGCCTGAATGCACTGTAAGTCGCTTTGGATAAAAGCATCTGCTAAATGCATAAATTTAATTTAATTTTAATTTAATATATATATATATATGTATATATGTTTTGTGTGTGTGTGTGTATGTGTGTGTGTGTGTGTGTGTGTGTGTGTGTGTGTGAACTTCTTTAAATGTAAATTTTTATATTTCTCCATTGCATTAAATTAAATTAGTGTTTTTCTTTGCAATGCTTAATTTCCCTTATTAAAGTAGAACTGGGAAACATTAAAGGAAAAAATGGATGGGCACTGTTGCACTCTATTGATAATACGCATAACTAGTTTTTGAACAAACCACGGAAGTATTGAACTTTGGCTTTGTCGTCTTACATGCAATGTACATGAATGTTACTTCTAGACACTTTGTTTATTTTTTTGTATTGTTACTTTTCTAAGAAGAAATACTTGATGTTTACCTGGTGGTTAATAAAGGGAAGCTAAAATGGGCATAGATCATTCTCAACGGAACCTGAGCCATTTCTAAAGACTTGTCTTGTTTCTTTTGATTTGAGTCTGCAAGTTAAAAGCAATCTATTCAATAGCAGTCTAGCACAGTCTAGACACAAGTAACACCTGGCTCTGGGAATCACCCACAATACCCTATAATTGTAGTGTTGCGTTTTGAACAAATTTGTATTACACACAGAACTAATTATATCAACTTGAAGACATCTGAGAGGAGGACTTCACAACCTTGTGTTAGAAATCCATCCCGCTGTCCGGCCCAAAGTCCAGAGTGGGTTAGACTGAATTCACAGATGAACACCTGATTCTTGATGAAATGCAAAATGAAAATAACCATACTTACAGTTTACACGCCTAAACACATATCTGTGGCTCTCCCTCGACCCCAACACACAAGACATGTGTGTTTAGAGGCCTGTCAGGGCACAAACCATACAAATGTGACACAATCTGTCCATTATTCTACCAACACAGAGTCACATTTCATCCTATTTACATACATAATGCAGGAATGTAATTGTGTCAGCTCACTGGACATACACACACATTCTTTGCCCACCATATGCTTCCTTGAGAGTCCATTCTGACAGTTCGGAGAGCATCCTGGGACTGAACTCTCAGAGGCTCTGCTCAGGACGAAAGACTAGCATACTGCTTCTTACACTGCAGTGTGCACTGCAATATATTTTAAATAATAGGCAAATAAATAATACAAATTAAAGAAAACTGCTGAAAATTGGAAACGTTTTCTCATAAGATGGGGTTGTTATTCTACTCATTGATCTCTGTTGTATTCTGCACATTTTGGCAAATGTTATCCCATGTGTACATAAAACGAACATTCTGTGCGCAGTATGCATACTACATAAATAGTAGGTAGTATACAGCCTTAAAAAGCTTGTGGGTTTAAACAACAAAAAGTTTCAATGATTCATTCACACAAGTCTGGACTCCAATCACTTCCTTTTGAAGACGTCTGTATGGGTTGAGAGGAAACACCTGAAATGTGCAAGAATGCTAATTAAGTATTCATTTACCAAATACTTTTATCTAAAGAACTAGTCAGGAGCGGTCCCATGATGGTTACTAAAGGGGATACAGTTCATGCCTCAACCGTTGTGGGATTTAAACCAAACACCTTTAATAACTACCAACCCAGATCATTCAGAACTAAATCACAGTGATTGAACAGAAGGCAGAGATGTTCATTCAAACAGTTCTCCAGGAAATACACCGCCTTTCTAGTACAGAAATAATAAATGTAGTCTATTAGTACAGTTGTGTGTCTATTACACTCTTTACCTGTAAACAGTTTGGATGAAGTCCATTTCTGTATCTAAACAATGTGCGAGGAAAGTTGGAAGCATCACACACAACAATAGTTCTTCCAACAAAAATGCGTCTGTAGTCTATGAACTCCATTAATTAATAAGTAAAAGAATGCCAAATCGGCCTCTCACCACATACTTATTAATCTAATGTGTTAAATCAGTAAATGCATTGGGGCTGAGTGAATGTGACACGACACTGTCATCAAATTAATAAATAACAACGGCATACAGATTTTTATCCAAAGCTTAATTCACTTATTACAGGGTCAGCGCCTTGCAGTAATCTTAAGTAGGCTATTACTTTAAGCTCGAGCCTCGAGCCCGTAACCTGCAGTAGGCTAATCAGTTGCACCTCTTAACCACTGCACCGTTGCACAAACTCACCACAAAAACCGAGGTCCTGACCGCCTCCGACACGCTCTGCCGGAGCTCCGCCGCCGTGCCCGGTTTACCGAGCCCCCGGGTGAACTTACGCGTCTCCACACGAGTCGGGACGGACATTTCAGATTTTCAACTTTCATTAATTTCCAGCAGACATGTAAATAAATAAATTAAAACACATTCAAAGTTTGTGTTCTCCGCTGTCCCGACTATAAGCGCGCGCCTTCGCGAGCGCCCGAGATTTAAGAATGCTTCCTAAAAGCCCTCCGCTCGTCCAGCCGTAAACTCTCATGTTCAGATGAACGAGACGGATCCTTTAGTCCATGTCTGCAGTGCTTTAAAATCCCCAGAAAGTTTTGGGCGGTCTAAATGAAACCCTTTCCCGTGCTGTCATGGTCTCATGTCCGAGTGTTTTTGGGAGGTTTAACACGCGTAATCCGCTCGAGTCTCGACCCCCTCCCTCCGTCCCCTCACAGTCCAGATAGAGAGAATTTACGAAGTCTACTACGAACAAGTCCTGCTGCTTAATATTCATGAGCTATGCCAAGGTCCCCAGAAACGTCATCCCTAGTTTATTTATTATTCACGAACCAGCCTTCAAGCAAAGCGCGCGTGATTCATTTCATATTAATGAGCTAATTGTTTGCCATAGTAGGAATCGTTAATTCTCTACCCCGACTGGTATTTAATTAAACACATATCTGCTGCATTACTACAGAGTCTAGGAGTCGCGTAACTTTCAGGAATGTAACTATATTGGTCGTTTCACTTTATCTCCTCAAACGAGCATCAGGCTCTTATTTTTCTTTTGCGAGGGGCCAGTGGTAATATAATGGGGTAAATCTCAGCAGGAGGGCCATATACCTGTGTGTGAAATCTCATTAGCTCCGCTTTACACGCTGGACGAGAATGCACGGAAATCCTCTCTAGTAAGAGCTCCAGATGGCGAAATGTAAGCACGTCACTCTGAAGTGATACGAAAATATATATATATATACATACATATATATTGTGATGATAATAATAATGTACTTTGTACAGGGGGAAAATAGATTTCTGAAATAAAATTCACTAAATAGGCTGTCGAGAAGTTAGGTGATGGTTTTGAAACATCTCTCAAATAAGGATTTATTTTTATTATTATTATTTAGTTATGTGTCATTTGTGATAAAAATGATCATTTGTATTATGTAGGATTATAATGACATTTCCCATTTTTGGTGAGAATAAAAATAATGTATGGTTATTTTAATATTCATTCATTTTCTGAACCCCCTTCTGCTACTCTGGCCAAGAAATGATCCCCTTCCATTATAAACAAAATCATCCATATACATTAAAATATCATATATTATTGCATATATATATATATATATATATATATATATATATATATATATATATATATATATATATATATATATATATATATATATATATATATATATATATATATATATATAATTTACGTCCTCGCTGATGATATACTGTAATATCGCCCTCTGCTGACCAGTGTAATGCAGGGTGAAAAACCACAGAATAGTCAACCGGTTTCTGGATTGCGGTTTTATTGCTTTCATATAGAGATTTTTTTTATTGCTTTCATTTAGAGATTTACATTTTCAGTCCCTCCCCAACCAACCCAGAACAATCTGCCAATTAATAGTAATGAGAATGGGGTAAGTTGAGCCAGTGGGGTAAGTTGACCCACCCCTGCACCTGTACACTTTTACTGTCATGTGACCTTGAATTTTGAACCCACCCATCATTTCTGCCAGACTGTGAAGAGGAGAAATGCTTGGGAGGAGTGGAAGGCACCCATTCACGTTAGAAACTGTTATGTATATATTCTGGATACATTGGGATAAATTAAACTGATAAGAAACACCCTGAAATTACTTTAGATCCTTTTATTGTACTTCTGCCTCATTTTCCCTTATTTGAAGACCACATAAGTAAAAAAATAATATTGGCTCATCTTACCCCACTCGCCCATATACAATTGTGATGTATACTGCACCATGCCTAATGTGAACCTTTCTTAATCCGATGAAAATTATAGTTCTAAAATGACAATGAGGGGAGTCAGTCTTCTTAAATCTTTGAATAACAAAATATATATTTTTCATAATGAAATGCTACATGGTGAAATAAATGTAGAATTAAATACCTTATTTGTGTTATGCTCTTAACGGCACTTTAACTCCTTAAGTAGAAGCTTCAGTAAAGTTTGTCAGAGTTTACATATTGAAGAAACATCTTTTCCCAGATTCAGATTTGCAATGCATCTACATTATTCAATCCGAAATGGAAACAAACAGAAACACCCAACATTGTTTTGGCACATTGGATTCTGGAACCCAACATGGTTTCAGCTGATAGAAACAAAGTCTAAAACATAGACATTTGTACTATAAAAAGCATAGCACTGAAATGGATTGGCATTCTTTTAGAGGCAACAAGTGACATAAAATTTCATAAAATCCCAGTTAAAAATGCAGGGAATGCTCTTACATGATGTTTTTTACACTAGTGGAATAAATGCAAAGATTAAAAAGCACCTGTGTGTTTATGAGGATTGCCATGAGATTAAAGGGGAATTTCACCTCTCATAATCTCTGAGCCTTTTTTAACACTTTCCCTTTCAGTTTCTGAACACATTCGTTCTGTTTCTTGCACACAAATAATTCAGCAAAAATACAAATACTAAGAATGAAACTTGCCTGAGGCTGATATTTGAACTGTAGAGTCTTGGAAAAAGCTCAGAAGTGAAAAGGTGACATTCCCCCCATACTTTGTAGCACTGCTATAAAAAAAAAATCAGTCACAAAAAAGTGACATAAAAGCACACACACATACTGTATAAGTATATATATATGTATATACAGTTCAGACCAAAAGTTTGGAAACATTACTATTTTTAATGTTTTTGAAAGAAGTTTCTTCTGCTCATCAAGCCTGCATTTATTTGATCAAAAATACAGAGAAAAAAATGTAATATTGTGATATATAATTACAATTTAAAATACATACATACACTGAGATGTTTGCTCCATATATGCCTGCATTGGTCTGTTAGTTTGTTGGTTGTTTGTTTCTGTCCAGGTCCGATGGCAGGTTCTGTCCGGTTCTGTCCGGTTCAGATAGCGGGTTCTGCTGGCAGAGACTGTAGCACTTCTGATGACCGTCATCCATCTACACAGACATCAAAATCTTACTATATAACATCACGTTATAACACTAGCTTTGCATTTAGCTTGCAAAAGATAAAGTGCTTTTTTATACTGGTCAGTTTTTTTTGTTTTTTGTTTTTGTCTAAAAGTAATTAACACTCTCATTAAAAAAAATAAAAAATAAAAATAAATATTATATAAAATAACATTTACATTGTGAATATCATTTGAGAAAAACAAATACATTTGGCTGTAATAAATAGAGTATTTCCAAAGTATCGGTTTTCAGTGTAGTTTACATACAGTATACACTCTTTGGTGGACTAATGAATTTTGCTGTACCTTTTGAAAAAGTATTCACTTTCCATCTGGAAGTAGTAGATATGAGATTTGAAATGCAGTTTGAAGACGTGATCTTTATAGGTGTTTTAAGACTCGCCGGCATGTGTTACTGAGTAACCCAACAATAGCCAGCGGATACTCATCCTTACACAGAGAGAAGTGTCAACAGAGAAAGAAGACATTTCACACACATCCGACACATTCACAGAGTAAACACATGAAAGTGTGTGTGTGAGTGTCTGTTTTACCTTGTGTGTTTTGTACAAGAATTGGGAGAAATTGGTGAAAACCACCCAGAGTCTCTGCAAGTCATTACTGTTTTTGAACTTTCAGAGCAGATTTCCCGAGAGCTGGTTCTGTCAGGCACAGTGACCGAACTGTATTACACATTTTCATGTTCAAACATAGAGATGAGCAGATGTAGGACTGGCACCTCTGTGGCGATGCTGAAGTCCATCTTGGAAACACTGGTGTTGCGATGCCAGCACACATCTGCATGTAGTGTTTGCTGAATCATTGCCGTTGCATGGCAGAGATGTTCGAGACCCACAAAGTCCTCTGACTCCACTTCAGATGCCCCTGAGGATTCTGGGATTCTGGGAAAAACATGTGTCCTAAGACACTAGAACACGCTCCCTAAAGTTGAGTTAGCAAATCACTGCATTATTGAACCATGTGGCAGCATATTCTGAATTCTGTACGCTGATTATAGCCTCGGATTAAAACAGCTGATCCACGGCAGTATAACATTAAAAAGAAGTGCATTTAATTGAGTTGAATGTGCACGTGTCATTTACTTTAAATCTTAAAAAGTATATTTATAAAAAAAAAAATTACGTGCAGATGCTATAATATTAAGGAAATAAAAAGCCAATGAAGTACTTAAAGAGAGTCATTTACATGACTTATAACAATATCACATTAAAAGTTTTACTTTAAAGTACATTTTAAATCAGTTTTAATAGTGAGTCTGTTACGGAATACCAGGACAGGAGGCTCAAAGTAACAGAAACAATTTATTGAGGCACAAGCAGAGGATTAGGTTGTGCAGGGTGATGTGATGGAGGCAGTGATGAAGGGATCCGTAGATGAAAAGCTCAAGTCGATGGATGTAGTATACTCACACAAGGAAGGCTGGAAGCTTATGGAGATCGCTGGAGAGAGGCAAGTAGAGAGGGAGATAGTCCTAAGAGTAAGCATTCAGGTAAGACCTTGTTGCGAACGAGACTGGACGCTGACTGGGTGCGTGTGTGTGGTATTTGTAGTGAGGAGGTGATTACAGGTGGATGAGGATCAGGTGGGAGTCACTAGTACTCGGGTGAGGGAGTGCACTGTGACTGGTTGGTGATGGAACCTGGCATGTCTGTTACATTACCCCCCTACCCATGGTACTTCGTAGGCAGCTCCGTCTTCAAGGAGAAGAGGAGGGGGGGGGGGCTTCGGCTACGCCAGGCTCTGTGGAGGGAGAAACAGAGGGATGGTAAGGATTGAGGAGTGAGACATGGAAAGTGGGGTGAATCCGGTACTCAGGTGGTAATTGGTGCTTAAAAGTAACTGGATTGATCTGCTCTGTGATGGTCAATGGGGCAATAAATCTGGGACTAAGCTTGCGGCATTGTAGGTGCAAGCAGATGTCCCAGGTGGACAGCCAGACCTTCTGTTCAGGTTGGTATTCCGGAGCGTCAGATCGGCGAAAGTCGGCTGTCATCCTGCGCCTACGTAGAGCCCGTTGCAGTTGGTGGTGGGCCGCTTCCCAGACGCTCTCACTCTCTCGGAACCAGTAGTCAATGGAGGGGACGTCCAAGGGCTCAGCTGACCATGGGAAGAGCGGTGGTTGGTAGTGAGCACTCACTGGAATGGAGTGAGTCTGGTGGTGGGTTGTCGCAGGGAGTTCTGTGCGTACTCGGCCCACCCTAGGAACTGGTTCCAAATGTGCCCATTAGATTGGGGATGGTATCCAGAGGACAGAATGATGGCCACACCTAGGAGTGAGTGGAAAGCTTTCCATACCTGGGAGATGAACTGGGGACCTCTGTCGGAGACGATGCCTTCTGAAATGCCAAAGTATCTGAAGACATGGTTAAACATTTACTCAGCCGTTTTCATGGCCGTGGGTAGACCTTTCAGAGGGAGAAGACGACATGATTTAGAAAAATGATCTACAAAGACAAGGATACAGGTGGAATTATCAGAGGGAGGTAGATCAGTGGTGTAATCCCCCATGTTGGGCCACCAGAAACATTCCCTTAGCAGCGAGAGGGTTTCATTGACCCCCGGGTGACCAATGCCAAGAGACGTGTGAGTGGAGTGCACCGTGTCCTGGGGATGTATTGACGTCCTGGTGAGCTACCCGGTGGAGTGTTGGCGGAGGGATTGGAGGAAGGTAGGGTCTCGGCGGACCAGGTGATTGGACTGACGATTGCCTTCTCAGGAAGAATACTTTCAGGTTCTTCTAGGTTCTCTTCTGGGGCGTGACACCGGGACAGGGCATGAGCCTTGATGTTCTTGGCCCCTGGGCGGTATGAGATGGAGAAGTTGAAGCAGGTGAAGAATAGCTGGGACTCCCCTGCTGCTGCGACAGGACCGCTCTGACTCCGGTGGTGGAGGCGTCGACTTTGATGACTTTGAGGGTCGATTTGGGTCAGGATGCACCAGGAGTGGAGCGGTCATGAAAGCCTCCTTGAGGGAACTGAAGGTCTTCGTGGCAGCTGGGGTCCAGGACAGAGACTTGGGTTTGTTACGGAGGAGGCTAGTAAGAGGGTTGGTGATGGAGCTGTAGTTTTGAATGAAGCGTCGGTAGAAATTGGCAAAGCTGAGGAATCGTTGGACTTCTTTGATGGTGGTAGGAGTGGGCCAGTTTTTGACAGCGTTCACTTTCCCCTCGTCCATCCGGATGCCACTGCTATCAATGTTATACCCAAGGAACTGCACTGAGGGCTGGTGGAAGGAGCATTTCTCGGGCTTGAGGTATAGTTGAAAGTCCCTCAGGCGTTGCAGGACCTCTGCAACATGGCGACGATGTTCCGCTAGGCTCCGAGAGTAAATGAGGATGTCATCTATGTAGACGAGGACTAACTTGTGGATGAACTCCCGGAGCACCTCATGGATGAAGTCTAGGAATACGGCATCACCAAGTACTCATAGTGGCCAGTAGGGGTGATGAAGGCAGTTTTCCCACTCATCCCCCTCATGTATATGGATGAGGTTGTAAGTGCTGCGGAGGTCCAACTTGGTGAACACAGTGGCACCACGGAGATGTTCCAGGGCAGCTGGGACGAGGAGAAGAGGGTAATGGAACTTGACTGTTATGTTGTTGAGGGCACGGTAATCAATACAGGGCCACAAGCCTCCGTCCTTCTTCTGCACAAAGAAAAAGCTGGATGCAGCAGGGAAGGTAGATGGACGGATGTAACCCTGAGCCAAGCGCCTCCTTGATCTAATCCTCCATGGCCTTTTCCTCCAGGATGGAAAGGGGATAAATCCTTCCTTTAGGCCCTGGTTCACCCGGAAGCAGATCGATGGCACAGTTCCATGGCTGGTGTGGAGGCAGCTTGTAGGCCCGTTTGAGGCAGAATACGTCGCTGAAGGGGGCGTAATAGGTCGAAATGGAAATGGATTGCTTTTCAACCGGGCTCTTGATGGATGTGGTACAGACAGGTAGAGTTTCCTGAGGGAGTTTGGCTGGAACAGGGAAATGAATAGCTTGATAACTAGCTTGTTGACACACTCATGTGGACATGTGAATACTACATGCAAGCTTCAGAGATGAATAACGTAAATTACCCTAATGATGATGATCACTGAGAGCTGTCAGTGCACAGCTGAAGGGTAGAGCTCATAGTGACCTAAAGCCAGAAACCATCACTCAAACTCAGCTTACTGTCGAAACTGTAGCCTGAAACCTGACTGTGTGTGTGTGTGTGTCTGTGTGTGTGTGTGTTTGTAACTCACCACAACTCTCCTCGAGTTCCTGGAGGAAGTGTGTGTGGTGGGAATGTAGCAGCTCATGGGTGGAAGTCAACAGTGTCTTCAGAGCATCAGGAACACTCCCTGAAACAAATGACATACACACACACACACACACACATGTAGAATACACACGTACACACACACACACACACACACACACACACACCATATTACAGCACCTGGACCTGCTGATTTGAGAGTTAATCATTGTGGGGTTCCCTGCATGTGTAGCTATACTTATTATGAATGTTCATGTTGAAAATGTAGTTTGTAATTAATGTGTAGTTTACTGAGCGTAGATCATGATATAATATGACGATATACAACATTTCAAAATTGTGTCATCAGTTTTGTTTTTAAGAAATGACTAGTTTTATTCAGCAAGGATGCATTAAATTGATTAAAAGTGACAGTAATTAAATTTATAAAGACAGTTCTAAGTCCTAATCTAAGAACACGTTTTTCATAAACATATGAAGCAGCACAACTGTTTTCAACACTCAGAATAATCAGAAATGTTTCTTGAGCAGCAAATCAGCATATTAGAATGTTTTTTGAAGGATCATGTGACAGTGATGATGATGAAAATTCAGCTTTAGGGGACAGAATATTTACTCAGCCACTGGACAGAGTATGTGTTCATGCTCGTGTGTGCAGCTGATAGAAAGTGTGTGTGTGTGTGTGTGTGTGTGTGTGTGTGTGTGTAGAACTGATGAAGAGTCTGTCCTTCATTTACCACCGTGATCAGCTCCAGGTCCCTCAGGTACGTCCTCTCAGTGTTCAGCAGCTCTTTAGAAATGCAGTATGTGTTATCAATAGGACGGTTCTGCAAAACAGAACACACAACACAGCACAAGTCATCAGTACAATATAACACTTCATCAACTATATAAGAGTTGAGAGATAGAGATGGCATATTATTCATAAACACAAATAAAGCCACACATGTAGGCTAATGGACTTTTAATATTTCTGTTGTCCTCCTCATCATCATCATGCGTATGGCACCAGAGTCATCAGCATTGGGGGAGATGAGAGGAGACGGCGTCGCTAATCTACAGTCATCAGCGTGACCGTTAACTACCCCAGCACACGTCACCTCTGAGACCGAGAGAATGAGCATCATTAGCACAAACCTAAGGCAGATTCCTATTATATTTATCATTTTGATATGTGATGTGTGCTTTTAGACTTAACTTTCACTTATTTTAGCATGCAAATATGCATAAAAAATAAATACATAAATACCATGCTACTGCCATGTTTGTCTCAAATATTTATGAAGGGAGAAGCATGTTAATCTTTGAAGTACCATGTGAATACCATAGTACTGGGATAAAGAGATCATACTGTGCATCCATTTTGCCATTGTATTTTTGTTATGGGATATAAGCAGTAACAGTTTTTGAGTATAAATTGTTTAAATTAAATCATTGATAAATGCTAAATATACATGTCTATGTTCATTGTTCCTATAGTCTAGTGCACTTCCCACAAACCCTTGCTTTTCAGGTTTTTCTCAGTACTTGCCCAAAACCGCCTCTTGTGTTTTCTTTGAGTAGTGCAGTCATGATAAATGAAGCAGGTGTGAGTCAAACCACTGTATCCACTACCATTCAAAGCTGCGAACATTTCTCATAACCTTAAAGCCCTTAAAGTGAAAATTACAAATAGACAAGTTGGGCCCCTGTATGAAACAGAAGTACACTTCAGCATGCTTTTAAAAAGAGTACTTATAATGGAAATAATACACTTAAGTGCAAACTGACTGCAAGGTTTTCAGAAACATTTCAGTTAACTGTGATTAAATGAAAATTTACATAATTTAAAGTCATATTAAATGCAATTAGATGAACTTCAGCCTTGTCTTTGAAATAGGGTTCATTTAAATGTACTGATAAGCATTTAAAGCAAATAGAAATATATTACATATATATATATATATATATATATATATATATATATATATATATATATATATATATATATATAAATTTAATATATTTGTAATAACACATTTGCAAGGATGAAGTTGCAATTTGGTACATTTAAAACATTCACTTTAAATGCAATATCGACAATGCAGTTAAAACTATAATTAAGTACTTTACTTGTGCTTTATTAGTATTTTATATTAAAGTACTATTTTTCATTTAATTTAATTTGACATTCTGTACTTTTTAAAAGTGCACTTAAGTGTGTTAAGAAGCAAAGTCATGTACGTTTACTCTCTTTAAGTACACTTAAGAGCATCTAATTTATTAATATTATCTGCAAGTAGAGATAAGTGCTAGAGCAAAAAAAGCTAGAGCCTCCTCCCGGTGAGACGTGCCTGGAACACCTCCCTGGGAAGGCGTCCAGGAGGCATTCGAAATAGATGCCCGAGCCACCTCAGCTGGCTCCTCTCGATGTGGAGGAGCAGTAGCTCTACTCTGAGCTCCTCCCTAGTGACCGAGCTTCTCACCCTATCTCTAAGGGAGTGCCCAGCCACCCGACGGAGAAAGCTCATTTCGGCCGCCTGTATCCGGGATCTTGTCCTTTCGGTCATGAACCACAGCTCATGACCATAGGTGAGAGTAGGAACGTAGATTGACTGGTAAATCGAGAGCTTTGCCTTACAGCTCAGCTCCTTCTTCACCACGACAGACCGGTACAGCGACCGCATTACGGCAGAAGCTGCACCGATCCGTCTGTCAATCTCACGTTCCATCCTTCCCTCACTCGTGAACAAGACCCCAAGATACCTGAACTCCTCCACTTGAGGCAGGAACTCTCCACAAACCTGAAGTGGGCAATCCACCCTTTTCCGACTGAGAACCATGGCCTCAGACTTGGAGGTGCTGATTCTCATCCCAGCCGCTTCACACTCGGCTGCAAACCGTCCCAGTGCAAGCTGAAGGTCCTGGTCTGAGGAGGCCAACACGACAACATCATCATCATCTTTTAAATAATATATTAAATAAAAAGGAAATGGATAGAATAGAAAAAGAATAGAGCAAGCTAGTGTTAGAGGTCTTATTTATTTATATATATATATATATATATATATATACACACGCACGCACGCACACACACACACACACACACAGAGAGAGAATTGCATAATAAATAAAAAGAAAATAGAATACATAAAGATTAGAAAGGTAGTTAGATAAAAAATAGGTAGCACTTTATTTTACAGTCCTGTTCCCCATGCACATACTATGTACTTATTATAGTAATTACAATAACTGTGTAATAACTAGGTACTAACCCTGAACCTACCCCTAAACCTAACCCTACCCCATGTAGTTACCTTGTGTTACCAGAACTTTCTTAGATAAATACACTGTACGTACACTATAAGTATATGTTAGTACACGTACTGTAAAATAAAGTGCTACCAAAAAATATTAAGAATAGAATTAGAATAGTGAGTATTAAAGTTAGCGCGGGTCAAATAAAGATGGAAGAGATGTGTTTTAAGTTGATTCTTGAAGATGACCAAGGACTCAGCTGCTCGGATTGAGTTGGGGAGGTCATTCCACACAAAGTAAAAGTGACTTTGTGCTTCTTTGGGATGGCACAATCAAGCGACGATCACTTGCAGAACGCAAGCTTCTAGAGGGCACATAAGTCTGAAGTAATTATACATTATACATTTTAAGTACACTACAAGTGTACATTCAATACAATTAAGCCATTTATTTTTCACAAGGGTTGAAAATTAAGGAAAAGCATCAACATGTCAAGCTGAAAATGAGAGTTTTGATTTGTTTCATGTTTTGGCCACTACATAATGTTATTTCATACTTTTGACAACTTGAAAATGTGGAAAACTCTAATTAGGAACGTATCCAAACTTATAAATGGTAGTGTATTTACAGCACAAACTCCTCCATGTAAACTATACAGCGTGTACAAACAAAATATACAATTCAGACTATATCATACATACATATATCGTGAACTAATTCATGTATAGTGAGACATGCACTGTGCAGCCATAGATAGCAGGGAGGGGTTGAAGTAAAAGGGAAGAGGAGTTGGATTATGAAAAATATGAGCATTATAAACTAAAAAAATAAAATAATGCATGAGTCTTCAAAGGCCAACTGTAACTTTATTGACACTAGTGCACAAAATACAGTGTTAAAAGGTCTATGTGATTCATAAAGAGCAGCAGAACAAAAGTCATTGAGAAGAACCAGGCAGGGAAACATCAGAACAGAGATTAAGCTTGAACAGTGCTGAATGCGACAGAGAAAGAGAGGGAATGACTATGTTCAGAAGAGATTGCAATAGTATTCCATTCTGAACATAGCCAAGGTGCGAGAATGAACATCAACATGTCATTCACACAAATGAACAGCAGGTGACATCATTTTTTTCAGGCCATCAAGCCAATTTATAAACAGTACTTATGTATAATTTGATCATTGTGTGGTCAAACAAAAGAAGATCAGTCATGTCCCAAACATTCATAAGGATATTCAAATTTTCACTTTCAGCTTTCATTGAAATAGAACAGAACAGCCATATGAAGGGAGAGCGTGCAGCCCAGCATTTAAAAACACCTTTAGTTACAAAGATTCTTTCAGTCAATTTTAAATGCCAGCAGAAAACTCAACAAGCATTTATTGATCATAAATGACAAGGATGACAAGCTCAAGCGGTTTCAGAAAAAATAAAAAATACAGGGGAGAAAAGAAAAGGTATAAAACAATAGTGAATATCAGCCAAGAGTGTCAAGAGTGAGAAATCAGGCAGGGATTAGAAACGCATGTGCTAGATGGCATTATCACATTTTCATAGATTTTTTTTTTTTTCTGGGGATTTTTGAAAAAATAAAAATACTACAAGAAGTATGCAATTTTTGTTAAATTATATAAAAACTCCCTTTCCAATCCCTGCTGAAGGATAACAGGTAAACCTATGTGCAAGGTAAGGTAGAGGTGCTCAGTGAGGGAGAGAGTGAAACACAGTGAGACGCTGTGGCACTTTTCCCTCTGTAGACTGAACCATCGTACAGCTGACAGAGACAGTTCACTCAAAAATGAAAGTGCTGTCATTACCTTCTCACCCTCATGTCATTTCAAGCCCACATGGCCCGTTGAGACCGATAAACTGTACACTTCTGTTGTTTTCTAAAACAGCAGTGGAAACATTCTTCAAATTTTTTCCTTTTGTGACGTGAAGATGAGTATACAATGACAAGATTTTCACTTCATAATCTGAAATCTCTTACTGACAATTCATACATTCATCACAACTCTGACACAACAGGACAAAAAAAAAACCTAATATTCAAAATGGTTACATTCAAATCTACCTAAGTAAAAAATCATGCGGGATTTTATAAGATAGATACCAATAAAAATGTCCAGTCTCTGAATCTGCTAATTTCTCATAGTAAACAGAGATATTTCCAAGGCTCAGCCGGAAGGAAAAATGGTTTTGCCAAAGCTCAGTGTGAGTGAAACCTCAGAAATCACAATGCTCTTTAAATGATTCTATGAAGAAGCAGCTGTAGGCGCCAGCACAAATGGCAAACTGGCAAAGTGATGACTGAGAATATTAATAAAGTTGAAGTTCTATACCAAGGGAAGCCAACTCTCCTACTGGAGAGCTACCATCCCCAATCAAATATGTTATATAAACATGGTGTTCAGGATAACTTAAAAGTTTCAGGCAGGTGTGTTGGAACTGAAGACTGCAGGAAGGTAGTCCTCCGGGAACAGGTCTGGCTAAACATGCTCTACACCAACTGAGAGCTACACAAGCTTACAACTCTTAGCCCCTGAGTTCCACTTACCTACAGAGTTTGGATCCAACCCTAATCAAACATACCTGAATAAGGTGATCAAGGTCTTCAAGATTACTAGACAGCTACAGGTTAGGTTAGAGCAAGACTCTGCAGGACAGTGGACCTTGAGGGCCAGAGCTGCCCAGCCTTGTTCTAGAAGTACCACAATCATTTCATCTGTACAGTTGGATTCAAGTTCTAGTTCCTACAGTTATTAAAAAGTAATGGTTGATGCAGAGTGTTCCTCATAAAGGAGAGGCATGAAGGCCCCAAAAAGTGTTCTACCTCAGACTCATTCATATTACAGCCTCACCATTAACATTTAAAAACTAGAGCGAAATGATGAGTTAACAGTGGAACCCCAGTCCTCAACTCTAGGAATAAACCTAACCCTAACCCAAACATCTGATTGGTCAAAGGAAAGTCGCTCCAGGATCAACACCAGGAACAAGTCTTACTTGGCAAAATCACGTTCACATCTGTTATGGCTCCTCGCATTTTTCCAAACGCAGAGATCTTGACTCCAGGGAATGACAACATCACTCTGAAGTATTCCAGATTATTGCAGCATCAGAACTGTCAGTAATTAACATTCTATGCAGAATTTGGCACCACAAAAGCCCCATCTTGTTCAAATACAGAGGATGGGTAAAATCCCTTCTGGCAAAACTATACAGAATTTTGCCTCAAGAAAGGGAAAATTATCCACCTTGTCATACAGCTAAAGCCATATCAGATTATAGGAAAAAAAACACTCAGTGTGACATTGCCGAGAAACACATTCTAATGACCTTTTCACACTAGCGTGCTAGCAGTTAAACATTTGCATCCCTTCCTCATCACTGAGGTTCACACACCCTCCTTCATTGTCAAGCTCATCTAACTGCAAGCTTTCGAACGTGTACTTGTTTCTTGGGAGGTGGGATGAACTACGAGTGGCTTGGTTTTCAAACCCTAGCGAATGGCTGCAGGAGCCAGTAGACTCCGCCTCTTCAGAGTCGCTAGTGTCTGTTCCACTACTGGTGGAGCCGTCAATCATCTGCACAGCCCCGAAGCGCCGGTGCGGGGAGCTTAGCTTGAGATTGGCCTTGCCTGGAGGCGTTAGCCCGTTGGCCAGCATTCGGCGCTCCAACATGGCCATTCTCTCGGCATGGGAGAGAACGGGAGTTTGTGGCTGATTTGAGATTCTTTCCAACTGGCTAATGGTGTTCTGGGACTTGTTTGCTGAACGATTCATAATTGGGGAGCAGCTACTAAATAGTCCTCCCCTTTCCTCCCGTCCTGCTTTTGAACTAAAGCTCTGCCTGGTGTGTCCATTATACTGGGTGTAACTTAATGAGCTGGTCCTATGAATTGAGGAGGGGGCGGGGCTAGAGGTCAGGCTCCTGGTGCCTGTGTGTTGGTTTAAGGAGCATTTTGCGGCCAACTCTTCCAATAGTGTGCTATGAAGCCGTCCACGTACCCTGCCTCCAAAATATGATGACTCAAAAATGTTAGCACTTTGATTTGGAGAGGAGGGACTGGGATAGCTGTGGGCGGGGCTCTCGGCTTGGTTTACAGGGGAAAGAGGTGGAGACTCTTTCTGCCTCAACTTGCCCATGTATCTGCCCTGTTGAGGTGGCCGGGGCGAACCAAACCCTGTGCCATAAGCGCTGTCACTGTTGCCATCACGTGTGTGTGAGTGTGACCTGCTGACCCGACCTCTGACTTCCTGTTCACTAAACTCTGCATCACTGCAGTCAATATATGGGATGGATGAGCTGCTGCCTTTAGTTGCAAGGGACGCCAGACCTGCTCGATCGATGGGTGACTGCTTGGATGCCGGGCTTCTGCTGTGCTCCTGAATGGTATACGTTTGGTCACTACATCCGTTGCGCTGAGTTGAAGGGGATGAGTTTCCGCCTGGTCTTACTACTGCAGAATCTTCCGAGCTTACTAAAAATGAGCCCTCCCAGCTCTGCTTGAAAGCCTGAGAGAGGAAGAGAGAAGTCCTTCATCAGTACCTACACGTACCAGAGTATTCTGGGTTCTACATGAATAATGGGCTACCAATCACTGAAAGTAATCGTCGTTTACAGCAGTGCAATTACAATGGAAGACTAGGGGCCAGCATCCCAGAGATGTGAAGCTTGTTCCTGAATGACATTTATTTTTGGATCTATACATTTTTTTTACATTTTCCTTTTTTAGGGTGGAACTAATTGGCTACATGGATGAACCTCTGGTTATGACAGCGCTTAGCTAAGGGTGGAATTTGCTCTATGCGACTAATAGTTTGCAGATTGTTACATCATGTCATTTTCCGCTATTGTTGCCAGAGCTGGATTATAAACTGGACCAGTGGGATCATTGCCCCACAGCATCCAAAGCTTAAGGTTGCCAAGCCATTCAGCCAAAGAGGGCTGAACACTAGGCTCCTCTAGGGCCCAATCCATTGGTTCAGTAATTCATTTTATTCTATTTTGTTATTTTTATTATTTAAGACCAATTATACTAATTTAAAAGTCTATTCAGTAGTTGATTAGCTAGCATTAGTGTAGCTGTTCCTTGTGTACTGTAAGTGCTAATACCTAAATGGTGGAAGATGCTTCACTGCCATCTATTGCATGGATCCGCATGAGTTTTATGTAAATTACACCTTTTACTAGTGAGTTTTATGGCACTTTTCCACTGCATGGTACGGCACAGTACGGTTTGGTACAGTTCACTTTTGGGGGAGTGTCCATAAGGGTATAGTACCTGGTACCTTATACTCGGTTGAGGTTCAAACATGTAATGATGTGTAAACTCTACTGATCACTGATTGGCTGGCGAGAATCTTCACTACCTGCATCACTGAACTTGTGACACAAACACAACAGAACAGCTAGATTTAAAGGATCAAACACAACTCACCTTTTTTAACATCACAAAAATGGCTGTTTAATAATCCCGCCAACTCTACAGCGGTACTAAACTGCAGAAGAAATGCAAACTGTGCTGAGTCGAGCCGTGCCGTACCGTACTGAACTGTACCGAGCCAAGTCGTACCATGCAGTGGAAAAGCGCCTTTAGAGAACAGATTACACAGTAACCCCTTACTTGTCCAACCAGAAAGAAGTAACTTTGGCATCACTACTCAGGATATTTTCAGTCAAACATTTTCACCTTTTTTATGCCATGCTGATGTTTGTGATTGTTTTTGTCATTCAGTCTACTGGCATCGGACATTGTTTTATTTCTTCAGCCATACAGGTAATTCTCCTGTTGTCTTTGCTGGTAAATTACAACAACATCTCTGTTCCTCTGACTAACTTTTGCTCTTCACGTTTCCAAACTACACTATCCTACTAGTGCATCTATAGACACATCTTAGGAAATTATCACAGTACAAACTTCATTCAGATTCAGACTTTTCACAAAAACACCACGCAAATGTTGAAAATTTCGATATTTTCTGTGCAACATAATATCATGCAACAAATGCTTTGGAGTGATCTTAACATCCCTCTTGGTCAAAAGTTGCTTGAAAACATTCATATGTGAGGACACTAACTTGATTTGGCACTTGGTGACTCAGAGGTGACAGGCTGCTGTTATACTGCACTCTACTATGTTTCCTAAAAGAGAAAACGGCAAACACACAACAATGAACACCACAACCTTACAAGTTTTTACTAATGAAACAAGTGAATAGCAGTGGCTAACTCTTGACTTTCCATCCATTAAAATAACACATCAGGCTCACCTGTCAAAGGGCAGTTTTTTAAACTCATTTTCCTTCACATAATCTATCACCTGCTTCTGTGTCCGCCCACTGCAGAGAAGAGGGGGTAACTGAATTACACAACATGTTGACAAGAGCAAAATAATACACTATTGTTAAATTGATTAAGTACTTTACATGTGCTTCAAAATAAGTGTACTTCTAATCTTTAAAGCATGACAAAAGACTATTGAAACATAAAAGTGCCCATTTATTTAATCAATATTACATTATCTGCAAATACAGTTTTAAGATTTCAAGTACACTACAAGTGCACATTCATTACAGTTGAGTGCACTACTTTCCACAAGGGTTCACACTTCACAAATTCACATGTTACCAAAAGCACTTAATCAGGTTTAGCACCTGAACCTGAAGGATGAGCCCCTGCTGAACAGCACCGGTTTAGGTTTGGGTTTGGGCTCCTCAAAGAGCCTGAAGAAGGCGTGATACTCCACACAGATCTTCCAAAACATTTTACAGCAGTCCCGACTCGCCATCAGAAACTCCAGAGTATCTTGATTAACATTCTGCTACAGGACGAGACAGACAGAGAAACCATGTTACAATTCGATATGATAAATAAGAGCTTAATATAATGACAGATTTCATAAATGCATGAGACTCACGCTAGGGTCTGCTCTCAGTTTGATCAGGAACCTCCTTCTCTTGAAACTCAGCTTGCGTATTTTAGACCAGTTGAAGTCGTTGATCCTGTTGGGTCCCTGAGTAAAACACAACTTGTGTCATGCTGTGGTTCATGTATGATTGTGTGTGTGTGTGAGAGAGAGTGTGTGATTGCATGCACCTGAAACACGAGGACGCCGGCGTGTGCTACAGCCAGACTGAGTTTGGTACCTTCTCTGTCTTTAGCCGGATGGAGTCGGATGCCGTACATCTCCAACCTGCACGCAGCCTCCAGCAACCGGTAATCTGACTCTGCGGGAGACTGTCCACTTAAACACACACAAACACAAAGTTATGACACTGACAGGTGTTTTGCTATATGCTATACTGATTCTGTAATCATTTATACTGTCACAACAACATCCTCTGAACATCCAACACTCAATGGTCACACTGTTGGTGGAAAAACAGTATAAAAATAATTGAAAATGAATTCCAGATGAAAAAGCACAATTCGATTAAATGGATGTTGGCAGTCTATTGAAAGTGCGCAGTCGGCGAGCATTAGAGTTTTGTTTGAGACTCACATGTGTTTATGGTGGAACTCCATGATTGTGTCCATCAGGGCCATCTGGTCAGGGATGTAGTTGGTGTTAAGTAGATGCTGTCTACACTGAGTTTCATCAAAATCACCAATCTCAGCTAAATAAACACACACACACACACACACACACACACACACACACACACACACACAGGTTCATTATGAGTAAATGACAAATGACTGACAGGGATTAAAGACTGAGACAAAGAGAGACTGAGAAAGTATATAACAATTATTGAATGATTGTCCTGTTGGATTAGCATGTGTGTGTGTGTGTGTGTGTGTGTCGGTGTGTGTGTGTGTGTGTATGTATGTATGTATGCATGTATATATATATATATATATATATATATATATATATATATATATATATATATACTGTAGTAATATAGCTAGTTGTAGAATGATTTTAATAATCTCTTTAACTAACATTAAATCTCTGTAGAAAATATAATATTAATATGTATAAAATAGTCATTCCATTTTTCAGTTTTACACAAATTGTAGTACTGACTGCATTTGTAAAGCTCAACCATTCAACCTTGCTGCAAAATTTATCAGTAAAATTTGATTTTAAGGACCAGTTCCCACTATTAACTAGCATGCATATTACTATAATATTGGCTGTTTCTTAATACTTATGAAGCACATATTAATGCCTTATTCTACATGACCTTATTTTAGATCTCTTAATCCTTCTCCATACCTAAACTTAACTACTAGCTTATTAACTGTTGATAAGGCAGAAGTTGTAGTTAATAGTTCAATTGTGACAACTCTTGGAAGACTGTCATGCTGTCTGGTCTCTGTTTCCCTGAGTCTCCACTAGTGGTCTCACTTCCCCTTAGGCACCTCACCGTAGGCACTACAATTCCCACTAGCCCTGTCCCTTCGTCACAGTAATTGTACTCCTGTTAATTGCACCAGGTGTCTTCACTTAGCCTCCCTATATCAACCAGTCTTTTCCTGTTGTCTGTATGGAGTCCTTTCCTTCCTTTCCTTCCGTTTCCTTCCGTTACCCAGTATTCTCTTCTTTCGAGTTCCTCGTATTCCGAGTTCCTGTTCCTGTTCCTCTTTTGTTTTGTTTGTTTGGATTGATTTCTGGTCTTGACCCTGGCTTGTTGGATTACAATTTGGATTACCCTAAATAAACCATACTGCAAATGGATTTCTCTTTTCCTGTGTTTCACTGGGTCCCGAAAGTCACAAAGACATGAACATATGACAATGTTAATGTATTCAGTCTTTGTGGAACAGATCTTCTACACTGCTGTTGAATTGCTGCTGATGATTATTGATGTAGTTGTAGATTACTGCTGCTGCTGCAAGAAAGTCCAGGGACTTGCTCCTGCCAATGCAAATGGCGATACAGTGCCATGAGCATTTAAGACATACTGCTTCTGCACAAATAGCATATAAAATAACCCATAGTAGATCTAAACAAGGGTGAAGCTGGGGAAGGTTGAGGGTTTCAGAGAAACTCTGAAAGTGCGCTGCAGGAATCTATAAATGCAAGGCAGTAAGCTCATTGGCTGCATATGCAGCATGAACCAATCACTTGTGCCTAGTCTTTAACTCTCTGAATATCACTGTTTATGTCAATAACCCATTGTCTGCGCCATCTAGAGTTTCATCAATGAACTATATATTTAGTTAATAGTGAGAATTGGATCTAACAATAAAGTTATGGTAAGAATATTTATCAAATAAATAATAGAAAAATATATTTCTTTAAATGTATGGTACTGTAAATAAAAGTTTATAATAGTTTAACGTTATAATTTTTTTTGTCTGTTTTTATGTTTATGTGTGTGTGTTTGTGTGTTTGTTTGTATATAATATATGTTTACATATATATATATATATATATATATATATATATATATATATATATATATATATATATATATATATATACATACATACACACACACAAACACACACACACTCACTCAAAATAAATGTTTCTTTTGAAACATACAGTAATATAATTATGTGTAATTATAGGTGTGTATATGAGTTATGTTATACTTTTTAGGCCAGCTCATCCAATCACATTTTAGAGTCTTGACAATCAGTTTTAGTTTATTGGTTTATTGCAATCAGCATAACTCACACTGGATGATATGAGACACCAACAGAGCAGCGCTTGGGTCGTTACAGGTGAGACGTCTGCTGGCCAGATCCTGCCTTACCTGCAGCGCAAACAAGTACCTGAGAGATACAAGCACATGTGAGAGACACATGAAAAGCCTCACTGGAAGAGCAGAGGGTACGAGCAAATGGAGAGATGGATTCACCTGGTCAGCTCTTCCAACAGCACTGAATGATCAGGTGGGAAGAATTTCACAACAAACCGAAGGACGGTGTGCTGGGGCCCTGGACACACACACATGCACGGGGTTACATTTCTATAAACCTAGCACAAATGTGTTAGAATCAGAACATTCAAAAATAGAGACTAGTTTGTCTCGTGGAAATCACAGAGATACAATAAACTCTCTCTCTTGCTCTCTCTCTCTCTCTCTCTCTCTCTCTCTCTCTCTCACACACACACACAGCAGTGAGGCCTCTTACGTGTGATCTGCTTTCTAATGGGCTTTAGTAAATCCAACCAAACCTGTGGAATAGAGCACACAGCAAAGATGAGTACGACTCAGACATGAGCTTTAAACAAGTCTCGAACAACACACCATCAGCTTACAGTACATTTTGTTTTATATAAAAAAAAACATACTGCAAATTTTCTGAAACTTATATATATACACATATATATATATATATATATATATATATATATATATATATGTGTGTGTGTGTGTGTGTGTGTGTGTGTGTGTTAAGATTATTGAGCTCCCACAGCTGTTTAATTATAAGGGTCTGATTGTCAAATGGTTATAAAAAAAAATATATGATTGTTAAAAAAGGATATTAAGGATAAAACTTTGACTTACCATCTTTCTGTGACGGCTCTGGAACTCCAGGCCAAAGTAATCCCCCTCAATAAGGTTCAGATGCAGGCAGACCATCTCGAACAGATCCCGGCCCGATGCTCGATGCTGTTAACAACAAAACACACAGATGATTTAATAAATGTTCCAGTTAGAACCAATTAGGCTTGATGATAAAGACTTCTTGCTTCTGAATCTAAGGTTCTGCCGAAGACAAAATATTGCATGTTGACTGTAATATTTATCATTCAGGTGCCTTTTAGGATAAGCATACCCTTAAAATGAAGTACACTTTAACATACTTAAAAATAGTGTTTATTACAGAAATAATATACTTTAACTAAATGTAATGTTTTTGGACATTTACTTGTAATGTAAAAAAGGAATATATTTAAAATACATTCATTTCGCTGAAAGAGCCTATGAAATGGCATTAAAGGATCCGGAAAATAAATGCATCATGGTTTCCAAGAAAATACTATGCAGCACACCATATTTCTTAATTTCTTTAAATGTTTTCTGAAGGATCATGTGACACTATTATAGTTATTATCGTTATATACACAAACACTTTAAAGGAGACAAACATGTAGAAGTTTGTGAAATATTTTTTTCTCTGTTTTGGAGGGATGAACATTGCTAAAGGAAAGGATCACTAGTACAAATGGGACGGGAGGAGAAGACTCGGGTTGTGCTCCAGTGAAAAAAAAAGTATATATATATATACATGCAAATGTATAGAGATATAGCTTACACTTCAAAAGGCTATGATTTAACTGATTAAACATGAGCACTGCAAGTTACAAAATGATGTGCTGTGCTGCTTTGTTTCCTGCGGTTATTGGGGAAATGGCTATATTCCTGGCGAAAAGTGAAAGAATGAAGAGAGAATGAATTAGCTTTTTCAATAAGCCCTTCTGATTTTTGTTTTAGTCCAAAGCCAAAAGCGTTTTGGTTTTTACACAGAAAACACTTAGTTTAATATACATGAAATTGTATAAATTGTTTGATAATAACTGTTTAAATTAATATAATAAATTATATAATAATAATATAATAATTGATACTTTTGCCCCATCTCAAAACAACACCCCCCACCTCACTCCGTCTCCTATATTTTGGTACCCAAATCTTGACAGGTATGGCAGGGGGACCATCATCCATCTGGCGTTCATTACTGTAACACTATAAAAACCTTCCTAGTCACTGGCGGACTAAATAAAAACTTTAATAATAAAATTAACCCAAAACAGCACGACATCCCCTCACGGATGACTGCCGCGCACAAACAAAAACCAAAAACAAAATAAGGCCCAGGCCTGGTCCTGTCTCATCCTTCACTGTCGTAGCTCCTCTTTTGTATCCTTCCGGAGCTCCTCCATGGGACTCGAGGCTGGTGAGTGGCACAGGTGTCACTCATTTCCAATTAATCCACCGGCCTCGACCTATTCCTAATGCTCTCGGCCCCGCCCCACTCATCACAATTACGCACTACCTTGATTGCAAAGGGGCCCGCTTCACTTTCACATCATGCGTCTGACCTGATGGGCAGGCTGGCAAACCCAAAGATCACAGAGAGAGTGTTAGTGGAGATCGATGGCTTAGATGACATCTAAGGACATTTTTTAGGAGGATCTTATAAACTGTTTTAGAGAGGTTCTTCCCAGCTCCCCAGAATCTTCTGTGTCTCGCTGATTTCGTCCAGCCCAGAATCTCATATGTCCCTGCTGGTTCTGCCCAACTCCTGTTCTCCTGTGTTCCCTCCCAGCCTCCCTCTCCAACCTCCTCAATCAGCCAGTTCCTCTGCTGTCCTTCAGCCTCTTAGCATCTCCCAATTGCTGTAAGGATCTGCCATGTGTCTTCAGGCCATCAGCTCCGTCCAGCACAGAAGATCCCCTGTCTCCGCCTCCAGCATCTGTGCCCAACGCTCCACCTTGACCTATCGACACTTCAAGTCCACCTTGGCTCCTCCCTCCCTCGGCTCCACTGGAAACCATCAACCATTAGTCTTCTCCAGGCTCCCTTGTCCCAGCGGCTGCAGCCTCTGTCCTCTGGTCATCCTGCTCCACCTCAGATGCTCACCTAGGCTGCTCCACCTCAGTCTCCAGTACCATCTGCATTGCGTGGCTCAATCTGGGTCCCCTTCAGTGGTGGCTTCTTCTCCGTTGGTCGCCCCCAGGGTGTCGCCTAACATCAAGTTATTGTCTCCACCATGGCACCCCCTGCCTTCAACTTTATCCTGGGGGCTTGTCCTGGCGAGTTATTATACTACCATACCATAACATTTATTTAGCAGAAAAACTAAATATCACAATGTCAGTTTTCCAGTAGTATGAAGCCCTAATGTGTGGAGCTCTGTACAAAACACAACAAGATGAAAGAGAGACAGAAAGGCCTACTGACAGGGAATATAATGGAGTCGGTATGATGTCATGGCAGTGATTTTCACTCTGACCAGCGTTTATTCAGTTCATCATTACATTAAATGTGACGAGTGGGGCGGGGCCGAGAGCCGTGGGAACAGAGCGAGGCCCGTGAAGTGATTGGAAATGAGCGATACCTGCGCCACTCACCGGTCTCACGTCCCACGGAGGAGATTGGAAGGATACAAAAGACGAGAGACCGGTGAGTGGCGCAGGTGTCGTTCATTTCCTATCACTCCACCGGCCTCGCTCCGTTCCCACGGCTCTCGGCCCCGCCCCACTTGTCACACTGATATACTGATTGAGCCAGTAAGGAAGAATGAACAATATCATCCTCTTTAGGGACTTTTTAGGTATTCAGACAGACAGCTTGAGCTCTAACGCAAACACAGCACAGATCAATAATCAACACACGCACACACATCATCCGTGTTACTTCATGCTGTGTTCTCACTGACTCAATGACTGAGCAAAAAACATACTTGTTTTGACACACACAAGACAGTATATGGAAGTCATTACTGTTAAACAGCCAAAACAATCCCTTAACTTGCATTAAAAGAAATCTGACTTGGACAAGAAAGCAACCATGCAGCGAGCAGCCACCCAACAACCATGCTTGAAATCGAGATACATGAAAACCCACATCACATACCGTTAAAAAGTTTCAAATGAGTCAGTAAGATTTGTATTCAACAAGGATGCATTACATTGATCAAATGTGACAGTAACCAGAAAACCTCATTCACACCTCATTTTCGACACTCAGAAGTGTATTATGATATGAGATATGAGACTATATGTGCCCACAAGGATTTGATCTACTACATTTACATAACATCTATGGAATGTGCCCATAAAACATGGAAACCCAAAATCTGTGTGTGTGTGTGTGTGTGTGTGTGTGTGCTGAGCTCAAAGCAGCTGAACCCCAGCCAAACAAAGTTTAGGGCAATACCTCTCAGCTCTCTGTGGTTTCACAGTTCTGCAATGTTGCAGGTTACAAGAAAAAAATAACATAATTTTAGATTTAGTTTGCACAGGCATGCTCTATATTTATCCACAGAATAGCTAAACACCTTCATGAAACTCTCTCACATTCCTTCACAAATCAGTCTCACTCCTACTGCTAATACAACCAGCTCAACAAAATCTATTAATAATCACAATCATGTTCAGTAGAGATACTGCAGAATGTTTATGTTATGGAAATGACAAATATTGCTTCAATCTGATCAGATGCCAGCATGTTCCCCATGACAGACTGGAGTAAGTGTCTTATAAATAATAAATAAAAAATCAAATTCATTCCCCACCATTAAGGACCATTGTTTCTTTTGTTGACACTTCTTTTCAACATGAAGTTAAGGATCAACTATTTATTTATGTAGTCAAAAACCTCAGCTTGCACTATGGAAGAAAACAATGAAATGTTTTCAAAAGCCAGTACATTACATAGTTGATGGTTGTGGAAGGAATAAATTCAAGTTTATTTGTATAGCGCTTTTTACAATACAAATCGTTACAAAGCAACTTTATAGAAAATTATGTTTCTACAATATTTAGTAGTAGCTAGTAGTTTGTGCACGTTTGACAGAATAAACTGTGACTGTTTGCACCACTGAACGACCTGGGGGGCAAAACACTGCTCCCTCGGCAGGTTTCCGAAGAACGCTATTGAAGCTCAAAGTGGGCGGAGCGGGCCGTTGCCATCTTGGCAGTGTGTCAGCGCATGTCACTCCCAGATAATCGAAAATGGGCAAAGAGGGTGGAGCTGGTTGCCGAAGCTACTTCCACCTAGCTCGACGGCAGAGACAGCGGTGATCCACCTGTCACTCAAGATACCACGCCCTTAATTATGCAGAATTTTATGCTTAATATTATTTAAACGGATTAGTAATAAATAAAAATCACCCCCCTCACAGTTGTCATGAAGGGCAAAATAAGCTATTTAGATCAAATAAATTTTTTTGTACTAGGCTGTAAACACATTTTTTTTTCTGCTGATAAGTCGGGACTTTTAACATGGGGGGTATATGGGACTGACTCCCGTTTAAAGCCAGCATCTAGCGGCCAGTTGATGAATTGCAGTTTTGGTCACTTGTGTGTTGGTTTCACAAAAGAGACCAGAAGGTTGCCGCTTGGCTGCACTACAACTGAAGCTGGCCAAAGAATGAAATTCAGATTTTTGTCACGTTCAGAGCTTTTTCTGTAAGTGCCACTTTTTTTTTTTTTTTTTTTTTTTTTTTTTTTTAGCCTTTCTGCCATATTTTACACATTAAGTCCATTATAAACTTAAAGCGAATCAAAGAACGCACTGATGTGATGTAATTTTGACCAAAATAAGATCCAAAACAAAGTTTACAAGTTTATTGTTTGACATTAAAATCTACTTATAATAGAAAATAATAGTAATCTTGATTTAAAGTGACACTTATACTATTATATTAATGTTTGAGATGGTAAAGCAGCTTTCTTCAAAGCAATATATTTTATAATGTGCTATATCAATAAAAATGACATCATGACTTCATGAAAATTGCAGAGCTGGCACAAGGCTGTGATCAGATGCTTTCTTAACTGCTGCTTTCTCACCACTGTCATTTGCTCTCAGCAGTGTGGCCAGCATCAGGATGTTCTCTAACAGTATACCGCTGAACTTCATTTTTCCCCCTAAACAAAGAAAGAGAACTTCACTCTGAGTATATCAAAGACTGTAGATATACAAAGATGGTTCATTTATTTAACTTATGTTTGGGAGAAACTGCAACATGAAATATGTCGGATTATGCCCCGCCTTCTAAATTAAAGAGCCAATCGCTGATGGGTAAAATCATTGCATCACAGCCATTAGAAGTTAGAGCTTTCGACTGCACATGTGCATTGGCTCGTCTAACCTAAAAAAAATAAGCTTTTTGAACACTATTTGAGCATAAGGAACAACATTTATGGAGCAGTTCATCTCAGGTTTTGTTGCTGATTTGAAATATATAATTTATTTATGAGTTCAGCAAGCAGTTTTTGAGATTTAATTTAGATAAGACTCGGTCTTGAATGAGCTGCCCGGAGACGATGCAACTACTGTATGGCCACCGAGTGAACAGACATTCCTTGAAATGAATTTTGGAGGATATCAGAAAAAAATGCATGCCAAAATTGTACTTGAAACTTATGTGTCCACTAAGAAGAGTCGGTTTTTAAAACACAGCAGCCGAGTTTAATTAGATATGCACTCACCGATATGTCGAATATCTCTTCTGAGTCATCCAGTAGCAAGACTCTAATGGACACCAAGGATCCAGATGGCATAGCAGGCGGTTTGTGTCCGGGCTCCAGGGTGCTGATCCCCAGAGTCTCTGGGGCCCCTAACCTCTGTCCCGCCAATGACGTTAAACTGTGTTCCACCATGGTCTTCCTCGCTCAGCCTGCACACAACACACACACAAACGTCACACTCGTGCTAACACTGTGTGTGTATGATTCAGGTTTTGTCTGCATTCTAGGAGCTAAATAGTTACTTAATGAACTGATGCATTGATGCAAATAAAATAAGTTGTCTATTTACACTGATGGTTCCTGGAATGTGAGGTATGTTAAAATTATAGTCTTTTTGGCCTGATGGTTTTGAGCTCACATGCCAGAGCATTGATGTCATTATTAAACAGAGGGGAAGAAAAGAGACAGGAAGAGAGAAAGTGAACAACTGAGAGAGTGACATAGATTGCAGTCAGAGGAAAATATAGAGGATAATATTAACAAACATTGATCTCTGTGAATCAGATGACCATATGTGACTTCCACTGCTATGTATCTAAGCGATCTTCAAAAGGACCTTCCAAACAGTCAATATTCAAAATATTTACTAGTTTGTGCTCATATATCCCTGTAAAATAAATAAACAACTGGAAATAACTGCATTTTTGTCTTCCTGACAGTAATATGAAAGTATTTTTTCTTTATATGTTTATCTAATAATTAGTGCCTGAGGCCAAATTACTGTCCAGGTCATAATAATTTATAGACAGTAAGTAAATACATTTTTACTTAATTAATAGTTACTACTTATTCCACTGCTTGCATATCCTCAAACAATTTCATTAATCTCTGTGCTGATTTATCGATTTAATAAATCAATCTGCATTGTAAAATTAGACCTCTGATATAAACTGGGCTGTTTAGTTTATAAGCTACTATCCAGACAAACACCTTGGAGAGAAGCAATAAAGCGTGGATCTGCTCTCAGAGGTTATCCCGAGGGGGAGGGTGAAAGATCAGACCAGTGCCAGCAAAAATCATATCCACCATGCGAAACACAGCCAATGCTTTGCCAGTACTGTTTAAACAATTTAATTAATTCGGCAATGCCCCAAAAACCCTGGAAAAATCATCTGTACTGATGGTGATGGGAGCACATCTTCAGACACTGGTGTCTTTTGTTTGGCTGGGGAATGAAGCTGCCATATGCGTCACACATCAGGATATATAACCCTATAACCCTAAAAAAAAAAAAAAAAAAAAAAATTCCTATTGTGAAACCAATGCTGTGCTCGGCTCTGAAGCTTTATTATTAACGGACCTATTCCCTGAAATCATTAACACTTTAAAACCTCAAACACCTCCATAATTCAAATCTGGTTTTTCGTGGTCTTTCAACATTAAAAGGATTTACACGTGGAAGGTTTCAGAATGGCTCGTGAAGCGCTTTATTCTTTCAGGCGCGTTCTGGTGCGTCGCGTCGCGTCGAGGCGGCACGTCACCACAGATCAAGTCGAGCTGTAATTGACTTGACTTACCTAGCAGCGTTCATCCAGGCGCAATAAAATAAATGTAAATCATTTAAATTCTAAATCGACTTTCCATTGTCTGTTTTAAAACAGCGAAATAATGTTACAAAATTTTGCTGAATATGCCAGCGAGTTGGCTTTGATTGAAAGACCAGACGTTATTTAAACAATTAGGCTGTTCATGACAATAAATGCACATATAATATTTATACGCTAATTTTCTTCATATTGAATGGCGGAATAGAAAACAGAAATGGAGAGTCCGTCGCGCGCTGTCATTGAAAACCTCGCCGTTCGCGTCGCGTCGGACGCGATGTAAACTGAACAAAGCGCAGAACAGGTCCATGAGTCTAATGTGAAGGTCCTTAGAGGAACACATTGTTTCGGAAGCCTATGCCTTTTGCTCTGGGGTTCATCAAGTGAATGGATTTGTAACACAGCCTATAGCAGAACGCGTGTCGACCCATAATAGAAATATAACGGGACGGACCTTCAGCGGTGTCACGTCGGTCCCCAGGCTCAATCTGTAGCTAGATTTACCCCTTAATCTCTTCCAAGCACAGAGCACTGTGAATGAACATATGCATCCATACGCTTACCCCGACTATAAATCCACTGTTGGCAAGTATGAGTTCGTCCAGGAACACACGGAGCGCGACGGTGATGCTGGTCCTCAGGAGCCGTTTCAGATGCGGTCTGTCGTGGAGCACACGAGCGTCCTCACAGTCGCCATGTCGGCCGTGGAGAGACGAGATTACACTGACTGAGCACAGCACAGATCCAACCAACACATGCACGAGACCTGACAGCGCTTCATATGCTGCCATCTGCAGAGTGGAGCACCATAACACAGTCCAACAATGAGATAACAGTAGCCAAAGGAGACTGAATAATTACACCATCAGTTATCTACTGCCAGATTAGACACTGACTGATGGACTGGAGTGGCGTGGATTACTTGTGGATTACTGTGATGTTTTTGTCAGCTGTTGTGACTCTCAATCTGACGGCACCCATTGCATCCACTGGTGAGAAAGTGGTGTAATGCTACATTTCTGCAAATCTGTTCTGATGAAGTAACAAACTCATCTACATCTGGGGGATGAATAACATTTTTGCCAAATTTTCATTTTGGGGGAACTATTCCTTTTAAACTCATTTAAAATGTTAATTTGCATCATAATTAAGTGTTTAATATCTTTAATCCTTATAAAAGTACAATCAAACCTGTTGCTGTCTCTAAGCTCTCCGTCCCTCTTTTATGAAAGAAACTGTACGTATTGGGTCTAATGGCCACCTCTTGATACAAGTTCTGCTTTGAATTCTTATTTAGTTTCATTTAAATGCATTTCCTCTCCCTCTTCCTGGAGTGTTTCCTTGCTACGTTTCTCTTGGCTGTTTCTTGGTGAAGTAAGCCTGTTGAATGTCTTTACTGTATGCAAATAAATAAATAAATTATAATAATTATTATTATTGCAAAGAAATGCCACACATGCCAGGATCTCCAAATGACCTTCAAACTATAAATACTAATTCACATTAAGACACACTTATGGCATTTAAAAAACAACTAGTGTGCTGTAGCTCACGTATCATAGCAGCTAAGTCTACATGCATCCTGATGGATTTGATAGATGTGTGTCCTTCTCTTCCCAGGCTAACTATTTTTGGCCAATCAAATCACTGCAAATTAGAGTGTGAAATTGGCAGCATGTGTTGCCATGACACCCAGGCTAGCAATAAGCCTCTCCTGCTGTTGTCTGAGTCTCTTCCTCACGGCTCTGCTCTTACATCCTCTGTTCATTTCTCATGTCCTCTCTTCACTGCTTTCTCCTGCAATCCTGTGTCCAGTGAGTGGCCAGAGAGTTCAGGTCTGCTAGAAAATATGTATATAACAGCAGCTTACTGTTAACACAGACTTTCCTGCTTATGTACAGATATGTGTACCGAATGCTATATTTTAGCATACAGAGCATGCTGTATATTTTATGGAACAATACCAGTCAAAAGTTTGGAATAATTGGGAAAATGTTTTTGAAAGAAGTCTTTTATGCTCACCAAGGATGCATTTATTTAATGAAAAATACAGTAATCTTGGGTAATATTACAGTTTAAAGTAACTGTTTTCTAGTTTAATGAATTTTTTTCTGCTGTGATGCAAATCTGAATTTCCAGCATCATTCCTCCAGTCTTCAGTGTCACATGAACCTTCAGAAATTATTTGCGGCTCAGTTATCAACAATGGCTCTTATTATTATCAGTGCTGAAATCAGATTTTGCTTCTTAATTCTTTCGTGGAATATTTCTGTCTTTACTGTATTTTTGATCAAACATGCAGCATTGGTGAGGATAAGAGGCTTTAAACATAATATAAATCATAATTATTGCCAACCTTTGACTAGTAGTGAATATATACTACAAAAGTATGCAGGATGCAATGATATACAGTATCTTGAGCTTTAGTATTCCACATTTTTTTCACATAAATCGTTGGTCGTTCCTAGGATAGCAAAGTCCACTAAAGGAGGTAGAGCTTTCTCACATTTGGCTCCCAAACTCTGGAATAGCCTTCCGGATAATGTTCGGGGTTCGGACACACTCTCTCTGTTTAAATCTAGATTAAAAACACATCTCTTTCAACAAGCATTCAAATAATGTATCTTTTTAATTGTGAGTGTAGTTGCATCTGTTCAAAGTTGCATTTTTATTCATTAGCTTGGGTTAAACTAATTTTACTTTGTTGGATCAGCAGCTATGCTAATGATGTCTGTATTTTGTTTCTATGTTTCGCCACGGTAACTAGGATTTAAACAAGCTCCAGTCTGGATCCAGAACACCTGAGAAGAGATGATGCTGACCCTCAGAGGACCTCAGATGATGCTAACCTTGAATCAACAAACAGAACTAACAATTATTGCTAAATGTGTGACTGAATCATATAATAACTTAATTAATAATATTGATAGTTCATCGTCTAGCTGACTACGTCTTGTATTATTGTTATTATTTTTTATTTTTTCTAAAATCCTGTCAAACGTGCACAAACTACTAGCTACTACTAAATATTGTAGAAACATAATTTTCTGTAAAGTTGCTTTGTAACGATTTATTTTGTAAAAAGCGCTATACAAATAAACTTGAATTGAATTGAATAACCTCACTATACAAAATTATTTTGTAATTATTTACTAAATAATTTCTAGGAAACAAACATTACTGCAGTTTTTTGCCCTTGAGTGCATACATAAAATTGTAATCAATGCATTTGAATAGAAATGCTAAAGAAACATGCACTTTTTATGTACTTTGTTTTATCATATAATATGTTGATTCAAAAAAAGAAGATAAATACAACATAAATATATTTTATTAAAGTAAAATAATAAGCTGACAAAACAGCATTTCTCATATTCATTTTACTTCAAGTATTAATTTTACTAAAACTAAATTAACACCATTAAAAAAATCTATGTAAACATAATAAAAAAAAAAATCAAAAGAAAAACTATTTTAATGCATTATCAGAAAATATTAATCTAATTTAAAATATTAAAAAAGATACTATATATCAGTGATACTCCAATAACACTGCCGTTACAGATCCTACTGTAGAAATGCACTGTTTGCTGACAGTCACAAATAATTGAACTAAACTCATTTCCCTTGTGTCAGCTAGCTCCATGTAAAATAAAACAGCTTTTATTGAACTACTGATATGACTGGAGACTTCATCTCAGAAGCTGTATTCATGTCTTCATGTGTAAAACTTTTATGATGATGGAAAAACCTCTACAGCACCTTAAAGTCAGTTTAGTTGGAAAGCATCTGTTAAATGTTACACAACTAACTTGTATCTCTCACAACTAAATAGTTTAACAGCTATCAAATAAACAAAACCTGCCTGATGGAAAACAGACCAACTCCAGGATGTGCTATTGTTCTTCACCGTAACATGTTCTGGTCAAATATTTCTCATTTATAAAGCGCCATGTGTTTGGACAGTAGGTTATAAAGCATGGAGAGAGAAAAAAACACAGAAACTGCAGTGTCAGATGCACTTTATTTAGGTGCCAAAAAAAAAGTGTCACCATTCAGTCATTCAGAAGAGTTGAGCACAGGTCCACATACAAAATATAAAATCAATACAGACTCAGAGCTCTCTATTCAAACACACACACTCACACACCTCCATAATCAGCCAAGAGGAGGATACCAACAAAAACTGGCAAACTCTGTACTAATGCATAATCAGTCAACCAATAGCCATCATCGTCAGCATCAATGACCCACACGAGCATGACAGAATAGAGAACGAGTGCAGAAAGGGGCTGAGATATTGAAGAGATACGTGAGAAAGAGGGTGATCAACCAGAGAGAGACAGAAATAGAGAAGAGTCCTACAGAGCCATACAAGATCCTAAATGAACAGACGTTCTCTGTGTCCAGATGTGGAGGACGATACGTCCCTGTCCCGCGTGAGCCGTCCAATCAGAGACAGGAGCTCATGCTGCATTCCATTCACTTGGAAAGTTAACATTCCTGCTTGCAAAAAAGTGCAATAAAAAGTCTCTTGACACTTGGAAAAACACAGTTGAGAGTTCCTGAAGCTGACATGGTGGAATTCGGAAAGATGCGCCATGTATATTTATGTAATTAAACTGCAACCTTCGTAATTCCACAACTGCACAAAACCATAAAGTGATTTTGATTTTATTCTGATGAATCGTTCAGCCCTACTGTGCATCACACAAACACTGCTGCTTATGTGAAGCAACTGCGCTACAAATGCATAGAACACACACATATTTAAAAAAGAAAAAATAGATTTGACCATTTTCAGCAAAATATTAAGAGGTGAAATAAAATCCAAGAATTCAAAATAATCTCATCCACCACCTTGGACGAATTGTTCATAGAGCTCACCGCAATGCATTCTGGGACTGTCAGCCCAAATCTGAATTTTGTGTAAATCCGATTGAAATCAGATCATATTTAAATAGTCTGAACGGAAATGAACTACATGAAATCCGATTTGTGCAAATCTGTTTCGAGCTACATTTATATGTGGTTTGGAATCCGATTCAAATCACATTCCTGGAAATCCGCTTCAGTCTGACCGGTCAGATCGGATTTAGCCTAGCTTTTTTACCTTTTCACGCATCGTAAAAACATAAAAAAGTCAAACGTTTCTGTTTACAGAAACAAGCTTGTGTTGTTGCGAACTGCAAGTCAAGATGAAAGATCATATACTGCTAGGATACGCACCTCTTTTTCCTGTGTTTTCTGCTGCTGCCTCATAAAATTAAATCCATAATAATAATAATAATCCAGCGTGATGGCAAATATAGGCTATAGCAAACTGTATTGCTTTTATTGTTTTTAGCATTGGCATAACAGCACAACGGCATTGCCACAGAAACCACATATTCCATAAAGCGAAAGAGCGCTTATGGACACCACTGATCTATAATATGACGGAAACACAAATCATATATGAACAGTTGCAATACACTGTGTGGAGAGTCAGTTATTCATCCGGATATACACAAAATCAGATTTGGGCTGACAGTCTGAACGAGGCTTAATTAGTTTGGGCTTTTATTCTGTCTAGTTAGGAACAAAGCTGAAGTCACCTGACTGTTATTCTACCTATATGTGTTTTAGAAGAGAAATCAATAAAAAAATGAAGATTTTGAGGGATTTATTCCCAAGTAAATGGACATTTATAAAGTCTTCAATAAATGATTATATGGCTATATCAAGCATATGGCTAAGAACCCTCTTATTTTGTCTCTCTCTGACCTGGTGACAAATTCAGATAAAGTCAACAATACCATAAAACATAAAAGTCCAACTCATTCCCAATGAAGGATCCTGCTCAAACAGGAAGTGTGAAACCGAAGGCAAGTGCTCTTCCTGTGGTTGAGTCAGTCAGGATTTAAAGTGACAGGAAAAAGTAATCCTCAGAGTTACTGTCAGTCTGCAGACACAGCATGATGACTGAAGACACTAGAAGGTCTCTCAGAGCTAGTGTAATGGGAGTTCTCCGTGTGTGTTGGGGGTTATTGTATATTGCAGGAGGAGCAGCACGGATCATCTTTATCCGGCTGTGCCGCGTAGTCCATCTGCCGCACGATCTCGGCAAAGAGTTCGTCCACCATGGTCTTGCTCTTGGCAGACGTCTCGATGAAGGGACATCCCCACTCCTCGGCCAGCGCCTGTCCCTCCCTCACAGACACCTCCCGCTCGCCCTCCAGATCCACCTTATTCCCCACCAGGATCACCGGGACCTTCTCGTACCTGGAAACACATGCACAGTTTCTCTCAGAACAATCAAACCGCATTCATGCAAACCATTCCTTGTGAACAAGAAGCAGACTTTAGCATCCTTTTCAAAAAGAGTACTAATTAAATAAAAAATGATGTTTTAAAACGTGTGTTAAGAAACAGTCATGAAAGTTCCCTCTATTTTATTAATATATTATTAGTATATTAAATTAATGCATTTAGCAGACGCTTTTATCCAAAGTGACTTACATTGCATTCAGGCTAACAATTTTTCCTAACGTGTTTCCTGGGATTCAAACCCCCAACCCTGCGCTTGCTTGCTATGCTCTACCACTTGAGCTACAGAAACACTATTAAATATTAAAAATATACTTTTATTTGAAGTACAGTTCAAGTGTCCAGTGCACTTTAGGATGCATTCCAGTAGCTACATGAAACACGTTCAAAATGCATTTAACTTCCATGAGTCATGAAACACAATATTTGAAAGGAAATGTTTTTTTGTCTTGATTTTATAGATCAGGATTTGATTGGCTCATGGATGTCAGAGTATGATATATTTGGTCAATATTATTTTTGTACACATCCACAACAAAGTCATTTTAAGTATCTAACATTTTACTTGTTCAACCACATTGCTTGATTTCATTAAATATTGCATAAAGAAAATTTGTGTCTTTAAAGATTTGATTTTCGAAATAAACATCATTCACAATCGTAGGGCGAGTAAGATTATGATATGATTAGCAAGGATGCATTAAATTGATCAAAAGTGGCAAACTGTTTTAAACATTAATAAACAGAAATGTTTCTTGAGCCGCAAATCATCATATTAGCATGATTTCTGAAATAAAATTCAGCTTTGATCACAGGAATAAATTACATTTTACAATATATTAACACAGAAAGCAGTTATTTTAAATTGTAATAATATATTCCGGTTTCCAATGTTTTATGTTACCAAATGTAGCCTTGATTACAAAACATGAACAACATTTAAAAAAAAAAAAAAAGTCTTATTGACTGAGGTTTTAAACGGTTGTGTAACCGACTAGATTCACAATACAGCTGTCATGGCCTCACCTTTTTGTTTAATTGTCTCAACTGTATTAAAATGGATCGCTGTGATTATACGATTTTCTCACGGCAGACACACAATACATCCTGCACCTCGCGTCTGAATTCTCACAGTACGGTCTTCCTCTGGGCCAAAGAAGAGCGTCTTCACCCACAACCACTAATCATGGCCAAGGGAGGATCAGGAGGGTGGGGTTACTGAAGCCACGCCCCTTGCAAACACACCCTGCTATTAACAAACCACTAATGACATCACCGTTTCAGAGTTCTTCCCGAAGGACGTGTGCTGTGCCTTTATTCTCACAATTTGTGGGTCATGAACCAAAAATGGGTCACACGTCAGTACTGTACCGTTTTAGTAACATTTAGCTTTGCTGAATTGCATTAGGGTTTAGTTACATCTTACACTGTTAAATTACTGATCATTGCATGATTTTATTATCATGTGATTTTTTTACTGTATGAATATGACACTTGCTTTTAGAATCACCTGTTCGAGTCATTCATTTCTGTAAATGGCACTCAACCCTCGTCCGCTCTTTGACTAGCCGTCTCATTCATCC